>NC_081318.1:59007960-59324905 GCF_026419965.1 Kogia breviceps | reverse complement strand
GCAGAGTAATATTCCATTGAATACATATACTACATCTTCTTTATTCATTAATCTGTTGATGGACACTTGGGTTGCTTCCAAATCTTGACTATTGTAAATTTTGCCACTATGAACATTGGGGAGCACGAGCTTTTCAAATTAGTATTTTCATTTTTTTTTTTCCAGATATTTACCAGGTGTGGAATTGCTGGGTCAAATGGTACTTCTATTTTTAGTTTTATGAGGAACCTCCATACTGTTTTCTATATGGATGCACCAATTTACATTCCCACCAACAGTGTACAAGGGCTCCCTTTTCTGTACATCCTTGCCAACATTTGTTATTTGTGTGCTTTTTGATGATGGCCATTCTGACAGGTGTGAGGTTATATCTCATTGTGGTTTTGATTTGCATTTTTCTGATGATTAGTTATGTTGAGCATCTTTTCACTGTTGGCTATCTGTATGTCTTCTTTGGAAAAATGTCTGTTCAGCTCTTCTACCTATTTTTAATCAGGTTATTTGTTTTTCTTTGAAATTGAGTTATATGAGTTATTTATATATTTTGGATATTAACCGCTGGTAGGTCATATCATTTGCAAATATTTCCTCCCTTTCAGTAGGTTGTCTTTTCATTTTGTCATGGTTTTCTTTACTGTGCAAAAGCTTTAAGTTTAATTAGGTCCCATTTGTTTATTTTGCTTTTATTTCTTCTGCCTTAAGAGACAGATCAAAAATATTGCTACAATTTGTCAGTGTTCTGCCTATGTTCTCTTCTAGGAGTTTTATGGTTTCAGGTCTTACACTTAGGTCTTTAAATTATTGTTCATTTATTTTTGTATTTGGTGTGAGGAAATGTTGTAATCTCATTTGTTTACATGTACCTGTCCAGTTTTCCTAGCACAATTTATTGAAGAGACTGTCCTTTTAAAATTACATATTCTAGGGCTTCTCTGGTGGCGCAGTGGTTGAGAATCCGCCTGCCAATGCAGGAGACACGGGTTCGTGCCCTGGTCCGGGAGGATCCCACATGCCGCGGAGCGGCTGTGCCCATGAGCCATGGCCACTGAGCCTGTACATCCGGAGCCTGTGCTCTGCAATGGGAGAGGCCACGGCAGTGAGAGGCCCAAGTACCACCAAAAAAAATTAAATAAATAAAATTACATATTCTTGCCTCCTTTGTCATAGATTAATTAACCATAGGTGTGTGGGTTTATTTCTGGACTCCCTATTCTGTTCAATTGATCTATGTCTGTTTGGGTGCCAGTACCATGTTATTTTGATTACTCTAACTTTTTAGTACAGTCTAAAGTCAAAGAGCACAATACCTCCAGCTTTGTTCTTTTTTCTCAAGATTGCTTTGGCATCCCTGTCTTGTTCCTTTAGAGGAGAGGCTTTTGGCTTTTCACTGTTGAGTATGAAGTTAGTTTTGGATTTGTCATAAGTGGCCCTTTTTGTGTTGAGATATATTCCCTCTAAACCAACTTTGATGAGAGTTTTTTTTATCATGAATGGATGTTGAATTTTGTCAAATGCTTTTTCAGCACTGATTGAGATAATCATGTGATTTTTAAAAATCTTTCTTTGTTAATGTGGTGTATCACACTGATTAATTTTCAAATATTGAACCATCCTTGCATCCCTGGAGTAATCCCACTTGATTATGGTGTATGAACCTTTTTATAAATTGTTGGATTTGGTTTGCTAATATTTTGTTGAAATTGAGAATTTTTGCATCTATATTCATCAAAGATATTGGCGTATAATTTTCTTTCTTTTTTTTTTTTACTGCCTTTATCAGGTTTTGGTATCAGGGTAATGGTGGCCTTATAGAATGAATTTGGGAGTGTTCCCTCCTTTTAATTTTTTTGGAATAGTTTGAGAACAGGTTTAAGTTCTTCTTTTGTGTGTATGGTAGAATTCCTCAGTGAAGCTATCTGTTCCTAGACTTTTGTTTGCTAGCAGTATTTTTACTACAAATTCAGTTTCACTACTAGTGATCAGTTTGTTCAAATTGTCTGTTTCTTCCTGATTCTTAGCATGCTGTATGTTTCTAAAAATTTGTCCACTTCTTCTAGTTCATCCAATTTGTTGGCATATGACTGTCGTAGTAGTCTCTTATGATTTTTTTGTATCTCTGTGGTATCAACTGTTATTTTCCTCTTTCATTTCTTATTTTATGTATGTCCTCTTCTCTTTTTTAAAAATGATTCTTTTTTTAAACCATTAAAAAAATTAATTAATTTATTTATTTGGCTGCATTGGGTCTCAGTTGCAGCATGCGGGCTTAATTTCCCTGTGGCATGTGGGATCTTAGTTTCCAGACCAGGGATCAAACCTGTGTCCCCTGCATTGAAAGGTGGATTCTTAACCACTGGACTACCAGGGAAGTCACTCTCTTTCTTCCCTTCTTGATGAGCCTCGCTAAAGATTTATCAACTTTGTTTATCTTTTCAAAAAACCAGCTCTTGCTTTCATTGATCTTTCCTTTTTTTGTCTCTATTTTACTTCTTCTTATCTCTGATCTTTATTATTTTTGTAATTCTGCTACCTTTGGGCTTCATTTGTTCTTCTTTTTCTAATCCCTTTAGATGTTAAGTTGTTTATTTGAGTTTTTCTTATTTCTTGAGGAAGGCCTGTATCACTATAAGCTTCCCTCTGAGAACTGCTTTTGCTTCATCCCATATATTTTGGAAAGTTGTATTTCCATTTACATTTGTCTTGAGGTATTTTCTGATTTCCTCATTGATTTCTTCATTGACCCATTGATGTTTTAGTAGCATGGTGTTTAGTCCCCATATGTTTGCACTTTTCCCATTTTTCTTTCTGTAATTGATTTCTGGTTTCATACCATTGTGGTTGGAAAAAATGCTTCATATAATTTCTAACCTCTTAAATTTCTTGAGACTTGTTTTGTGGCCTAGCACGTGATCTATCCTGGAGAAGATTTCATGTGCACTTGAAAAGAATGTGTGTTCTTTGCTATTGGTTGGAATATTCTTTATATATCTATCTGGTCAACTTAGTCTAAAGTATAGTTCAAGTCCAGTGTTTTCCTGTTGATTTTCCATCTGGATGATCTATCCATTGTTGAAAGTGGGGCACTGAATCCCTACTATTATTGTATTGTTGTCTCTTTCTCCCCTCAGATCTGTTAGTATTTGCTTAATATATTTAGGTGCTCCAATCTTGAATGTGTATATATTTACAATTGTTGTATCTTTTTGATGAGTTGATCACTTTATCATTAAATAATGACCTTCTTTGTCTCTTCTTACCATTTTTGGCTTCAAGTGTAACTTTAAGTATAGCTTATATAGCTTATATAAGTATAGCTACCCACACTTTCTTTTGGTTCACAGTTGCATGGAATATTTTTTTCCATCCCTTCACTTTGAGCCTATATGTGTCCTTAAAGCTGAAGTGAGTATCTTGTAGGCAGCATATAGCTGGGTCTTGTTTTTTAATCCATCCAGCCACTCTGTGCCTTTTGATTAGATAATTCAATCATTTACATTTAGAGTAATTATTAATATATAATGACTTACTAATGTCATGTTATTAATTGCTTTCTGGCCATTTTGTAGTTTCAGTGTTCCTTTTTTCCTCTCTTGCTGTCTACCTTTGTGAATTGGTGATTTTCCATGATGGTACACTCTAATTCTCTTCTCTTTATCTTTTGTGAATCTACTACAGGTTTTTGCTTTGTGGGTATCATGATTTGCTTACACAAAACATCTTATAGATTAACATTCCAGTTTATTCTGATAGCAACTTAACTTCAATTGTATATTAAAAACTACCCTTTAATTCCCTACCCTTTTATATTTTTGACATCACAGCTTACCTCTTTTTATATTGTATATTTGTCACAAATTATAGTAGCTATAGTTGTTCTTAATACTCTTTTTCTTTAACCTTTATACTATAGTTAAGTGGTTAACAAACCATCATATTACAGAATTAGAGCTTTCTAAGTATGGCTGTATATTTAAGAAAAAGAAGAGCAAATTAAATCTAAAATAAGTAGAAGAAAATAAGTTATTAAAGTTAGAGCAAAAATCAATACAATTGAAAACATAAAATTAATAGAGAAAATAAATTATACCAGAATCTGGCTCTTTCAAATGTTCAATAAAACTGATAGGCCTCTGGCCAGGCTTACTAAGAAAAAAGGAGAAAGGAAAGAAATTACTAATATCAGAAATGAAAGAGGAGACATAACTACAGAGTGTATTGATATTAAAAGAATAATAAAGGAATACTATAAACAATTTTATGCCCACAAATTTGATAACCTAGATGAAATGGATAAATTATTTGGAAGCTTCAATCTGCTAAAACTCACACAAGAATAGACAATAGGAATAGGCCTATTTCTATTTAATCAACAATTGATCACCTTCCAAAAAAGAAAGCACCAGGGACAGATGGGTTCACTGGTGAATTCTTTCAAACATTTAAGGAAGAAATTACACCAATACAATCTCTCTCAGAAGATAACAGCAGAGGGAATACTTCCTAACTCATTTTATGAGGCCAATATTTCCTAATACTAAAACCAGACAAAGACATTACAAGAAAGGGAAACTACAGACCAATACCTCTCATGAACAGATGCAAAAATCTTCAGTAAACTTGAAGATAGGTCAATAAGAACTGCACAATCTGAAAAAGAGACAAAAAGGCAATTGAAAAAAATGAACAGAACCTTAGGGACTTATAGGACAATAACATAATGTATAACATTTGTATCTTCAGAGTCCTAGTAAAAGGGAGGAAAGCATGTGGGGATGAGAAATTTTTTAACCAAGATGGTGAAAAACTTCCCAAATCTGGTGAAAGACGTAAACTGCAGATTCAAGAAACTGAGTAAACCACAAACGAGATAAACCCAAAGAAGTTCATTTTTTTTTTTTTTTTTTTGCGGTATGCGGGCCTCTCACTGCTGTGGCCTCTCCCGTTGCGGAGCACAGGCTCCGGACGCACAGGCTCAGCGGCCATGGCTCACGGGCCCAGCCGCTCCGCGGCACGTGGGATCTTCCCGGACCAGGGCACGAACCCGTGTCTCCTGCATCGGCAGGCGGATTCTCAACCACTGCGCCACCAGGGAAGCCCAAGAAGTTCATTTTAAGACACATCATGATCAAACTTCTGAAAACTAAAACAAGGAAGAAAAAAAATCTTAAAAGATCCAGAGAGAAACTATATATTTCAAATGACAATTCAAGTAACAGAGAAATTCTCATTAGAAAACATAGGGGTCACTGATAATCCCAAACTCCCATTATAGCAGAGGCAAACTATTATATGTAGGCTGGATAAACAACAAGGTCATACCGTATAGCTCGGGGAACGATATTCAATAATCTGTGACAAACCATAATGGAAAAGAATATATATATTCAGTTATATGTAAAACTGAGTCACTCTGCTGTACACAAGAAATTAACATAACATTATAAATTATTATACTTCAATAAAGTTTAAAAATATGTAAATCAACTATACTTCAACAACAACAAAAAAACCCACAGGGGTCAGCAGGAAGTGGCAAATTATATTTAATTGCTAAAAGGAAACACCTATCAACCCCAAATTTTATATCTAGCAAAAATACCTTTCAAGAAAAAAAAGGTGAAATAAAGACATTCTTAGACAAAAAAAATAAAAGAATTTGTTGTCAGTAGACCTAATCTAAAAGAATTGCTGAAAGAAGTTGTTACAACAGAAAGAAAATAGTAATAGAAAAAACCTGGAACATCAGTACTAAAGCAAGAACAATGAAATGGGTAAATATAACAGAATATCATTCTTCTTATAAGCCTTTAAAATTATTAATAGACAGTGAAAGAAAAATTATAATGTCTAATATGTAAATATCTACTTAAATAACACAGTAAGAAATTGGATAGAAACTGTAACTAACTAAGCTATATGCTATTAACAGGAAATTCATTTTAAATATAATGATATAGTTAGGTTAAAAGTAAAATGATAGAAAAAGTATACCATTCAAATACTAATAACAAAATGGGAGTGGCTATATTAATATTAGATAAAGTAGACTTTTTAGATAAGGTAGACTTCTGAGCAAAGAAGAAAGAAGTGGTACATTACACAGTAAGGAGGGTCAATCCACCAAAAAGACATCACAATTCTCAATGTGTTTTCACCAAACAACCAAGTTGTGAAATACATGAAGCAAAAACTGACAGAACTATAAAAGAGAAATAGATAAACTTACAAGTGGAGACTTCAACACTCCTCTCAGTAACTGACATACCTAGTAGAGTGAAAATCAGCAAGGATATAGCAGAACTGAAAAATGCCATCAATCAATGGGATCTAACTGATATTTATAGAATACTCCACCCAACAACAGCAGAATACAAATGCTTTTCAATTGCACATGGAATATTCACCAAGACCATACCCTTGGTCTTAAAACAAGTCTCAACAAACTTAAAAGAACTGGAATCGTACAAAATATGTTCTGTGGCTATAAAGAAATGAAACTAGAAATCTATTAGAAGGAAAAGAGAAATATCTTCAAACCCTTGTAAATTTAACCACATGCTTCAAAATCATCCTTGGGTTAAAGAAGAACTCTAAAGGGAAATAAAAAATTACATTGAACTAAATAAAAATAAAAATATCCAAATGAATGTGTGGGATGCAGCTAAACAGTGCTGAGAAGGAAATTGTTAGCACTAAATACTAATATTAAAAAAGAAAACAAAGTCTCAAATCAATAATTTTGGCTTCCACTTCAGGAAGCTAGAACAGAAGAGCAAAATTAACTTAAAGCAAGCAGAAGAAAGAAAATAATTAAGACAGTGGATATCAATGGATTAAAAACAGTAGAGAAAAATCAATCAAATAAAAATCTGGTTGCTTAAAAATATCAATGGAATTAATAAAGCTCTAACAGGACTGACAGAGAAAAAAGAGAAAGAAGACACAAATTACCAATATCAGGCATGAAAAAGGGAATATCACTACAAACCTTGCAGATATTAAAAGGATGTTAAGGAAACCCTACCATTGGCTGTACACACATAAATTCAACCATTTAATGAAGGGAATCAATTCCTGGAAAGCCACGACCTACAAAAACTCACCAAAGATGAAACAGACTATTTGAAGAGCCCCATAATTATCAAATAAATTAATTCGGTAATTTAAAAACTCCAGAAAAAACATCTGCACGCCAAGATGTTGTCTGTGGACACTGCTCCCAAACATTTAAACAAGAATTAACACCAATTCTATACAATCTTCTCTAGAAAATAAAAAAAGAGAAATCATCTCCCAACTCACTTTATGAAGTTAGTATTACCCTCATACCAAAATTAGAAAGACAGTACAAAATATGAAAACTACAAACACAAAAACCCTGAAAAAAATATTAGTAAATTATATCTAGTAATATATAAGAATTTTGTATCTTATGTACATAAGATATGTATATAAGCTATTTATAGCTTATGTGTATAAGAATTGTGTATCACAACTAAGATTCATTCCAGAAAAAAAAAAAGGTTAGTTTAATACTTGAAAGTCAAAGTAATTCAATACACTAATATGTAAAGAAGAAAACCCACACAATTATATAAACTGGTACAGAAAAGCATTGAAAAAAATTTCAACACCCATTCACAACAAAATTGTCAGA
Organism: Kogia breviceps; assembly: GCF_026419965.1. NCBI lineage: Eukaryota > Metazoa > Chordata > Mammalia > Artiodactyla > Physeteridae > Kogia > Kogia breviceps. The sequence goes on along the minus strand of NC_081318.1, from coordinate 59,317,248 downwards.
AAACTAGGAATAAAGAGCCATTTCCTCAACCTCATGAAGAGCATCTACAAAACCCTACAGCTAACATCATAGTTAACAGTGAAAAACCAAATGCTTTCCCTCTAAAATTGAGAATGAGGAAAGAATGCTCACTCTTACTGCTCTTATTCAACATATTGCTGGAAGTCCTAAGCAGTGTAACTAGGCAAGAAAAGGATATTAAAGGCATACAGGTAATAAAAGAGGAAATAAAATTGTCTCTATTTGCATATTACATGATTGTCTATATCATATCATAACCTTGTCAGCAACCTTTTTCTGAAAGGGACTAGATAGTAAATATTTTCAGCTGTAAATAGGCATAATGGTCTCTGTCACAACTTTTCAACTTTGCTATTGTGGCATGAAAGCAACCATAGGCAAAACATAAACAAATTAGCATGTTTTTATGAAAGTTTATTTACAAAAACAGACAATGGGCTGAATTTGTCACACGGGTATAGTCTTTAGAGACCTAGTCTACATTAAAAAACACCCTATAACTAATAAGTGAGTTTAGCAGGATCAATGGATATAAGGTCAACACCCAAAACTCAATCATATTTCTACATGTTGGTAATGAATAAATTGGAGACCAAAATTTAAAAAACAAAACCAATCAAAATCTCTCATAAAATGAAATACCAGGCACAAGTCTAACAAAAGAGTTACAAGACTATATGCTACAAAGTACAAAGTGTTGATAATATAAGAGAAGCACCAATAAAATGAAGAGAAACACTATGTTCATAAATTGGAAGCCTCAATGTAGTAAAAATGTCAGTTATTCCTAAATTTATCTATAGATTTTGTGCAATTCACATAAAAATTCCTACAATCGTTTTGTAGACATAGTCCAATCTTAACAAAAAATTCATATGGAATGGCAAATAAACTGGAGTTGGCTAAAATATTTTTGAAAAAGAAGAATAAAATTAGAGAAATCAGAATACCTTGATTTAAGACTTACTGTATGGCTGCAGTAATCAAGACAAGTTTATAGAAGTATAAACACATAGATCGTAGACCAGAATAGAGAACACTGAAATATACCTACACAAGTATGGCCAACAGACTTTTGACGAAGGTGCAAAACCAATGCAATGAAGGAAGGACAGCATTTTTAGCACATTGTGCTGGAACAATTGAACGCTCATAGAAAGAAAAATGAACTTTGATGCAAACCTGTCACTTTATGCAAAAATTAACTCAAATGGAACATAAGTCTACATGTAAAAAGTAAAACTATAATATTTTTAGAGGGAAACTTTCAGAAAAAAATCTTTGTGACCTAAGGCAAGCAAAGAGTACTTAGATATAACATCAAAGGCACGATCCATAAAAGAAAAATTGATAAAGTGGGCTTCACCAAAATTAAAAGCTTTTGCTCTGTGAAAAACCATGTTAAGAGGTTAGAAAGATAAGCCACAGATTGGGAAAACATATTTGCAAATCACATATCTGACAAAGGTCTTGGATCCAAAAGATATAAAGAACTCTGTGAGTTTACCAGTAAAAACACAAGCAATGCAGCTAGAAAAACAAAACAAAACCCACCAAATCCAGTTTGAAACAGACACTTAACCAAATAGGGAATATGGGTGCACATAAGCATATGAAGAGATGTTCAACATCATTAACCATGCTGAGTGATGAAAAGCCAATATCCAAGGGTTACATACCATATGATCCCATTTATACAATTTTGAAATGACAAAATTATAGAGATGGAGAACAGATCAGTGACTGTCAGAGGTCAGGGAGGGGGTATGATTATAAAAGTGTAGAACAATGGAGGGTCTTTGTGTGACGGAACAGTTCCATATCTTGACTGTGACAGCTACCTGAGTCTACACAAGTGATAAAATTTCATAGAACTGCCGCATAACATTGTAAAGAAATTATACTCCAAAAAAGATGTTTAAAAAAAATCTGGTAAAGCAAAAAACAAAACAAAACAAAAAGAAGTCATAGAACTATACCCACACAGAAAAAAATCAGTGCATGTAAAGAGTGATGCAATCCAAGTAAGTTCTGTACCTAGTCAGTAGTATTGTGCCAATATCAGTTTCCTAGTTTTCACATTGTACAGTGTTACTATTGGGGGAAGTTGGGTTATGGGTATACAGGACCTTTTTGTACTATTTTTGCAACTTCTTGTGAGTTTATAATTTTTTCAAAAACTTATCAAAAAGGAACCACTGAGATGCCATGACTACTGCCATCTCAACAACAAAATTTTATGCCAATGCATTTGAAAACCTAGATGAAATGGGCAAATTTCTAGAAAAATTTCCCATAATAAAAGCACTGAATAAATTCTACAAAACTTACAAGAATAAACTTTATTAATGGAATAAAAATGTGATATTTCACAACTCAATGTGAGTAATGTCATTGGTACCAATTTTGCCTCTCCAATAGAACTATGTATACTGCTAAACTGATTTTGTTTTCTCCAATATCTTATAATTTCTAATTATGTCTGTTCCAATGACTCATTCAGAGTTTGGTATTAAGGGATACTTCATGAATTCCAGTAAGGCAACTAGCTGGTGTTAGATCTCATTTTACCAAAACTACTATTGATGGGGTTCTTCCAAACATTTTAAATCTTATCTTTCTTTTTCCTTTATGTATACTTGGCCATTTTTCCTGAAACTATTGATACCTGTGGTCACGTATCTAGTAATCCTAACGTTTTTAGTTCAATTACATTTTAATAAATAGAAAAACATTTTCTAATATGGGAAGATAAAACAATGCCAAGTCTCTAGTTTGGAGCTCTAGGTTTGCTCTTTATCCTTCTTCTAAGCTTTTCCCTGCTCTCTTTGATTGTGATAGTTCATTCCTTCTCTCTGGTTGTTGGAATGGCATAGGCTCTTTGTTTTTGGGTTGCATGATAGCCATTTGTCCTTATGTGGTCTGTTATTCTGTCTCAGGGGTTGCTTGTCCATAAGATAGATATAATGCTTTTCACGTCCATAATAAAGTCTGCGGCGGGTGTGTGTGTGGGTGTCTTTCTATTCTTTTCTTGTTTTTTTTCTTATCTTTTCTTGTCTTTTCTAATAGATGTCTTATATGCTTTTTTCCTTCTATTTCTCTAAGTCTACTCTGGTACGCAATAATCTCCATATCTTTCAGTAGTCTGTGTCCTAACTGTGCCTATCTCAACTGGGATATCATTACACCCCACCTGTACTTTTAGTTGCTCCTGTAATTGTAATTATTTCCTGGGGAGATCCTGCCTTATAAATGTTCTAATCTTCATTTCATCTCTGTCTGAACAACAATTTATTTTACATGTATTTTTTTATGCCCAGGCTATCCTAGTTTCATCAGTATTGTTCTGCTTTTCTATAATCTTTCCGCAGTTTATGGTGCCTGAATGTCAACCCTCACTTTGTTTTTAACTTCAGTAATATCAAGGAACACGATATCCATATATCCATATATTGCCATGTGGTTTATGATTCTCTAACTTGATGCCTGAATTCTTTAGCAACTTTTATCATTAATATCAATATATTACTACTATATTTGCTGTATTATGTTTTCATTTTACTGTGGTTGAGCATATTTTATGTCCACTACAGCATAGATTTTTCAGTAATCATGACTAGTCACTCTCTGTAATTCCTGTCATCTGGATTGTTGAAATTCCCCATTAGAGTATCATTTGACCAGCCCAGAACCCCCTGGGTCATTTGCTTCATCACAATATTTATGATATGCAGCACCATCTGCTTGGAAACATGATTCTTTCTACCCTTGTTTTTTCTTAATTCTTTCTGGATCCTGTACTACTTCAATCATAATCATCACATCCTTTACTGTCTAGTTTTCTCTTCTCTAGTTGGTGTAAACATCATGGGAGCAGGGAATTACCCTCCTTCTATTTTAGGCTTAAACATAACTCTATATTTATTTTCTTTAAATAATCATTCCTGCCTAGTTTGTTACCCTAGTAAATATTCTATTTACTGAATTACAAAACGTTTAAAATATATTCATAGTATAAAATTACTAATGAATTTCTCTCAGCTCTTGATCTCAGATTCTATTTTGCTTTAGCCATACACACATACGAGAGCATATCACTCTAAAAATGTGGTGCTGTGCATATAGACATAAGGCCAACAGAGATTCAGAAGAACCTTTATACCCTGAAGGTGAGGAAAGGTCAGGCTCAAGTTTAATTATGGTCCCGAAGGAGAAAATGTCATTTTATTATGTGGATAAATACATGTTAGTGTCAGTTAGGTTAAAAAATGTTTAACCATGATTCGTAGTATTTTTCCAGAAAAATGAAACAGACACTCCAAGAGTTTAAAAAAATGACCCCAAATCATGAGTGCAGTGAGAAGTGGGGAGATGAGGCTATGCGGGTTTGATATTAAGAGATTTCAAGAAAGCTAAATTGTGCTTGGTGTGATGTGCTTGCTTATGGAAAGTTGAGAAGAGCTGAATATGCATCAAAGTGGGGAGTGGGTTGAAACAGGGTGAGTCTTATAGGGAGGTCAGCCTCGTGAGTGCAATGATAGTGAAGGATACATTAAGTACAAGAATACACTGGCTACTGGCTATGAGAACTATGTGCCGGGCCCCATATTCAGCACATTACATGTATTCTTTCTAATATTCCTCTAACTGTGCAAAAGGGCCAGTTTTGTGCATATGAAGAAACTAAATATGTGAAGAAACTACTGCCCAGAGAGGCTGAGTGTATGAGGCTCTGCAACCTGTATTTATCTCACTACTCTGCATTTCCTACCTGGTGTAATTTCATCAGTCCTTATTAAAACTTTTCTGCTTAGCTCTTCCACTGGGGACTCAACATTCCTTCCTTCCAAGCCTTCTCAGAGAAAAACTGAAATTGACAAACCAAAATTCTCAGTTTGTCCTGTAGGTGCCACCGTAACCATAGAACGTCTCTTTCTTGTTCGTCAGCTCTTATTTCTGCGATAGGCCAGAAATTCTAGAGGATAGAAGAAGCCAATTTATGTGGCTGATAGTTCATATTGGTAAGCCCACCCATGTGTTTAGAGTTCTGTAGCTCTAATATGCATTTTTCCTTGTTTTAAAAGACTTTTCTAATTTTTTGAAGAGAGAATATTTTACATGATACCAAGATCAGAAAGTATAAAAAGGAACATAATAATCTCCCTGCCACTGCCACCGCCATCTGTCCAGTTCTTATTCATGACCCTCAAAGCAGGTAACCACAGTTATTAGCCTCCCGTATCATTCCAGAGAGTTTTAACACACACACACACACACACACACACACACACACAAATATAAATATATAATCTTGTTTCTTTTTATTACACAAACGGCAGCATATTATACAGACTATTATCTAGACTATTCTGTACTTTGGTTTTTTTCCCCACATAAACACATATATAGGAACTTTCTATAGCAGTGCATAAAGAGCTTCTTTACATTTTTTAAAGAACTGCATAGTATTTCACTGTACAAATGTACAAGTATTTATTGATGGGCATTTAGGTTGATTCCAGTTTTATTGTTTATCGTTTATTAACAATAATAAAAATAGCAATCTGTATTTGTTTTTTGAGGCTGCCATAACAAGTTCCCATAAACTTAGTGACTTAACTCCATTTATTATCCACAGTTCTGTAGCTCAGAAGTCCAGGTGAATTTGACGGGGTTCTCTGCTCAAGGACCAACAAGAACAAAGTTAAATTGTTGGCCCAGTGGGGCTTTTACCTGGAGGCTCTGCTTCCAGTCTTACATGGTTTGTTGGCAGAATTCAGTTTCTAGGGGTTGTGGGACTGAGGTTCTGGTTTCTTTGCGGGCTGTCAGCCAGGAGCCACTCTCCGATCCCACATGTACCACACAATTCCTTTCACATGGCCCCTCATACTCCAACCAGCAGGGGCATGGCATCAAGTCCTTCTCACTCTTGGAATCTCTTTGACTCCCCTTTCTGCTATCAGCAGGAGAAATCCTTCTGCTTTTAAGGAGTCATATGATTGGATCAGATCCACTCAGATCATCTCTCTATCTTTTAGAAATTCTTCTTACCGCACTATCACTCATCTTGCACTTACAACATTTTTCTATGTGCTTTATTTATATCAGCTCACGTAATCCTCACCACAATCCATTAAGTTCAGTTGTTATTTCCATTTTACAGATGAATAACCTGAGACAGAGTGGATAAGAAACTTGCCTTCGGTCACAAAACTGTGAGTGACGGAATCAGAAGCCAAATGCAGGCACTCTGTGACCAAACCTGTCATCTGAGCACTTCCCCCTACTGCCTGTTGCAAATGGAGCCATAATGAATAATTCTTTGTTAGTCCTTGCATCAACCAGAGTCCTGCAGGAAACAGAGGATATGTTCAAAATTAACTGCTGAGAGTGTAATGAAGCAATGATTTATAGAGGGATGGGAGAGATTAAGGGAATCTACAAGGGATGGTGAAGATCAGATATAAGCTAAAATCCACAGGAGGTTGTTTTACCATCCCTAAGCTTGAAGTGAAAGAGAAGAAAACTGTGTTACTTGAGGCTGGCAAGAGCTGGAGCTGGGGAAGGTGGCTCCTTGCCAGGAGCTGTGACCATAGAGGAACAGAGGCATTTCCAAAATCACAGCTAGGCAGGGAAGGAGTAGGGGAAGGCAAGGATAAGCCCCTTGCCTCCCTCTCCTCCTGACTTCCAGTGTCCTTGCATTGGTCAATTCCAAGTCGAAGCCAGAGGGCAAGGAAGCCTTGGTGATGCACTTAAAGCTTAAGTGCTTGGGCTCAGAGTAGGGTATAGAAGAGTAGAGAATGGTTATGAGTCAGCGGATTGGATAACATAGCATCTTGGTGTCCTTTGGTCAGAAATTCAGTTTCAACCAGGGACCAGTAGCAAGCCAGGAGTGTTTTTTAAATGGATAATAGGTTGTGACCAAAGAGGCTTTCATTCAAAACCCTCCAGATCTGTCCTGTGATGTTAGGTCTTGAAGACCATTCATATAGCATCCCTATCTGTCACTGTCATGTACTAGTGGGTCTGCTGGATTGTAAGTCCCAAGAGCAAGGCAGTTACACCTTAGCCTTGATGTATGGGTGCTGGATCTAGCTTATACTGGCTAGTGAGAACGAACTTGTAAATTTTCAGGAATTTTGTGAGTTAGTTTATGTCACTTTGGTAGCTCAGAATTAGCCATGATGGGAGTATTTACACCATAAAAGGTAGCAAATGCTACAAATCAGGCTTTTTTGTTTTTCTGGAGAGCTGCTTGTTAAACACCGAACAGTATGCCACTGGCCTTGACCATCTCTTGCTTTAGGCCCCAATAAAACTGATTGTCTTATGGGTTACCCGAAAAAGGGGTCTGGAGCAATGCAGCCAAACGTATCACTCAGTATAAAAAGAATGAAAATTTGCCATTTGCAGCAACATGGATGGACTTGGAGGGCATTATGCTAAGTGAAATAATTCAGACTGAGAAAGACAAATATTGTATGATATCATATGTGGAATATGAAAATACAACAGTGAATATAAGTGAATATAACAAAAGAAGCAGACTTACAGATATAGAGAACAAACTAGTAGTTACTAGTGGGGAGAGGGAAGGGGGAGGGGCAATACAGGGGATTAAGAGGTACAAACTATTTGCTATAAAATAAGCTACAAGGACATACTGTACAACATGGAGAATATAGCCAATATTTTATAATAACTATAAATGGAGTATACCTTTAAAAATTGTGAATCACTATATTGTATACCTGTAACATATATTATACATATTATATATTAATATCTACATATACATATATACATATATATACACATATTAACTATATTTCAATTTAAAAAAAGTAAATAAGTATTGCTTTTCAAGATGCTGATCCTCCCTTCATCAAGGCATTCCTTAATGCTTCAGTAAATAAATGTCTTCTAGTTCTGTTGCTGCTTATGATTGAGGATGGGAGGTGGCTCTATGTATGTATAAATCCATAGATCCACTTCAACATTCTCATCAACTTAACCTTTGAAGTCTGCCCTGTACATCTTGCTCAAAATTCCAGCATCACAGCCTCATGGTAGGCCCATTGCCAAGGCTTCAGAGAACCACACCCAGGTGCTTGAGCCAACACACTAAACCACAAATCCTTTGTGAGGATTCATATCAAAACATTTGGCCTGAAACGACCTTATGTTTCATCTAACACACTCAGAAGCAATACCTGTGTTTGTTTCCTAGATTCCTGCTAATACAAATGGGCAAGTATACTTTATCTCCTCCTGCAGAAGACCTTCCTCTTCTCTCTTTGGGCTGTGCTGGCATTTAACTCTCACTATGGATCTGGAAGTAAATAATGGATGGTGAGGATGGGTGGGGGAAGAGCTGGCTCCCCTTGTGAGGTGACTGTCCTAAGTTAAGTCCACAAAGGAAATTTATGAAAGGAAAGCCAAGCTTCCTTGGGAAAGAGCTGGGCTGCTTACTCAGACAAGGAAGATTCAAGGAGATTTCAGTGTTACAAATTTTCAGCCTCATGTCTAGTTTTCCAAATATTCCTATTCTAGGTCTCAGAATCCCACCCAACATCATTAACTACTGCCTTGGGATAATCTGAAGAGGCTGAACATTTAAATAGTGCTATTTCTGTTACACATATGGTTAGTTTTTGGACCTAATTTTTGGTCATGTGTGCCCTGTAGAAAATAATCTTTTTAAGGCCAGCATTGAGGCTTTTTGATTTTCTTCTTGTTCTTCGACTTGCAGGTTCAAGTCTTTAGGCTTGGGACTTCCCTGGTGGCACAGTGGTTAAGAATCCGCCTGCCAAAGCAGGGGACATGGGTTCGAGCCCTGGTCTGGGAAGATCCCACATGCTGTGGAGCAACTAAGCCCGTGCGCCACAACTACTGAGCCTGAGCTCTAGAGCTCACAAGCCACAACTACTGAGCCTGCGTGTCACAAATACTGAAGCCCATGTGCCTAGGGCATGTGTTCCACAAGAGAAGCCACGGCAATGAGAAGCCCACGCACTGCAACAAAGAGTAGTCCCCCACTCGCCACAACTAGGGAAAGCCCATGCAGAGCAGCAAAGACCCAACTCAGCCAAATAAAGAAATAAATTTATATATTAAAAAAAAAGTCTTTAGGCTTAGATTTTTCCTCCTTTTTGTAAGCTCTCCAAGGCAGTCAGGAGCAGCCAGGCCACAAATTATAATCACCATCATTGCCAGAGCAATTAAGAGCCTTAGTCATTTGATCTTGCCTTGCCATCTACTTGTACTGCATCCTACAACAGCGCTATCTTGAGTAATCATGATATTGCTACATATCAGGGATTACTATTATCCTACTTTCCCCTGGGAGAGGATATCTGTGAGCTTATCAAAGATATGGGTAATGGAATCTTGGAATCCCATTTTGAGGGTTTGTTTCCTTGAGCCATTTTTTTAAAATGCATTCTTTTTTTATTGAACTATAGTTGATGTACAGTATTATATAAGTTGCAGGTGTACAAAAGTGATTCACAATTTTTAAAGGTTATACCCCATTTATATTTAGTATAAAATATTAGCTATATTCCCTGTGTTGCACAATATACCCTTCTTGTTTTTTAAAATTCAAGCATTATTCATTGCAGCACTATTTACAACAGCCAGGACATGGAAGCAACCTAAGTGTCCATCGACAGATGAATGAATAAAGAAGATGTGGCACATATATACAATGGAATATTACTCAGCCATAAAAAGAAATGAAATTGAGTTATTTGTAGTGAGGTGTATGGACCTAGAGTCTGTCATACAGAGTAAAGTAAGTCAGAAAAAGAAAAACAAATACCATATGCTAACACATATATATGGAATCTAAAAAAAACATTTAAATGGTTCTGAAGAACCTAGGGGCAGGACAGGAGTAAAGACACAGATGTAGAGAATGGACTTGAGGACACAGGGAGGAGGGATGGTAAGCTGGGATGAAGTGAGAGAGTGGCATGGACATACATACACTACCAAATGTAAAACAGATAGCTAGTCGGAAGTAGCCGCATAGCACAGGGAGATCAGCTCAGTGCTTTGTGACTACCTAGAGGGGTGGGATAGGGAGGGTGGGAGGGAGCGAGATGCAAGAGGGAGGGGATATGGGGATAAATGTACACGTATAGCTGATTAACTTTGTTATACAGCAGCAACTAACACAACAGTGTAAAGCAATTATACTCCAATAAAGATGTTAAAAAAAAGAAAAGAAAAAAAAATTCAAGCATTAAAAAATACAAACATGAATAGCTTAGAAATGTGAAAGTTCCCTCATAATCCAAACCTCTGCTGATAATCACTGAAAGCCATTTAGTATTTTTCATCTTTGCTAGTCTAAAAGAGCTAAATAATATCTCCAGTTTTAATTATCCTTGAACCATTTCTGATACCAATTACTGTATTAGTCATGGCCCCCACAGGAAAGAAATAGCATGCTTGAGGGGTTTAACTGAAGAGGATTTAATGATGGAAATATTTTAAGAGGGATAATGTATTAGTTAGGGTTCTCCAGAGAAAGATATATATATATACATATATATGTATATATATATACATATATATGTATATATATATACATATATATGTATATATATACATATATATGTATATATATATACATATATGTATACACACATGCATATATATATATATATATATATATATATATATAGAGAGAGAGAGAGAGAGAGAGAGAGAGAGAGAGGGCAAATATATAACCCTAAGTAATACATAATCCCTCTTAAAATATGAGAGAGAGAGAAAGAGAGGGCAAATATATAACCCTAAGTAATACATAATCCCTCTTAAAATATGAGAGAGAGATAGAGAGATTTATTACAAGGAATTGGCTCACATGATTATGAAGCCTGGCAAATCCAAAATCTGTAGACCCAATATCCCAGTTTGAGTCTGAAGGTCAGAAGCTGCTGTAAAATGAGGAAGAGATGATCTTCTAGTTCGAAGACCTTTGGCAGGAGAATTCTCTCTTACCTGGGGTACAGGGTCAGCCTTTTATTCCATTCAGACCTTCAGCTGGTTGGATAAGGCTCACCCACATTACAGAGGGAATCTGCTTTACTCAGTCTACTGATTAAACATTAATTTCATTCCAAAACACCTTCACAGAAACAGCCGGTGTTTAACCAAATATCTAGCCATTCTGTGGCCCAGTCAAGTTGAAACACAACATTAACCAACACAGATGAGTAGAGTTAAGGGAACTGAAAAGAGACGGTGAATACCCAGGGATTATCTGCAGCAGAAATCTGTTATCAGCATTTGGCCTACAGGGACAATGAGGAAGAATTGACGTAATCAGACTCTGGTGATGGCCATAGCCATGGAAGAGGCCACTTGATATTAGCTGTGGTGACAGAGAAACAAAAGATCTTCCAGAATCACTCTTGTCAAAACAAGAGTCAGAGGAATGCATATCTTGACCTCTCTCCTTTCCTTTCCAATCTCTTGCTGATGGTCCACCCATACATTAATCCAACCTAGAAAGAAGTCAGAGGGTAGAAGAACCTGTGTGAAGCACTCAATAGAGGTCAACCTCTATTGAAAAAAGAAGAGTGAAAATGGAAATGAGGTGCAGAAGCAAACAAAAAATAACCAGAACATTGGTCTTTCTCTGGTACAAGTGTATGTTTACAATAAATTCATAGAAGTGGACTTACTGGGTCAAAGGGCAGAGGCATTTATAATTTTTATGGATTTGCTAATCTCCCCACCACTTAGGGATTGTAGTAATTTACATTCCCTCTAGTCCTACATGTGAATGACTTTTATCACACAGTTGTCCAACCATGTGCTATCAAAAGTTTGGATTTTTGACAATACAGTAGGCGAAAAGTGTTGTCTCTGTGTAGTTGTATTACGTGTTTCTTTTTTAAATGAATGAATATATCATCTTTTCATATAAGTTAATAAGAACTCATTCAATTTCAAGTGATAGAAAACTCAGCTTAATCTGGTTTAAGCAACAGAGAAGAAATAAGATTCACATAAAAGTCAGTGAGTATATCTAGAGACATGACTTGATCCAAGGACTCAAAAGATGTTGTCAAACCTGACCTACCCCTCTCTGTCTCTGTCCCTCTGTATCTTTCTCTCTCAGTCTGTCTGTCTCTGTCTCTCTCTCTCTCTCTGCATTTTCCCTTTGCTTGGCTCTATTCTCAGATGGTCTCTCCTCTTGTAGTGGCCCCAGGAAGCACCAGGCTTTCATCCTCAAGCTCCAAAATCAGCACAAAGATCTATGTCTTTCACTGAATTCAGTTGTATTATGTACCTGTCCTTGAGCTATCACTGTGGACAGAGGGGTGTCCTGCTCCATTTGCCTAGGCCTGAGTCACAGGACCATACACCCTTCTATCCATGCATGTATCTTTAAAGCCATCCATATCAAAATAATGCAGCTATACTAATCACAGTAAAAACTGTGCTCATCCTCATCCTAGAAGGAGATGAGATAAACAACCTCAAACTCAAATAAACTAGTTATTGCTCTAATCCAGAATCTCTAGGTTATGCGTATTCTTCTTGGTTTGGTCCTAATATGGCTTCTTGTAGTCCAGCAAACTGTGATTAAATGAAAACCATAACTCACCATTATACACTTTTAGGGAGAGATAATGACTCAATAAAACCTTCCATTTGAAAAAGAGGAGAGTGGGAAACTTGCCACAGTGGTCTCTGACCTGGAACACTTTCTAAGACCCCTGGCCCTAGAGTGAAGTGAGCTCGTTAGTCATAATGTGGCCACTCCGGAAGGTTCTCTTTTCTCCTATTTTCCTTGGCCGCATTTGAGGTGGTGACCTTAGGCAAGGATGCCCCTTCTATGGGTTGCATTTGTTTAGCATCTCATTCCTGAAGGATTAGGTTTGAGGGCCTGGAATGACCTTGGAGATTGAACAATGGCAGGCTACTCTTTGTTGGGTATTTTTCTGGCTGTGAATCTCTCTTAAAACGTTAGGAGGCAATAACCCCAATAAGGTAAGTATTATTATTCTTATTTCATAAGTGTAAATTCTATTGCTCAGAAATGTGAAGTGGCTTTGCCCAAAGCCTTACAGCTGGGGAGTGACAAAGCCAATATTTGTATCCGGAGAGTCTACCTTTTCCCCTCTATTTCATACTGCTTCCCTGTGTACCTTATATTAAAATAGTTTTGTTTGCAATATCTCTATCATTATTAGCAAAACCTTCGTATCTAGAAACTCTAGTGGGAAATTCATTCTCACTGCCCTTCCTCCATGCACTACTAAATTTCTGTCAGTCAGAAGAAAATAATGAAAAACAGAAGAAAAATGGAAAAATTCTCAGTTTGTCCTGTAGGTGCCACCCTCATCATAGAACATCTGTTTCCAGCTTTGCAGCACAACTCTCAGGGCTGCAATAGACTCAGACATTCTAGAAGGATTCAAGAAGTTGCATCCAATTTATGCAGTTCAGTGCCAGCATCCATAATCTGTTTTTATTGCTTTGTATGTAGCTCCTGGGTTCTAGTTAGGACTTTTTCAATTTTTAATTCATTTAATTTTTGAACAGGTAATATATTTATAATGGCTCAAAAACAAGTAAAAGTGTAAAAAAGAATATAGTGGAAAACACTTCCGTTTCATGAAGTCTACGCCAAAAGTTACCAGTTATTAGTTTATTTTGTACTTCCAGAGTATGTTTTATTCATATACAAGAAAACATATTTTTAAAAAACTACCTTGTTTTATTTTGCATGATAGCACACTATAACATTTTTTCTCCATCTTGATTATTCCATTAATACTATACCTTGGAAATCTTTTATATCAACACATAAAAATTTCTCTCTCTCTCTCTTTTTTATAGCTTCAGAGTATTCTCACTGTATGGATGCACCTAAATTTGTCCACTCGGGTCTCTAGCGATGAGTATGTAAGTCAATTCTTTTGCCAGTAAAAATAATGCTAAAATAAGTAGCTTTGCATATAGTTCATTTTGCGTGTATGTGAATATATCTGAAAGAATTTGAGGATACATGCATTTGCAATGCTTATTGACCTTTCCAAATTGCCCTCCACGGGGCTTGTACCAGTTTATGCACCTGCCAGCCATGTATGAAATTGTAGATTTCCCCACAGCTTGGCCAACACAGTATGTTTTGGATTTTTGCCAGTCAATCTGAGAGTGAAAAAAATGGTATCTCAGTTTTACTTTTTGTTTCTTTTACTATAAGTGAGTTTGAGCCTCTTTTGGTTTAAGAGCAATTCTTTTGATTGCAAGTGATAGGAAGCCCAACTTCCAGGGCCTCGGCAAGAAGATGTCTGTTTTCTCATGACTAAAAAGTCTGGAGGTAGATGTAGAATTTCCAGTGGGCCTTAATCCAAAGGCATAAATATTACTGAGGCCTGTGATTTCTCTCTCTCACTCTCTCTTTTTTTCTCTTTCTGTCTTGCTCACTCACTTGCTTCCTTTCCCTCTTCCTCTCCTGCTTCAGTTTCCTTCTGTCTTGACCCTCTTCTCAAACAGGCTCTGCTTGCCCCATGCTCACAGACCTGCATTGGACAAGGGATGCAGTGCCCTGACTGGCCAGGCCTGAGTCATGTGACAGAGGCCAAATCCCCCCAGACTAGATGGATTGAGTGAGAGGTGGGGATTCTGGCTGTCCAGTGAAAGGTCAAAATGGTGTTATGTGGAGAAGCATGGATAGGCACTGGCTGGTGAACACTGAGGATTTGTGTTGTAATCCACTCCTTTGACAGCTCAACATCCACATACCCTTCTATTCACACACACACACACACACACACACACACACACCACCCCTTAAAAAACAGCCATGCTGTAATTGTGATGAAGCCGTAATTGCATGCTGTGAAACTGCACTCACCCCCTTCCCAGAGGGAAACCCCACAGCAACTCATGTGGTTATTGCTCCAAGTTCAAGATTTCTGGGTGATGTGCAGTCTTCTTGGTCAGGTTGTGATGTGGCTCCCCCTGGCTCAGCAACCTGTGGTTCCTGTATAACCAAAAGGCACACATGAAAGGACAGAGAAAGAACAGAGTAATAACAACAAAACGCCCATCTAGTAAGGAGGAGGACGGGAAACAGCATAAAGTGGTCTCTGGTCCAGGATGCACAGGACAGGAAGAGCAAGGTGTCCCTGACCTGGAGGTAATGTGAACTCCTTAGCTAACCTGACTGCTCTGGCCTGTTATCTGGAATCATCGCGTTTGTCCTGTATTTCTACAGCCCCTATGAGTTGGAGACTATGGAGGAGGAGGTCCCTTCTGTGGGGTACATCTCATAAGCATCTCTATTCCTCTTGGAATGGGCTTGGGGTGTTTAGGTTTGCCTTAAAGATTAAATAATCACAGGCTGTTGTTTGCCAGATTTTGAGTTCCTCTAGCAAGATATGTCTCCTAAAACACTGTGAGGCTCCTGGGCATATATTGGGAAAAAACTGTAATTCAAAAAGATACATGCACTCCTATGTTCATAGCAGCACTATTTATAATTGCCAAGACATGGAAGCAACCTAAATATCCATTGACAGATGAATGCATAAAGAAGACGTGGTATAAATACACAATGGAATACTACCAGCCATATAAAAGAATGAAATAATGCCATTTGTAGAAACATGGATGGACCTAGAGATTATCCTACTAAGCGAAGTAAGTCAGAAAGAGAAAGACAAATACCATATGATATCACTTATATGTGGAATCTAAAATAATGGTACAAATGAACTTATCTACAAAACAGAAATAGAGTCACAGATGTAGAGACCAGACTTGTGGTTGCCAAGGGGGAGGGGGGCGGGATGGATTGGGAGTTTGGGATTAGCAGATGCAAACTATTACATATAGAATGGATAAACAACAAGGTCCTACTGTATAGTACAGGGAATGCTACACAATATTCTGTAATAAACCATAATGGAAAAGAATATGAAAAAGAATAGACATATGTATACTGGAATCACTTTGCTGTATAGAAAAAATTAACACAATATTGTAAATCAACTGTACTTCAATAAAATAAATTTTAAAAACACCATGAGGCATTAGCCTGAATATATATAGCATATTTCTTGTTTTACAAGACTGGACACTATGGCTCAGAGATGTTAAGTGCCTTTACCAACAGCCATACAGCCGGGGAGGATCAAAGAGAGAGTGGCAAACCCACTACCTGTAACCAGCTCTTAAGTCTAAGCTTTCAACAGGCTTATATGAAAAATTATGCTCACAGTAACTAGCAACTCTGATGGGAAAAATCACCATTCCTGCCCTGTGCCCTGCTAAACTATTCTGGTGCCCCCTCCCACCCAACCCCTCCTCCTCCCAGAAAGGACAAAGAAACAAACTGAAATATTCTGTTTTTCCTGTAGGTGCCGCTACTAACCACAGGATATTTCTTTCCAGCCCTGCAGCCTGATCTCTTAAGGCTGGAAAGAATCAGAAATTCTAGAAGATGGAGTCCAGTCTACATACAATTCAGTCTAAGGACCCCCACTCACGAGTTGAGAGTTCTATAGCTCCAACATATAAGTTAGGGTTCTCTTCTCCTGAAATTATATTTAGTTCATTTTTGAATAGCTTATACATTTATAGGTTTCAAAAATTTAAATGTACACAAAAATCCTATTTGAAAAAAATCTCCCTCTATCCCTGTCTCTTACGCACCAATTTCCTCTCCATAGCATTTATGATGGTATTCTTTTTTTGTCTATTCTTCTAGAGATTTTAATATGTATGCAACTATGAACATAGATTTCTTCCCCCTCCTTTTTAAATGCCAGTTATTCACATTCTTCTGTTCCTTTTTTTTCTTTTCTTCTACATAGCTATATATTATGGAGAGATTTCCATTATCAATTCCTAAAGAAATTTATTCCTTTTAAGAGGGAGTCCTCTACTGTGTGGATGAAACTGATTCTCCCTTGAGGAACATTTAGTTTGATTCTTATTGTTTGAATTTCCAAACAATGCTGCACTGAATAACCTTGTCCATGACTCATTTTGCAGGCGAGGATATGTATCTGTGGGACAAAGTACACAATAGTGTAATTACTGGGTCAAAGATACATGTATTTGCAGTTTAACAAATTGATGTTTACCTTCTTTAGGGAGGATTAAACACATTCTCGCTAGTAAAATATTTCCTCACAGTTCAGCCAACATAGTATGTGATCAATTTAAATTTAATTTTTGTCAATATAATTGGTGGAAAACGCTACCTCACTTTAAATTCATAGTTTTATTGTGAGTGAGGTTGAGCAACTTTTAATATGCAGCATTAGAAATGATTAGGGCTCTTTCAAGCACAAGCAAAACAAAAACAAAAACCCCTCAATCTGGCTTTAGAGAAAGGGATTTATTGTCTTTACAAATGAAAAATCAGGGATAAAGTGAGAGTTTCCAGTATGCCTGGACACAAGGATTCAAACGGTGCCCTCACTTGCTTTCTCTCTCTTTCTCTCACTCTTCCCCTCTCTCAATCTCCCTCTCTCCAGTCTCCCTTCCTTTGCTGGCCAGGGAGGCTCGAGGACTGCATTCTCATAGCCTCTTCTGTGGGCTGTATTTATTTAACATCTAACCTCCTGTTGATGCAGGTTCAGAGGCCTGGGGTTGCCTTAGGCATTGAGCAGCCACAGGCCATTTGGAGGGCAGCACTGATATTCCTTAGGTGGCACAATTCACTTAAAATATTAGTAAGCAACAATATAACAAGGTCACAATCATCCACATTTTACAAGTGAAGAAACTACGGCTTTTAAAAGATACGAGTGCCTTTGCCTAAAGCTATGCAGACAGTAAATGATAGGGACAGTATTTGTATCCATGTGTATCTGACAGTAAATATACAGTGATTAGCAAACTGCTTTTGTTCAGGAACTCCAAAGGAAAATCAATCACCACCTTCATTCATGCTCTACCACCAACTCTCAGAATAAAAAAAAAAAGAAAGAAAAAAACAATTGAAAGGTTCTGGATGTGTCCTGTAGGTGCCACCATTACCATGGGATGTCTCTTTTCAGCTGTGTAGCACAGGTCTCTTTAAAGCTGAAATTCTAGAAGATGGAAGAAAACCTGCTCTTTCAATTTATGCGACTGACATTTCACGCTGGCACCTCACATATAATTTAGAATTCCGGAACTCTGCTATGTTGTTATTGTACCTTTCTTTCTAAAAAATATGCATTGAAAACATTTGTGAAGAGTTTATGTAGTTCCAAAATTTTTTAAATACAGTAAAATAAAAGGTATACAGTGATAAAATCTCCCTCCCAATCTTGTCTCCTAAATCCCATGTTCCACTGCCCCTTCCCCATGGATAACTACTCCTTTCAGTATTTTTTCTATCTTTCCTGAGACATCCATACACATACAGGCAAATATGAAAAGACATTTCCTTTCTCCTGCCTGTTTATATATATTACACAAATATCTGCACTTAAAAATTTTCTCTTAACATATGTTGAAGATAAGTTTATATTAGCCCAAAAAGAAATTCCTCATTCTTTTTTACAGCTTCATATATTCACCTGTATGGCTGTACCATATTTTTTCATTTATCCATACCCTATTGGTGGACATTTACATTGATGTTTTCCTATTACAAACCATGTTGTAGTGAATAAATGTTTCTTCATTGTATATGTACAAGTGTAGTTGTAGAATAAATCCTAGAAGTGAAATTGTTGTTCTAAAAGGTAAATCCATTTGTAATTTTGATAAACATTTCCAAATTACCTACCATGTGGACTGTATCATCTTAATACTCCCACAAAGTATGATAATTCCTGTTTCTCCATAAATTGGTCAATTACAGGGAATTAACAAGATATTGGACATTTGCAAATCTGACAGGTGAAAACTTGTATGTCTGAGTGGTTGTATTTCCCGCATTTTAAGTGAGATTAAGCAGCTTTTCATTTACTGAAGACCCAGTGTATTTAGTCGAGAGTTTTTCACTTGCAAGGTTAGAAATCCCAGATCATGGAAACTGAAGCAAAAGGAAGAAATTTGTTATTCACATAACTGGACATGGATGTTCGAGGATTTCGAGATCTCTCTCTCTCTCCCTCTCCCCCAGCCCCACCCCGCCCTCGCTCCTCTCTGTCTTAGACAGGCTTCTTTTATGTGGTGACCCCTGGCAGTTTCATACTTATAACCTCACAGCTCCAAGTTTAGCAAAAAGTTCTGGACCAGATCCTCTTATTATTAAGTTGAATTGGATTATGTGTTCATATTCTTGGCTGTAAAGATTACAGTGCTCTGATGGTCCAGGTCGGAGTCAATTTTTTTTTTTTTTTTTTGTGGTACGCGAGCCTCTCCTCACTGTTGTGGCCTCTCCCGTTGAGGAGCACAGGCTCCGGACGCGCAGGCTCAGCGGCCATGGCTCACGGGCCCAGCCGCTCCGCGGCATGTGGGATCTTCCCGGACCGGGGCACGAACCCGTGTCCCCTGCATCGGCAGGCGGACTCTCAACCACTGTGCCACCAGGGAAGCCCTCAATTTTTCTTGTTGAGCCAGAGATAGAGTCAACTTTACTCACACTATGTGGACTGAAGTTTAGGGTTAAGGTTCAGAGATTAGGGTTATGCCTTTCTTGAGGAAGATTGGAGTTGTACAACAAAAAAGGAAAATGAATGAGTACTGACATGGGTATGCAGCGTGTCCATACTTATCCTTCTTCCCATATATACATCTTAAGAAATGCTCATATCTACAGAAAAATCTAAAATCACTCATCCCCTTGCTAGAGGAAGGCAACCTAATTTTCGCATCTAGGATATCTAGGTAATATGCATTCTTGGTCGGATCTAGGCTTGGCTCCTCCCAAGAATAGGTGTTATAGTAATTTATAGTAAATAATTATATTTACTGTACATAAAATATTATAGCAATTTATAGTAAATCATAACATCAATCACCCTCGAGAAATACCCAGACTATTCACTGACAGAGAAAGGACAATATAATTATGATTAAAAACTCCATTGTAGGGCTTCCCTGGTGGCGCAGTGGTTGAGAATCCGCCTGCCAATGCAGGGGACACGGGTTCGTGCCCCGGTCTGGGAAGATCCCACATGCCGCGGAGCGTCTGGGCCCGTGAGCCATGGCCGCTGAGCCTGCGCGTCCGGAGCCTGTGCTCTGCAGCAGGAGAGGCCACAACAGTGTGAGGCCCGCATACCGAAAAAAAAAAAAAAAAAACTCCATTGTAAATGCAGAAAATGGGAAACACAATAGTGATAACTAGAATACTACCCAAATTATGTCTTAGAGTGCCTTAATGAGATAATCTGGCCATTCTGGTTCTTTATTCTAGAAAGTTTTTCGTTGTTTGACGTGGTCTTTGTTGAGCTCAGTTCCTGTTGGAGTGAGTTTGGCGGACCTGAGATTGTTTTAGGGGTTGGACATCACTGACTAGTAGTAGGTGTGAGCTTTAAAAAGCAACACATTTATAAAGATGGTAATATTATCTATAAGTGAGGAAACTAAGGCTTGAAAAGGTTAGGGACTTTGGGCATGAGTGGCAAGGAGAGCATCAGAATCCAGGTATATTTTCTTCTTCAGCACACTGCCATCTCCATCTGCTCTCTATAAAGTGGCTTTGTTTGCAGTGCTTACATCAGTAATTATCAAAACTTTTATTTCTAGCAACAGCAAAGAGAAACCCCAAGCATATGTTCTAAACTCTTCTCCCTTTAAAGGGGGAACAAAGTAACAAAAAATTCTCTGTTTGTCCTGCAGGGGCCATCTTAATCAAGGAATATTTCTTTTGGGCACTGCAGCCCTGATCTTTCAGAACTGCAACAGACCAGAAATTCTAGAAAGTGGAAGAAGCCTGATAGGGCAATATATGTCATCAACAGTTCAGTGCCAGAATCTCTACACACATCCTTGTTCCGATGAATTAGTTAGGATGCTATTATTTTCTTTAAAAGGAAGTTACTGAAGTTTTGGTGGGTTTTTTTTGCGGTATGCAGGCCTCTCGCTGTTGCGGCCTCTTCCGTTGAGGAGCACAGGCTCCAGGCGCGCAGGCTCAGCGGCCATGGCTCACGGGCCCTGTTGCTCCACGGCATGTGGGATCTTCCCGGACCGGGGCACGAACCCGTGTCCCCTGCATCGGCAGGCGGACTCTCAACCACTGTGCCACCAGAGAAGGCCTGAAGTTTTGAATAAGTAATATATTTCTATGGCTTCAAAATAAAAATAATAAAAGGATATTCAGTAAAAAAAATTCTCCCTTCTAACCTTGTCCCCCATCTGCTAAATTCCCATGCCTGCTTCTCAAATATGTAATGACTCATTAGCTTCATGCATGTCCTTCCAGAGATTTACATATATATGAATATATATTCTTCCTTTTTTATGGAAGTGATAGCATAAAATTAATTGATTGGCAAAACAACGTATCTTAGAAATATAACACGTCAAAATAAAAATTCTAGAATTTTTAAAAACATCTTTATAGTGTTCCACCATATGGATGTACCATACTTTAACCTCTCGATGGGCTTATTCATATTTCTCAAGAGGTTGATTCATATCTCTTATTGTTACAAACAGTACTGTAATGAATATCTTCATCATATGATGTTTTTCAGATGTGAAAATATATGAACAGAATAAATTTCTAGAAGTGGATTTGCTGGGGCAAAAGTTCACACATTTTACATTTTAACAGATAGTCCCACATTGCCCTTTGTAAACATTGCAAACACCTTATACTTCATCAGTAACGTATAAGGGTACCTACTTCCTCGCAGCAGCTCCAACATAGCATGTTATTGAATGTTTGGATGTTTTAATCTTATAGGTGAAAAATGGCATGTCTTTCCATTTCAATTTGTTTCTCTTGTTTTGAGTAAGATTGAACAATCTTTTATAAGTTTTAGAGGCAATTGAAAAAGCCCTAGCTTTTTCGATTGAAAGTGTCAGAAAACCAAACCCATTTGGCTAAAAGAAAAAAATGATTTTTTTTTTTTGTAAGTCCATGTAGATATTTCATTTTCCCTTTCAGATTTCTGAGGCCTTGCCTCTAGGTAAAGGAGACCTCTGGGAAGCATCTAGGTTCGGTCTACCCCTCAGCCCCTGTGCTAAGGGACAATGATGCCTTCTTTTTTTTTTTTTTTTTTTAACATCTTTATTGGAGTATAATTGTTTTACAACAGTGTGTTAGTTTTTTCTTTACAACAAACTGAATCAGTTATACATATACATATGTTCCCATATCTCTTCCCTCTTGCAATGATGCCTTCTTGATCTGGGGTTGTTGTTCTCCCAGATGTTGATGGTCACCACCAATGGTGTGACTCTGGGGCAAACAGCTTTCATGAAGTTTGAGAATGAGCTTCATACATGACTCATTCCACTTAGGAGTGGATTTTTCTACCCTTTCCTTTGCTTCTCCTCAACCTGTAGAGAAAACTCCTTGCAGAGTGAATATACTCAGTCCCAGGCTCCAGTTCAAGATGGTTGCTGTAGTCCCCTTGCCACCCCAAGATAAGGTTTTCTCTTTATCCTGAACTGAGCATAAGTAGAATCCACTGAAATGTTTCTATTTCATCTGTTCTCTTCCCAAGAATATGGTCTTTCTTTCTTTCTTTTTGGTCAACCATTTCTGCACTCATCTCTTCCCTCCATCCACATTGTCTTCCAATTCTTTTCAAAATCACCCCAACATATACTTATCATCATGTATATATTGTTGTATTTATTACACAGAACCATCTCCACTTGTTTGCTTTACTTATCTAGTTCCTATAGCTGCCTGTCCTTGTGACCTACAGTTCATCTTTTGTGTAATTTGAGGAAGCAAAGCACAAGAAAAGCCACTCTTTCAAATTCCAAGTCCAAATGGAAAGAGGAGAAAACATTCCTGGAGTGTAAGGCTATGCCCATATTGATGCCAAATTAACTATTTAAAAGGAAAGCTGGTGTCCCTCCAAGACATTTATTTCTCTTTTACCAACTTGTTTTAATTGACCAACTGTTTTGCTTTTAGATGAACACAACCTCAGAATGCTGTTTTATAAGCAAGTTAGTGGTCACAGACTAATGAGAAAAAATAGGAAATCCATGACAAGCTAGAAAATACTTCAAAGTACTAGAGGGGCTTGATTTAAATGGCATATTTACTATAGTCTCTTCACAAATCATCTTTGTTTAGAAGTTGTACATGTTAGTGTGGGAAGAGCATGAGATCTGGAGCCAGCAAACCTGGCTCAAACGTAGACTTGGTCACATTTTTTTTTCTGTGATGCTTGGTAAATTATCAAACCTCTCTGAGCCCATATATAAAATAATAATCTATTTTCAGCCCATAAAATATTAATTGAGTCCACCATAATGTAAGCTCCATGACATTTAGAACATAGAAGGTAGGCAATAATATTTGTTGTAGAGTCAACTATACCCCAGACATTGTGTAAAAGCCTATATAAACAAGTGGCAATAAAGACACAGTTCCCTGCATCCAGGGAAGTTTAGGAACTATTTGGTCAATCAGCTAAGAAACCAGGACGTTTTAGTACAACTGGGGGGGTGGGTACAGAATTTAGGAAACTATCAACAATTCCCCATACCTATACGGTAGCATAAGGGTGGAAAGGAATAATGAGCCGTGAGTTCAGAGAGGTAAGGCAGGGGTATATCATGAAGGATCTGGAGGTCCGGGCAAAGATATTTGGCTTCCATCCCAAAGCAAAGGGATGGAACCCTGAGAGCCCCTGAAGGGTTCTAAGCAGAGAGGTGTCATGATTGGGTGTGTGTTTTAAAATGTTCACTCCAGCTGCTTTGCAGAGAAGGATTGGAAGGGGGCAAGACTCCGTAGAGAAACCAGTATAGGCAAGAAATAATAGTAGCTTTAACCAGGAAATGGCAGTGAAGATGGAGAGAAGTGAATGAAGGTGAGAGACATTAAACTGTAGAAATTAAGTGTTAACAATTGATTATATAGAGTCACTAAGAGAATGAGGGGAAGAGGGGAGGAAGCTGAAATTTCTAACTCTTATAACTATTCACACAGATAGTAAACACAGGAAGAGGAACAAGAATATTTAGGGGAGGGTGAATAAATAATTAAAAATTGCATACAATAATCACGAGTTGTCAATGGCATATCTATTGGAGCTGTCCAATTGGCTGTAACATATATGGGTCTGAAGTTCAAGAGAGAAGTCTAGAAGATATCAGTTTGAAAGTCATCAGTATGTAGATGCTTACTGAAACTAGAAGCAGATGAGATTGGTCTGGGTGAATGTGCAAAGCAGAAAATAAGAGTTTAGAGTCTACAATGGCCTTAGGCCCAGCAGTGCTTAAGGCAGTGTCTGTGAACCATGGCTGCACTAGGAAGCTTATAAAGAATAGTGATGCCAGGACCCCACGCCACACCAATTAAATCAGAATCTCTGGCCTAGGCACCACATTCTTTCAAAGCTTCCCAGGTGATTGCAATATACAGCCATGGTTGAGAGCTATGATTTAAGGAATAAATAGAGGCAGAGGAGAGTTTGGATAAAAACCCAGGTGATATGGTGTCACTGAAGTCCAAAGGAGAGAGTATTTGAAAGAAGAGGAGTGGTCAACAGTGTTATATGCCTCGAGGAGTAGCAAGAAATAATCACCTGAACACCATTGGGAAGGAAGGAGGATTTGCAGATTGCGGTAGAATATTAGTTAGGACTATGATGCTAAAACCCCCCCAATAGCATTGGCTTAAATAAGACAGAAGTATATTTTTCATTCAAGTCTAAGAAGTTGGGGATAATTCAGTCCAGAATGGCTTCCATTGTTTCAATTCCCCAGAGCATTCTATCTTGTTCTCATGTCATGTATGTTTCCATTCCCAAATTTATCTCATGGTCTACGTCAGCTGCCAGTGTCTCAGCCATTTCATCCACATTCTACCAGCAGGAAGGAGGGGCAGGACAGGAATAAAGACGTAGATGTAGAGAATGGACTTCAGGACACGGGGAGGGGGAAGGATAAGCTGGGACGAAGTGAGAGAGTGGCATGTACATATATACACTACCAAATGTAATATAGATAGCTAGGGGGAAGCAGCGGCAAAGTACAGGGAGATCAGCTCAGTGGTTTGCAACCACCTAGAGGGGTGGGATAGGGAGGGTGGGAGGGAGACACAAGAGGGAGGAGATATGGGGATATATGTATATGTATAGCTGATACACTTCGTTGTAAAGCAGAAACTAACACACCATTGTAAAGCAATTATACTCCAATAAAGATGTTAAAAAAAAATCTAAAAAAAAAAAAAATAAGAAAGGCATACTGTCTCTTTAGAACATTTCTCCAAAGATACACATATCACTTCCATTAGCATCCATCATTCAGAACCTAAAGTCAGGGACACACAGAACTGCAAGAGAAGCTGGGGAAAATAGTCTTTAGGCAGTCAAGTGCCCAGCTAAATTGTGTAGTATAGAGATAAGTGCTCCCTTGTATATAATGCTTTCCAACTTTGCCATGCCTATACATAATCCAAGGTGCTTGCTACAGACAGATTTTACCTACTTTCAGTGACTCCAGGTCAATAGATTTAAAGGCAAGGTCCATATATTTTTTAAACATTCTAGATGATTCTGATGCAGTTGGTCCATAGACAACACTGAGAAATAATGTTCTCCATCTAAGCCTCTTTGCAATTAACATCCCTGCTGCCTTTGCTATTCTACTTGGTATACCTGGAATTCCTCTTTTCACCAATTGTTGACTTAAAATCCCAGTTTAATACTAATTTTTCTAAGAATTCTTAGCTATCAAATTTCCTCCACAATTAATGCACTTCTTCAGCATTTTGGTAGAGAGGCCTACACAATTAAATGCACAGTGGTACCCTGTGCTTCCTCATTATGTCATATGAAATTACGTTCCCCAGTCTCCCATCACCACTTTAGACTGCAATCTCCCTAAGCATAGAGACCCTGCCTCTGACCAGAGCACTCTTTGATGCTGGAAGGTGCCCAGTAACTGTATGTTAAATGAATAAAAAAATAGATGAACAAATATGAAAATGTACAGAGACTCAAAAACAAAAAAATTGATGGGGATACCGAAAACAAGCAGTGTAATGGAAAATAAAGATGTGAGAGGGCTTCCCTGGTGGCGCAGTGGTTGAGAGTCCGCCTGCCGATGCAGGGGGCGTGGGTTCGTGCCCCGGTCTGGGAGGATCCCGCGTGGCGCGGAGCGGCTGGGCCCGTGAGCAGCGTCCGGAGCCTGTGCTCCGGAAGGGGAGAGCCACAGCAGTGAGAGGCCCGCATACCGCAAAAAAATAAAAAATAAAAATGTGAGAAACAGAATAAAGTAAAGAAAAAAACCAGGTTTAGCAGGAGGAGAATCATTAGAGCCTGGAAGCAATGTGGGTGATTTAATCATAAATAGTTTTAAGAAACATGGGAAAACGAGTCAAACGGCAACGTGAAATAGACTCTTAAGTACCTGACAAACAAAAAGAAAAATAGGTAGTGAGAAAATCAATGCATCGAAACCCAACAAAGCTTCAATGTACCATCCCTTTTCAATCACTTGGAAGGAAAATTATGTGTTTAGTACATCCTCTTTCTTCATGTTTGGACCTTTAAATAGGGTATTTGGATTCACAGACTGTACCCAGCTCAGATCATCTCTCCTTCCAGCACACTGCTGTACTTTTTAAATGACACCAGGCTTCCAAGCAAGATTGATTGTAAACCTGAAAAGGTTATATGTGATATAATGAATACACATGCTACTCCCTCAAGTGCATCTCTGGAACGATACATATCCAGGATACTGTATGTTCTCATAGTTTAGAAAAGACTGGGACGAGATCTCGCAGGCAAGTACCAAAAGAAAATTTCCCATTATGCTCACTTAATAAACTGCTCTATCTTGAATTCATTCACTCAATGAATACACAGTAATTAAAAACTGACTATTTTTGGCATTCCATAAATGTTTGTGGATGAATGGGTAGATGAATGGATATAATGTGCCAATCAAAGTTCAAGGTGCTATGAGAATAATAAAATAACTCAAACATGGGACCTGATCTTCATAGAGACTGCAATTGAGTAAGGGAATCAAGACATCAATAACCCATTTTGAGAAAATGTGGTAAGCGCCATCCCAGAGGTATACATTTTACTATGAGAATACATAATACAAAGGAAGAAGAGATTATTTCCAAGTGGAGTGCCAGAAGAGAACTTTTGCAAGAAGTTGTGTTTAAGCTGAACCTTGAAAAATCTAGATGTGCAGATTTTGGGAAAAGATATTCGGGGCAAAGAAAGAATATGAGATGGACTGTGTTGATGTGTGGAAGATGGAGAAGAGTTTAGTTTGGACAAGATCTGAAGTTTATGAAGGACAATATTGGGCAACAATGTTGAAAAAGTACATTGAGAATCTGCATGGAGGTCTTTTAAAGTTTTCGATGACTTAGCACAGGATAGTTAATTGCTAATATTTATTGAATGCTTACTATAGGCCAGGCACATTGTAATTATGTAAATTATCTTAATTAAGTTCACAATAACCTCCTATGTAGGTTTATGAGGTCCTTCTTATCAAAATATAGTTGATGCTGGGAAAAAACAGTTAAAAGATCTCAGTTGAAGTGGAATTTATGATTTCATGGTAAATTACAAGGGGGAAATGATTAGAATATTATCTTTAAAAATGATTAACATTATGACAAACGTTTAGTTTTCTTTCGTCAACAACACATATATATATATTATAACTGTAAGTTTGCACTAATTCTTAAAACTAAGAAAGAATAATTCAAACGGGTTTTTTTGGGGAAAGGCATATTTTTCCAAGAAAACTACATGATTGCATAATACAATATTCTTCACTTTATATTTTCAGCATGATTGTAAAGAGGGTTGATTTCTTCTTTGAAATACTTATCATATTATTGTTCTGGTTAAAATTTTTCCCCCCATGGAGTGTTAACATGTTTTTAACTCTGCCAATTATTTGTCTGTGGCTTTGTGTGTAATTCAAATATTTTTCCACTTTTATTGACATCGTGACATCTTGCATCATTTGCACCATTTGCATTTTGATTTTACAGTCATTTGCATTATGATTCATAATGGTCATTACCGTTATCTGAAAGTGCAGAAATTTTGTACACTCAGTGAGAGTCTGACCTATATTGATGGGAAGGGCCAAAGTGCTTGAGTGGGAGGTCAGTTGAAAAGGTAACTCATTAGTCAATACTTTCATATTATGACACATTTTATTCTTCTGTAAAATCTTGGATAATAAATACCAGGATGATGAGAGCTTCACATGTTTTATGATTCCTATTTTACAAATGAGAAAACTGAAGCCAATGGAAGTCAATGTGCCCATAGCCACATAGCTCATAAATGACAGAACCAGAATTTGAAGGCAGTCTAACTTGAGTGTTTAACCATTGAGTAGTGTAGGTATGGGTCAAGTGCCTTTAGTTGTCAATTAGGGGTAAGTCACTACCACACATTTACAAAGAATGGAAAGCTCATCTTTCCTGTGTTGCCTGCTGACTTGTGTTTTTTTGCCTACCTTCTAAAATTATACAGATGAATCTTAATTTTCAGTCTTTTCCCCTTAATATATGTAATTAATGAGTTAAAAGACTGTGTTAGCCCCAACCCACAAGTGTTGATATAACAGTCTCTTCATTGACCCATAAATTATTTAGAAGTACGTTTTAAAATTTCTAAACAGAGAAGGATGACTGTCTTTTGGCTATTTGTTTTTCATTTTACTGCACTGAGATTTAAAAATAATATCTGCATGATGTAGAAATCTAGATCCACTGGTGTTTGTTTGTTAAGTCTTGTTTTGAAACCATTATGTGGTCAATTTTTGTAAATGATGTATAAGTGTTTAAAAAGAATGTGTGGGGCTTCCCTGGTGGCACAGTGGTTGAGAGTCCGCCTGCCAATGCAGGGGACACGGGTTCGTGCCCCGGTCTGGGAAGATCCCACATGATGTGGAGCAGCTGGGCCCCTAAGCCATGGCTACTGAGCCTGCACATCCAGAGCCTGTGCTCCGCAACAGGAGAGGCCACAACAGTGAGAGGCCCGCATACTGCAAAAAATTAAAAAAATTAAAAAAATAAAAATAATGTGTGTTCTTCTTCTGGGCATATACCCAGAGAAAACCATAATTCAAAAAGACACATGCACCCCAATGTTCATTGCAGAACTACTTACAATAGCCAGGTCATGGAAGCCACCTAAATGCCCATTGACAGACGAATGGATAAAGAAGATGTGGTACATATATACAATGGAATATTACTCAGCCATAAAAAAGAACGAAATTGGGTCATATTTAGAGACATGGATGAATCTAGAGACTGTCATACAGAGTGAAGTAAGTCAGAAAGAGAAAAACAAATATCGTATATTAACGCATATATGTGGAACCTAGAAAAATGGTAAAGATGAACTGGTTTGCAGGGCAGAAATTGAGACACAGATGTAAAGGACAAATGTATGGACACCAAGGGGGGAAGCAGCGGGGGGTGGGGGTGGTGGTGTGATGAATTGGGCAATTGGGATTGACATGTATACACTGATGTGTATGAAATTGATGACTAATAAGAACCTGCTGTAAAAATAAAATAAAATTCAAAAATTCCAAAAAAAAGAATGTGTGTTCTTTAACTGTTGGATATAGAATTCTATATAAGTATATTAGATGGAACTTGTTAAATTTCTTGAAACACATTCTAAATCTTTATAATTTTTTATTTGCTTGATTTATGAATTACAGAAATAACTGTATTAAAGTCTTACAATATGATTATGTATTTGTCAATTTTTTGTTGTAATTTTGTCAATTATTTTTATTATTTTAGGGTTATTTTTAAGTTTAGAATTTTTGTATCTTCTCGGTGTTTTTGTTCCTTATCACTATATAGTGTGCTTTTTACTCTAATATATACATTTTAAATTTTACTTAAAAACTATTTTGTCAGATATGTTATAGTGATACCAGCTTTCTTTTGGTTAGCATTCTCCTAGAATGACTTTTCTCTCCTCTTAATTTCAGCTTTTTTATGTCATATTTTAAGTGCATCTCTTATAAGCTGTGGAGCTGATTTTTAAAAACCCCACTCTTTCTTTTAACTAGTGAATTTATTTACATTTATTATGATTATGGATATACATGGATTGATTTCTTCTACCATATGCATTCTATTTAGCATATTTTTTTGTTTCTTCTTATCCTTTTCAGGAGTCTACTTAATTGATAGTTTTCTTTGTCACTGCCCCTGATTTAAAAGTTATACATTCTATTTCTCTTCCTTTAGTGATATCTTTAAACTATTAACATGAATTCTTTACATAGCAATATCTAGACTCAGTCAATATTTACTCTCTTCTGAAAATTAAAAGGGTCTTAGAATGCTTTAACTTCAAACTTGGGGTGTTTTTTTTGCATTCTATAGTTTTCTAGTATTTCTGTTTTGCTTTGTTTTTATATCCTTAAATTTGTCACTATTGTCATTGCTGATGCTTAGATATATCCACATGTTTATGAATGTAATTTTCATTACCGTTTCTTTTATCCTACTCCTGCATGAATTCAATTGATTTCTTTATTAAGTATATAATTTAGTAGTTCTTTTTAGCAAGGTCTTTAAGTGATAAAATTTTCTAGTTCTTTGCTTAAAATAGATTCTCAAATAACAATTTAGCTGAGTATACAAATATAGGTTGATAGTTACTTTCCCTTAACACTTTGAATGTATTATTCTACTGTTTTCTGATCTGTATTTTCGCTATTGACACATTTTTGTTTTTGTATAATTTTTGTGCCTTTGTTGGTTAAGTGTCTCTTGTTTGTTGTTGCTTTTAAGATTTTAGTTTCTACAGCTACACTGTGATGTATTTAGGTGTAGATTTCTTTTTTCTTTATGGTTTTTGGAAATCATGTAGTTCTTGATTCTATGGATTCATGTATTTCTTCATTTCTGGAAAATTCTCACAGCCTTTCAAGAGTGCTTCTTCCCCCTTTTTCCTATTCTATCCTTCTGGAACTCCTAATAGGTGTATGGGGACCTTCTATTTCTACCTTCCATGTTTCTTAAATCTGAATTTGTTTCCTTTTCCATCTCGTAATTTCCCGGTGCTACATTCTATTTGAGATCCTAGTTTGAGCTGCCAGTTCACCAGTCTGCAAACATCTAATCTACTGTTCATTCATCAGTTTTAAATAAAATTATCTATGTTTTTTTCTTATTCTTTTATCTAATGTATCTACTATTTTTTCATATTTTCTTGTTCCTTAGAGTTTCAATTCTTTCATGTCTTAATTATTTTAAACAATTTATATTCTGCTTCAGATTATCATTCTATTATCTCAAGTTTTGGGGTAATAATTCTGCTGTTTTTGCTCACTCTCACTCATATGAATGTCTTCCTTGTGTGGCTTGTAATTTTTTTTATCATGAGCTCTCTTCTTTAGCATGACTATTTTTCCCTATGAGAACTCCATATGACCTGTATTGTGGGAGTGTTTCTTTAGAGTGATTGGTTTGGGGCAGGAAATTGGGGTACCTTTGGCCTAGGGCCAGTTTTATATTAATTCCTCAACCTGGGGTGAGAGTTTAACTTCTTGCGTAGGCTAAGTTCAAACCCTAAATCTATTTGAGGCACAGGTTTGTGGTATTAAATTATCAGAGATAATGCTTCTGTTTTGATTTCTCTACCCAGAATCAAAGTGGAAACATATATGAATGTATCTATTGTCTCCCTTTGCTAGGGAACAAATATATTTCTTAATCCACCCTTTCACTTATGATGCAGTCTTTTCAGGA
Organism: Kogia breviceps; assembly: GCF_026419965.1. NCBI lineage: Eukaryota > Metazoa > Chordata > Mammalia > Artiodactyla > Physeteridae > Kogia > Kogia breviceps. Next base: position 59,285,387 of record NC_081318.1, on the reverse strand, counting down.
TATCAGCTTTATTTGGGAAATAGTTCCAACTTTCTTTCTTATTTGATCCCTGTATTAGTTTACTCAGGCTGCCATAGACTGGGGGGCTTAAACAGCAGAAATTTATTTTCTCAGAGTTTGGGAGATTGGAAGGACAAGATCAGGGTGTCAGCATGATCAGGTTCTGGTGAGAGTTCCCTTCCTGGCTTATAGATGGCTACCTTCTTGCTGTGTCCTCATATGGCAGTATAGGAAGAGAGAGAGAGAGAGAGAGAGAGAGAGAGAGGGAGGGAGGGAGAGAGGCAGTGAGCCAGCTCTCTAGTGTCTCTCCTTAAAAGGACACTAATCTGATCAAACTAAGACCCTACCCTCCTGACCTCATCTAACCATAAATACCTCCAAATACCCCATCTCCAAATACCATCATATTGGGGGATAAGGCTTCAACATATGAATTTCAGGGGGACACAAAACATTCAGCCTGAAACAGGCCCAATCCTTTGTCTACTGTCCTCTTGTATATATTAAAGCCAGACTTCTAGTTTACCAAGAGCAAGGTCCTCACTCACCCCACACCCTGCTACAGCATCAGCTCACAGCAGTAGCTTAGTGCTCTAGTCTTCTGTTTCCACTACATTTCTGGAACCTAGGGACTTCATTTCTTTCTCTGAGTCAACTATCCAACATGTCTAGGATTTTTCAGGTCTTCTAGTGTTGTCTTATTGCCAGAAGCAGAAGTCTCTCACACCCAGCTTTTTCCTTTCATTTATGTGATCTAAACAAGTCATCTGAATTTATATTCCTTTCCTATTAAAAAAGGATGATGTACACAAGTATAATTTTCATTCATCTCATACAGTAATTCTGAGAAAGAGCAATTAGAGATAGCAATATGTTGCCAATTAAAAATGTTAAATATAGCAAAAGCAAATAGAGATTCTCTAATAATGCATTTTAATTATAATGCATTGATATTAAACTTTTAATTTGAAGATATTAAAGTATATTATAACTACATTATAATTCCTTGAAGAGACCATGAATATTTCCAACCCAGCAATCACAGAACAATAAAGGACCATTTGAGATTTGATTGTAAATTTAGTATTACTGACTCCCTTTTTAAAGATTATAGGTACAATTTCTAGAATGTTATCCTATTGTTGCAGAGAAGGTCATTTTTCTCAGGACATGAGTTGAACAATTATAGTGGTTTATTTCAAAGAGGACTCCTACAGGGCGAACAGTTCTGGGAAAAGTGAGGAGTTAAATATAAAAATGATCTTGGTGGGAGGCAGTATAAACATTGGGAATTGGGGGCTTTGGAGTCTATAGTCTTGCTATATCCCAATGGATCTGGGACAGATCATATTCTCCTGTGCCTTCATTTTCTCCTCTAGAAATAAAGAAAAACAAGATTCATTGAAAAAATTATTTGTTATTAACCATGAGGTCAAACCTAGCATGGTTAGTACCTGGAGAGGAAGGAGAATGGGGAAACCGAGCTGGTCTTCTTCATGATTTACAAAGGCAGAGTCCGTCTGGGAGTTTAGATTCATGGTTAGGTTAATAAGAACAGGGCTAATATCATGGAATCAAGCTGGCTTCTACGGTATCCTCCAGAACAGGAGTTAGTTCAAATGCAAGCCATATCTTCCTTTGGAAACAAGTAAGGCTCAACATTAAGGACTGGTTCACAAAACTGTCTGGGAAAGGAGCTGACACTAAATAGTAGTGCCAGCTTATGAAATCCCTCAGGCATTCTCCCTGCTGGTTTTTAAGGGAGAATGCTCCATTCTAAATACCTAGGGATGATATTCAGTCAATTATAAGGCCATATCAGTTGCTAAAATATAGAGACTTCTACACTAGTTGGTAAAAAGCAACTGTCCGGAGTGTCCAGAGTTCCCTGGTCACTTAGGCCCATTTTAGTTTCTCTGCACCTTGCAACCCACATCTGTCTCGGCAATAGATTTGCTCCTGACACAGAAGTCCCACAGTCCTACACAAGCACTAGAGCCAGAGTCTGCTCTGATAAGATGGTGCTGTATTGTTGATAAAATGTTTTGCTTGTTGTCCTAGCCTAAGCCTGTAGGCCTGAATTGCACCAGAGCCTCCAGGTTCCAACCTTTAGTGCTTCCAATGTATGTATCTTAACAATCTGACTTTATGGGCATTCCAGATTTTTGGCTTAACAGGCCTGTTTGACTTCCTACCTTCCTGACCATTACTGTTACATGTTCTCAGTACCAGTGGATCCTAGAGTTTTAGATTTGACAGTTTAAATAAACAAATATCAATGTGTAAATATTTTGCAGACTGATATAATCTTATCCACTCTTTATTTTGCCAAGTAAAGACCATTAATTTAAGAAAAATCATCTGCTACCATTATGCTATGTAAGAAAGAGCAGGACACAAATTCAGAATAAACCCCCTAAAGAATTTATCCTATGAAAAACTCACTATATTGTCTTTCTCTTTCTCATTTTACCAAAGACTAGTGATAAATTAACCATGAACGGGTAGTGATCAGTGATATTTGCAAACCTGCACTGTACTCCCTATACTAATGTTTCCAAGCTTAGCCCTAATGCAGCTCACCTGATTCACTTGTTTTACTTGCTCCAGTTTGGTCTGGTGTTCCAGACCCTGGACTGCACCCTGATTCTAAAAACTAAAGTATAAAATGAAGACAGTCTTAGCATTGGTTAAGTCTTGTCACTTCTTCCTACACTACTGGGGATGAACAGGAGCCCTACAATTCTAACATTTAATCTGGTTCTCTTTCCTGAGGCTGGATGGAGTCCAATATTTTATAGCTTGTCCTTTTCTCCTTTCCATACAACACACTGGCATTGTATATTTATTTACATGTGTATTATCCAGTAATATTGGCGCTTTCGTGGTAACATGAATTACTTCATTAACACTATGCAAATTTGTAGGCAGGGCTTGATACCAGGCAAAATAGTCAACACCTATCCTATAGAAAATAGTTCTCTGGCTTTGAATAAAGAGTACCTATAAGGACCTTTCATCTATATACCCAACAACATCAAAGAATGAGTGCTTCAAATGCATATTATAAAACTACAGAAGAAGAGTTTTATCTGACACTTGATAATTTTACTAAACTATGTGTGGAGGAAAGAAAAGGCTTCGGTAGCAAAACAGAAAGACATAATTGATTACACTATTAGGAAGCTGTTACAACATGAAACAAACATCAGAGATCGTAAGAAGACTCAGCTAATAATGTATTTCTGACATCAATAAAATTAGTTGTTTTTCATCAGTGTTGTGAAACTTCTGATTAGTTTTAGCCTTGCGTAATATTCTATTATGGAATGATGATTCTCATTATGTTTCCCTAAGCCCTATCAACAGATAAGAGTCTAGACTCTCTCTATATATTTAGTCAAAATAGTCAGGCTTCATCTGTTTTCAGAACAGTTAATGTATTTGGCTCATTACTCTGAAAACACTGAGTACAATTTAGCTCCCTAAAAACTCATCCAGCATTAGCTTATGTAAGGAGCATTAAGGTCCACTGTGTGATGATTTTATTCTTTTCCTATGGCAGTGAGTCAGGAAATAATAGCTATTCTTTTCGATCACTTATAATGTACCAGACACCGTGCTCACCTTTTATATGCATTATTCACTTAGTTCTCACAACAACAAATCATTATTCCCATTGTACACATTTAGAAGCTCACCTAGAGTCATGCATTTAGGAAGTGGCAGATGCAGGACAGTCTGATTTCAAAGCCTGAAGCCTTAACCACCATATTATTAAAAGTACTTGATTCTATAGACTCAAACTTTATGTCTGATGTTTGTATAGACCACATACAGTTATGTCCTCAAAGAGATGGAACTTAGTGTTTCCAACCCTGATATAAGGCTACTTTGGACATGAAGATGACATTCATTTTTATTTATTTCTCCAGGAGGGTTATTCCCGTGATCAACATCCTTGAATGAATTTTCACTGATCTTGGATAAAAATTCCAGTATCTGTGAGTTCCTGGACACTTGGACTCTCCTCCATTCCAGGCTCCTTTACTTACTTGGTTCAACTACTCTGGCCTTTCACGGTGCCTCCAACACTCCACACCGTTTCCCTTCTCAGGGCTTTCTCCCATCTTCCCTCTGACTCAGACATTCTCTCTGCTCCTACTCATACCTCCAGCCTCAGTTAAATGTCATTCCCAAAGAAGCCCTTCTGGACTCTACAGATTACATCAGGTTCTCCTGTACTGTTTTCCCATAAGACCCTTTATAGTCATCACCACAGGTTATAAATGTATCCTTAATTTTGTGATTATTACTTTTTCATTATTTTCTTTTATTTTTTTCTAGTTTTATTGAGATATAATTGGCACATATCACTGTATAAGTTTAAGGTGTACAACGTAATGACTGTCCTACATACATCATGAAATGATGACTACAATAGGTTTAATGAACGTCCATCATCTCATAGAGATACAACATTAAAGAAATAGAAAAATATTTTTTCCTTGTGATGAGAACTCTTAGGATTTACTCTCTTAACAGCTTTCACACATAACGTACAACAGTCCTAATTATGTTTATCATGTCATATATTATATCCCTAGTACTTACTTATCTTATAACTGGAAGTTTGTACCTTTTGACTACCTTCATCTAATTTCCCCTTCTCCCACTAAAATGTAAGATTCAGTAATATCAGGGGCTGTGTTGGTCTTGCTCACCGTTATCCAGCCCCTGAATCCTGCCCCCATACTTGTTGCTAGGGATTATTGACTGAATAATCAATAATGATTAATTATTGATTGAATAAATGAATTAATAAATGAATGAAAGATTAGTGATGGATTTATGTACTTCCATTGTCTTTTTAAGCAGATACAAGCTAAGGTTAGTCTGTATCCATGGAACTGAGCAAACCTGTAAGATTTCATGTGCTTGAGTCTATGCTTTTTGCTCTGGCACTAGACTGAACATTTTAGTTCATTCCTGGGCCATTTCTCTGAAACTGCTATGCAAGAAAACAAAAATAAGCAGAGGACTAACTATTCTCAGGAAGTTTCTGTAGTGCTACGAGCATGATGGAAGAGAAAAGAGAGGAGACTCTGCCTTATATTTTTAGAGATGGAAACCAGAAATGTCACATTTCTTCAATACTGACCACAATGGTTAAAGAAAACATATAAAAAGCTAATTGTTAAGATGGTGATGAAGAAGATATGTTTTTAAATTCTGAGACTAATTTCTTCATCATTGCAAATAGCCAAAATAAAGTATGTAAATGTAGGATTAAATAACTATATATAGGATTATAGAATGAACAGCATTTTTAGAGAATCTGATAGGAACAAAAGGAAATTGGTGGCTTTGAGGTAATTCATTATTAATGCTGAAATCTATAAGCTTTGAACTTTTTCTATGCCTATTAAACATTAACTGTTATTTTATAGGTATAATTGGGTTTGAAAGGGGCAGAATGAAGGGAGAAGTACTCTGTTCAAATCTATTTCATAATGCACACTCCCATCAAAAATTAGCTTTTTTTATTACAAAGATAATTCATCTTCATTATAGACATTTTAGAAACACTGAAAAATATGAACAAATCATTCAAATCTCAACAATTTCAAGAAAATCTTAGGTAACATATGTTGTATTTCTGTTCAGTCTTTTTGCTGGGTAACTTTGTAACATAGTTTCAATAAATTTGCATCATACAAGATTGATTATAGTTTTTAAAGTTTACCTTTTATGATTTATAACAGGAAATATGCCTGCAATTATAAAATATTTTGGCAAAATAGATAAAGAAAAAAGTATTACCGCATATGGCACTACCCATAGATAACTACTAATAATATTTTGGCATATGTTCTTACAATCTTTTTCTAGGGTATTTTCTTAAGTTGTTATATCATATATATTAATTTATGACAGAGTTAACACGGATATTCACAGATCCTAGAATGTTGCAAAATAATTTCTAAGGGCTAATAATTTGCTGCCTATTTCATTTCACCTGAGTCTACTAACATGGCTCAATGAATAAAGCATTCTACGGCACCATGCATTTAATTTTAAACTCTTTTTATTGATTTTTTATTGATTTTATCGATATGAGTGGGCTAATACACAAGATCATGTTGTCAAATCAGACTCACTTGAAGAATGCTTATGCAGTAACAAACTTTACTAATAACTGCAGGATATGGGCAATAAAGAGGCATGGACAAAGCAGACAGAAGGCTGGGACATCAAGGGTGGCTCCATGGGTCCTTTTACCCCACATCAGACATGTTCTCTCTGACCCAGAATAATAGATGAAGTTTCGGATAAGGTTTTGCAGGTTTACCTCACACAGCATGAGGAGTGCTTAAGTTATGAAATATCTTCATTTTATACTCCAGAGAGTTGTATACGTTATGTGAGATTCTTCAGGGAACCATGCATCGTAGACCTATAGACTCTAGGTTTATTTACTAAGTAATCCTTAGCAAGGACATTGTGCTCAGGCTTTCTATGATAAGAACCCTTCCCTCTAGCAAATATTATTAGTCTGTTTATCTGGAGTTCCAGCTGACAAAGAGATTAGACTGGATTAACCTGCCTTTTTCTTTCCCCTGCAGTTTCTCTCAACACCCTCAAAGAAAGTGAATGGATCTCTGACCAGCCGTTAAAACTCTTTCATTATCAGTAAGCAATAGGAAAAGAGAAAAACAGTCTCTACAGTTTAGCTCCTCATTTTCCACTCCTAATTCCTGCACAGACGTAATTTTTAGTGGGTGCACAGTAAATGGTTCTATTCCTCCAGTACCTTTTTTCCCCACCTTCGTTTTTGAAAGACTATTACCCATTCCCCACCCCCCGCACCCCCAAATTGTCTCTAATCTGTTCTCTCTTTCCTATCCCAATTAAACTCCAATAAAAAGGATGTTAGAAACTCCCAGAAGATAACAGAAGAGAGAACCTAGATGACCTTGGGTATGGTGATGTTCTTTTAGTTACAACACCAAAGGTACAATCCATGACAGAGAGAATTGATAAGTTGGACTTCATTAAAATGAATGAAAAAGACACTTTTCTGTAAAAGACAATGTCAAGAAAATGAAAAGGAAATCCATAGTCTGGGAGAAAATATTTGCAAAACACATATCTGACTTATCCAAAATATATAAAGAGCCCTTAAAATTCAACAATAAGAAAACAACCTGATTTTAAAATGGCAAACAACCTGAACAGAAACTTCACCAAAGAAGATATTCAGATAGCAAATAAATATATAAAAAGATGCTCCACAGCTTATGTCATGAGAGAATTGCAAATTAAAACCACAGTGAGATACTATTGCACACCTATTAGAATGGCCAAAATCCAAAACACACAAAAAAGAACCCAAAATGCTGGCTAGGATGTGGAGCAATAGAAACCTCACTTATTGCTTGTGGGAACTGACAGACACTTGGAAGACAGTTTGTCAGTTTCTTACAAAACTAAACATACTCTTACTATATGATCCAGCAATCATGCTTCTTAATATTTACCTAAATGAATTGAAAACTTACATCCACACAAAAACCTGCACATGAATGTTTATAGCAGATTTATTTGTAATTGCCAAGACATGGAAGCAACTAAGATGTCCTTCAGTAGGTGAATGGATCAATACATGCTGATACATTCAGACAATGGAATATTATTCAGCATCAAAAAGAAATGAGTTTTATGCTGTGAAAAGATATGGAAGAAACTTAAATGCATATTACTAAGTGAAAGAAGCCAATCTGTAAAGGCTCTGTACTATATAATTCCAACTATATGACAATCTGGAAAAGAAAAAAACTATAGAGACAGTGAAAGGATCAGAGGTTACCAGGGGTTAGCAGGGAGGGAGGAATGAATAGGTATAGCACAGAGGAATTTTAGGGCAGTGAAACTACTCTGTATGATTCTATAATGGCGAATACATGTCATCATACATTTGTCAAAATCCATAGTTTACATTAGGGTTCACACCAAAAGTGACCCTAATGTAAACTATGAACTTTGAGTGGTTATGTCCATAGTTCATGTTAGGACTCACCCTTCTTGTCTTGCAGTTCTATGAGTTCTGACAAGTGCATAATGTCATGTATCTTCCATTACAGTAGTATAGTAATAGTTTCACTGCCCCCAGATCCCCTAGGCTCCACCTATTTATCCCTCCTCCCCACCCCCCACCCTTGAGCCCCTGGCAATCACTGATATTTTTTACTGTCTCTACAACTTTGCCTTCTCCTAAATATCATATTTCAGACTTACTTCCTTCACTTTGCAATAAGCATTTAAAATTCTTTCATGTCTTTTCACTACATAAAAGCTCATTTCTTTTTAACTTTGAAGAGTATTCCATTGTATGGCAGTACACATTTTATCTGTTCACCTACTGAAGGACATCTTGTTCACTTCCAAGTTTTGGCAATTATAGATAAAGCTGCTATAAACATTTGCATACAGGTTTTGTATGGACATAAGTTTTCAACCCATTTAGGGAAATACCTAGGAGTGCAGTTGCTGGACTCTATGGTAAGACTATGTTTAGCTTTGTAAGAAACTGTCAAACTGTCTTCAAAGTGGCTGTATTATGTTGCATTCCCACCAGCAATATATGAGAGTTCCTGTTGCTCCACATTCTAGCCAGCCAGCATTTAGTACTGTTAGATTGGGATTTTGTCCATTCTAATAGGTATATAGTAGTATCTCATTGTTTTAATTTGCAATTCCTGAATAACATATGGTGTTGAGCATCTTTCATATGTTTATTTAGCACTTGTATATCTTCTTTGGTGAGGTTTCTATTCAGATCTTTTTAATTGTGTTGTTTGTAGTTGAGTTTAAGAGTTTGTCCATTTAGTTGTTAATAATTGTTATTGCAATTTCTATTTCTAAAAGTTATATTTGATTCTTTTAAAAAATCTGCTATGCTAATTTTTTAGTTTTCTATTCCCTGAAGGCATTTGCCAACTTTTCCTTTATTTATTTAAACTTCTACAACATAATTATTGTAAATTATTTGCTAATAATTCTAAGTTGCTGCCTTAAGTCTCTGTTTCTGCTATTTTTTTCACTTTTCCTCATGGATAATAACTTGTTTTCTTATCTGCTTTGTGATTTTAGACTGTGGGCTGTATATTATCTTTGAAATATTATTTGTGGAGAATCTTTGAGGCCTTGAATGAAGGTACCTTCTTTCAGAAAGCATTTTCATTTATACTTCTGTCAGGATCCTAGAGGCATTACTAGCCTAAGACCAATTAGATTAAAATTAAACTAAATCCACAGCTTGGTATTTTTTGAACTACTTAAATGATGTGAATGCAGACTGAAAATCGGCACAAGGACCACTTTGTAAACATAACTTCTAAGGGAAAGATATTATTCCCCTCTGGCAGATAGGTACCACCAATACAGACACTTGGGGTTATTTTGGGTGATCATGGTACATGAGTTTACCTCTTGTCACCGTTTCTACAATGATCTGGCCCTTTGGAATCTCAGCTTAATGTGGGGAGGGATCCTATTTGACTCTCCCCATTGAGTAAGCCCTGGGACTTGATGTCAAAGTTCAAGTTTGCAGAAACTGGCAAAGGCCCTGAAGGCAATGGCACTGAATCTCTGGGCCCCCATTTTCCTCATAGGCTTCCTAATTCTTTATTTTATTATCAGCTTTTAATGTCTTTAAGATTTTAAAAGATTATTATTGGATCCAGAATTTTCAGTTGTGGGAGTTCTTTACATTTGATATAGACCACTAGTTCAGTGAGGTATGAGTCCCAACAAATTGATATGCCTTCGCCTCAGAAATGGAAGTCTCTCTCATGTCTTCTGTATCCTCTAGCTCTCCTTTCACCCTGCAAAGTTGTTATTATCCAGGTTTCTGTCTTTGGCATTCTTTTCTATTTGTATGTTTCCTCCCTTGGTTTGGTGACATCCATTGGTATGGGCTGAATTTTCTTCTCCCATGTTACATTCCTGACTTCCACTCTGAGTTGGACCTTTCCATGTGGATGTATTTGCCTGCACCTCTATCTTTTCTATTCTGAAAAGAAGTCAGAATCTTTTCTCAGGAACTAGTTCCTCCTTCTGCCATAGTCATCTGTGAAACAGCACTATTTTCCCATGTATCATTCTCAATATGTAAAATCATAGTTGATTTTTGTCCATCCTGTGTAATCAGTGCCTAACAGTTCTTTCACAGGATTGACATTTCCCAACTTAGTTGACTCTCATCTGAGCCATTACTACCTTTCTCCTGGGCTCCCACTCTGTGATCTTCCACCTCTGGTACATTCTGGGCATTGCCTCCATTATTCAATGCACTTTATAAGAATCCTTCCATGAGTTTACATTTCTCAATAGAAAAAGCCCAGCCTTCTTAACCAGTTGTGTAAGGCCCACATGAACTTCCTCGAGGCTTTCTTTTCAGGCTTGTTTCTCACTCTACACAGGCATCAGGCCAACTCAACAACTTGCCAGTCTCTGACACATTGTATACTTTTCTACTTCTATACTCTTGTACATCCCATTTATGTTCTGGAACAGAGCCCTTACTGTACCTCAATGCCAAGCCAAATACGAAATGTCACTACATCCAAAAAAACTTCCCTCTTCACGCTAGCCTTTTTTCCCTAATACTCATGTAATCTCTTATATATCAGATTGAACCATATGAGATTGAGGTTTTTTGCGGTACGCGTGTCTCTCACTGTTGTGGCCTCTCCCATTGCGGAGCATAGGCTCTGGACACGCAGGCTCAGCGGCCATGGCTCACGGGCCCAGCCGCTCCGCAGCATGTGGGATCTTCCCAGACCGGGGCATGAACCCGTGTCCCCTGCATCGGCAGGCGGACTCTCAATCACTGCGCCACCAGGAAAGCCCAAGATTGAGGTTTTTATAGGTCAAAAGTGGTTGTATGTTGGCAATTTCATGTGAGTCTAACAAAAACCTAGTTCAGGGCTTTGCATAAAATTAGCATGTGTCTAATAAATATTCACTTAAATGAGTGAGTGAACATTTTGACAAAAATAAGAAACACAGTCAACAGTGAAAGAAGATAAGTCTAGCTGAGAGCAAGAAGAATTAAAAATTTTATGCTTTTAAATGTATGAAGAATTGTCAGTGTATATGCATACACATACACAGAGTAAATGAAATTTCTCAAAGAAATCAGAAATTACTACAACTAGAATTCAGAGAAGAATAAGGATAATAAAAGTATCAGAGTTACTAATGTTTGCAGCTCATATTCATTTCATGAGGCTGGATGGAAACTGATAACCTAAGTATAAACAAATCTACTTTGAACTAATTGAATGCAAGGGACTCCTTAAGAATAAACTGTTATTATTGCAACTATACTATTGAAATCATCGTGTGGTAATTGGAAAATAAAATCAGGAACTGCAATTTACCTTAAAAATTAAAGAAAATTCATTTAAGAGCTCTCTTGGCATTTCACTTCTTGTTGCTAAGAATCTACTTTTAAAAGCCAGATTAACCAGATTGTCCATTAACATTGATCACATTAGCTAGATAATTGCCAAATCTCCATCTTACTTATGCTGTGTAAATGCAGCATAATGTGAAAGTAAGGACAGTGTATCTTGATGCATACAATACCCTTTCCACATAAACTTTTACAATTTTAAAGCAACCCTCTCTGCCATGTCCCTAGCGTTGGCACTGCTTTATATTACATAAGCATGGGGCATAGCCATTAGCAAAGACTTCGCTGATGTCATAAAAGCAGTGCCTCTGCTTTGCCCTCTCACGTAAGAAGGACAGAGTTCACAGATAAATATGAATGGGATTGCCTTAGTAGTACCTATAATAAAGACTAAACTGGAAGGCAGAATCCTCCTCCTTTTACTGAATTAGCTACTTCAGCTGGCAGAACTGTCCTTAGGGCTGAGGCTTTTTTATCACTGGGGAAACAAAGAATGTACTTTGGGCTCAGTGCTAATCTTCTGCAACTCTCCCTCTTAAAATAAAATGAGTACATATTGTACCACCTGCAGAACAGGAGTAATTAAACAGTAACTGAAACAGATGATAACAACTTTGATACTTTAGTCAATGAACTAATATATATCCAACTAGAAAATCAGGAATTTTACCTTTTGACAGAATATTTTAAAAAATAATTATGGTGGTGTTTTTATTTTTGTGTGATATTGTGTTTACTTTGCTTTTAATTTACTCAGGATTGTATCATTGGTGGAGAATGGCTATTTCAAATCAGAACTCTCTGATGTATAGTTAAAGACCATCCAGAATGTTCACAGTGTTGTATAAACTTTTAGAGCATGTCTCCTGGGAAATATAAAAACAGAAACACAGAATCAAAGGCCTGAGTTTGATTCACCATTACTACTGAGGTATATAATCTTGAGCAAGGTTTTTAACCTATTTTTTAAACTTATCTCCCTTTCTATAAGATTAAAATGAGACCATGCTCTTCCCACTTTATTAAGAGGTGTTAGGGATTAAAGTATATTTCATAAAAAACTCTTTATAGGGTGCAATATAGCTTGCATACATAAGGTATTACTGCTTTTAATTTCTCTCCTAGAAAGATAAAAAGGTAGTGAGAACAAAAAATAGTTTGGGAACTATCAGTGTTATGCATCACTTACTAACAGGTTAGTTTTATTTCCCAAATTACTTTCTTCTGTTGTTCTGCTACTACAGTATTCAGACCACTAAGGGAAGATGGTACATCTTGTGAACAGAATTATGTACGGCCTATACTGTAATGTAAGTGGGAGCTCTGTTCTCTGACTGCAGCATTATAATCTCCCATTATAGCAGGCGCTATATAAATCATCCTGCAGACAGAAGACAGGGCTGAGTCCTCACGTAATCTGTGAACAGTGACACTATAACAAGGTTACACCACTCTGTTCTAGGCGTGACGGAGGTGGCTCCAGCATACATGGCACTACATTTCCACTAGACAGTTAGATATAACGATCAATAAAAGGAGATCTATTTCTATTCCATGGAGCAGCTTTTAAAGGGGGTACAATGACGAAGATATGCATTGAACAAAATATCAGACTGAGCACAGATGATACCAATCAAACTAACAATAAAATAATATTCAACACTTGTATGGCCCTTTTTGATAAAAAAAGAGCCTTCTTGTGAATAATTTTATTTGATTTTCACAACAACCTCATGGGGTAGGTAAGCAAGTTAAATGTACTGTCATTTTTACAGATATTTAGAGGGGTTAAGTGACTGGCTCAAGCTCACAGAAATTGCCTGATTCCTACTATAGTCTCTTTCTAATATTTCTGATTATGCAAAAGGCAGACAAAAAACATTCCACTGATTATGTTGCTTTATTAACATTTTGTGTCACTTTTCCAAATGGAGTTTGTGACTAGGTGAAGGTAATGAGAAGTGAAAGGACAGACAAAGAAGAAAATGCTAAAACAGTGTTCTTCAAACTGCATAACATTGTAATGCATTGTGTTCACACATTTGGTTTTGAAGAGTCATCTAAGATCAATGTGTGGCATGGACTGGATATTTTTCCTGTAATTAAAATTAATTAAATTAATTTAATTTTGATAATTTTATTGTAACCTTTGTGTAGGCACCTTAAGAGACATTGAAATAAAAATGATCAATTGCTTGTTTTTAATGATTTCTCAATCTGGATACCTACTACCTCTTTGCCATATATCCCTCCAGATATCAGATACTCATGCTACTTTCCATGCCACTCCCACCAAATAAATAAATGATAAATACTTGCATGCATGTGTTAAGAATTTACAATTGGTCAGATAATTTTCTAGGTTCTTTCACAAAAATTACCTCTTCCATGGCTTGAGGGCTTGAACATTCTGGGAAACAGTGGTTTGAAAGTGTTGAATGGAGGAAAAGTCGATGAATGAAGATAATAAAATACATCACTCTGGGACTTCTACAACTAGACTAGGGGGGTAGGTGTATGACAGTTTTTTCCTGAGTCTCTGCTATTTAGACACCTGGCATGGGATAGGTGCTTGGTAATATTTGCTGAAGTTTTGTTAGATGGATGGATAAATTAAAGATGATACACTCCAGTTGTAAACTTCCTATAGAAACTTTATTTTAAATTTCTCTTGTACTTTTGAGCCCCAAAATGGGAGCTGCCGACCCTTCTTGGGCAAAATCATCAAAAATTAATATTGTTTTTCACTCACCGTTTATTTGCCTTCCTGTCTCTTTGACCCACACAAAGCACTAAAGAGCAAGTAGCATTTATTAATTTCAGTGCCGTTTTATATAATATTCTTATGACATATGAAGGGCAGACTTTATAATCAATACCTTTTCAAAGACTTGTAAACTAATGCTCAGAGAAAGTAGTGCAGCCAAGAATTTGGTCCAAGTCGTCTGAATACAAACCCTGTATCATTCCTATCAGATACTTCTTTGCTATCTCAGGATCCTAGAATCTGTCAGTTATCTATCAATTAACCCTCTACTAGTTATATGATAACTAACAATAGGTGTTCAGACTTATGCTTCCCAGAGACACTTAAAAATCTGGAAAATGGTAATGTTTTTAAAAATACTTCAGGATCCAAAGGAATGAAATTATAAAGATCAAAGGACAAATTGGAGAGGTTGATATGTTTAGCCAGGAAATCCTACCCAATGCTCTTGTTAAGGCACAGTCTCAAAAGTACTTTATTGATTAATTTTGCATTTATGCACATAGGGAGGAAGGGCAACAAAAGTAAAACAAAGCAAAATTTTATTTACCTCTTAATGTCACTTGCAGCTTCTAATCCTGACCCTACAGAGATATCCTTCATAATATTCTCAATAAAACATGTAATTCAGAGGGACCTCATAAAACAAAATTATATTTCTTCAGTTAATCAGCTTGTTTGTAAGCATATTACAATTTGAACTAAGGTTTTGTCTGGAAAACATGATCTCTTCCAAATTTCAGCATTTTCTGTGTCTTTTGAGTATTGCTCATAAAGGCCACTGGGAAAAGGTTTGAACTTATTTTTATTTTGTTTCTTGTCTACTAGCTTCTCCCCGTCATTACATTTTTCTTTACCTCAGTCAAGGCCACCTTGACTTTAAACTTGAATTTGGACTATGAAATCCTCAGGCAGCACTAGGTGTTGTACTAGTTAATGAATAAATATTTATTTAGTGCAGAAGTTGTTTGCATTAAAAAAGGAAGAGGTAAGAAATTGGCAGATTTGAAAAGTGTGTTTCAACCAGTAATATAAGATATGTTTAGAGATGATTTCCTGGGTTTGCAGTCATCTCTTTTAACTGCTGATGTTGAATTTTTAACTGGGTGATGTAACTAGTTAGTTGACAAAAATGGCGTAACAAATTAGTTGAGAAAACCAAACATCTTAGTGGATATTAATATGTACTATATTTTTCCCAGAATCTCAGTTTCACAGAGATGAAGCAAAGCAGCCTGAGTATTTCCTATGTCTGTGCAAACCACTTTGTGAGTATGAACTAAATATCCAATTCAATCTAAAACACACACATATACAGAGCAATGAAGTGATGAGTTAAGATTTTCTTGAATCTTATTTGTAACAAAATAAATTTATCTTCCTATTTCTCTTTCTTCTTCAAGGGTCTATGGATGTAATTCAGGGGTCCATGAACTTGGATGGGGAAAAAGCTATATTATTCTTTTCATTAACTTCTAACTGAAATTTAGCATTTTCATCAATTTTGAATGTAGGTAACAAATCTATTTCTTTTTCACCAATAGAAATCATAGTTATTTTCATATTATATTAACTTTTGGCAGGTATCTTATAATATTGTTTGCATTCTTTTCTACCTCAAAACCACAGAAGTTATTAGAACTGTCACAAGATCTTGCTATTTAAAATATTTATTTTAAAAATACATACATTACTATACTACAAATGTGGTTTTTAATATTTTAATAGCAGTATTTTAATATAGTTGGCTTTCTTTGTAATCCTAGGTATCTTACTCTGTTTTTAAATATATTTTCCTGAGTTAGGAGCCTGTCTCATACTGCCAAAGGGTCCATAGTACAAAGTAGGTTAATAACTCTTGTTCCACATGCTGCATTATAGGTCAGACAGAAGATAACAGCTCCAAAACACACATTTACGGAAATTTAGTAATGTAGACACAAAAGGGCCTCTTTGTTGTGGTGGTGAAATAAATTAATTTAAAATAGAGGCAGAAGAGGAGATTGGTTCAAGGTGGTGGAGTAGAAGGATGTGCGCTCACTCCCTCCTGCGAGAGCACCGGCACCACAAGTAACAGCTGAACAACCAGCGACGGGAAGACACTGGAACTCACCAAAAAAGGTACCCCACATCCAAAGACAAAGGAGAAGCCGAAATGAGATGGTAGGAGGGGCGCAATCACAATAAAATCGAATCCCATAACTTTTGGGTGGGTGACTCACAAACTGGAGAACACTAACACCACAAAAGTCCACCCACTGGAGTAAAAGATCTGAGGCCTACGTCAGGCTTCCCAACCTGGGGGTTTGGCATCAGAAGGAGGAATTCCCAGAGAATCAGACTTTGAAGGCTAGCAGGATTTGATTGCAGGACTTCAACAGGACTGGGGGAAACAGAGACTCTACTCTTGGAGGACACACACAAAGTAGTGTGTGCATCAGGAACCAGGGGAAGGAGCAGTGACCCCATAAGAGACTGAACCGGACCTGCCTGTTAGTGTTGGAGGGTCTCCTGCAGAGGCGGGGGTGGCTGTGGCTCAGCACGGGGACAAGGACACTGGCAGCAGAAGTTCTGGGAAGTACTCCTTGGCGTGAGTTCTCCCAGAGTCCACCATTAGCCCCACCAAAAAGCCTGTAGGCTGCAGTGCTGGGTTGCCTCAGGCCAAACAACCAACAGGGAGGGAACTCAGCCCCATGCAACAGCAGACAAGCAGATTAAAGTTTTACTGAGCTCTGCCCACCAGAGCAACACCCAGCTCTACCCCATCACCAGTCCTTCCCATCAGGAAGCTTGCACAGGCCTCTTAGATAGCCTCATCCACCAGAGGGCAGACAGTAGAAGCAAGAAGAACTACAGTCCTGCAGCCTGTGGAATGAAAACCACATTCACAGAAAGATACACAAGATGAAAAGGCAGAGGGCTATGTACCAGAAAAACAACTAAATGAAGTGGAGATAGGCAACCTTCCAGAAAAAGAATTCAGAATAATGATAGCGAAGATGATCCAGGACCTTGGAAAAAGAATGGAGGCAAAATCAAGAAGATGCAAGAAATGTTTAACAAAGACCTAGAAGAATTAAAGAACAAACACCTAGAAGAATTAAAGAACAAACAAACAGTGATGAACAATACAATAACTGAAATGAAAAAATATACTAGAAGGAATCAAAGGCAGAATAACTGAGGCAGATGAATGGATAAGTGACCTAGAAGACAGAATGGTGGAATTCACTGCTGCAGAACAGAATAAAGAAAAAAGAATGAAAAGAAATGAAGACAGCTTAAGAAACCTCTGGGACAAAATTAAATGCACCAACATTTGCATTATAGGGGTCCCAGAAGGAGAAGAGAAAGAGAAAGGACCCGAAAAAATATTTGAACAGATGCTAGTTGAAAACTTCCCTAACATGGGAAAGCAAATAGCCAACAAAGTCAAGGAAGTGTAGAGAGTCCCAGGCAGAATAAACCCAAGGAGTAATGTGCTGAGCCATGCAGTAATAAAACTGACAAAAATTAAAGACAAAGAAAAATTATTAAAAGCAAAAAGGGAAAAATGACAACATACAAGGGAACTCCCATAAGGTTAACAGCTGATTTCTCAGCAGAAACTCTACAAGCCAGAAGGGAGTAGTATGATATCCTTAAAGTGATGAAAGGGAAGAACCTACAACCAAGATTACTCTACCCTGCAAGGATCTCATTCAGATTTGATGGAGAAATCAAAAGCTTTACAGACAAGCAAAAGCTAAGAGAATTCAGCACCACCAAACCATCTCTACAACAAATGCTAAAGGAACTTCTCTAGGCAAGAAACACAAGAGAAGAAAAGGACCTACAAAAACAAACCCAAAACAATTAAGAAAATGGTCATAGGAACATACATATCGATAATTACCTTAAATGTGAATGGATTAAATGCTCCAACCAAAAGACACAGGCTTGCTGAATGGATACGAAAACAAGACCCATATATATGCTGTCTACAAGAGACTCTCTTCAGACCTCGGGACACATATAGACTGAAAGTGAGGGGATGGAAAAAGATATTCCATGCAAATGGAAATCAGAAGAAAGCTGGAGTAGCAATTCTCACATCCGAAAATATCGACTTTAAAATAAAGAATATTACAAGAGACAAGAAAGGACACTACATAATGATCAAGGGATCAATCCAAGAAGAAGATATAACAATTGTAAATATTTATGCATGCAACATAGGAGCATCTCAATACATAAGGTAATGCTAACAGCCATAAAGGGGAAATTGACAGTAACATAATCATAGTACAGGACTTTAACACCCAACTTTCACCAATGGAGAGATCATCCAAAATGAAAAAAACATAAGGAAACACAAGCTTTAAATGAGACATTAAACAAGATGGACTTAATTGATATTTATAGGACATTCCATCCAAAACCAGCAGAATACACTTTCTTGTCAAGTGCTCATGGAATATTCTTCAGGATAGATCATATCTTGGGTCACAAATAAAGGTTTGGTAAATTTTAAAAAATTGAAATCATATCAAATATCTTTTCTGAACACAACTCTATGAGACTAGATATCAATTACAGGAAAAAAATCTGTAAAAATACAAACACATGGAGGCTAAACAACACGCTACTAAATAACCAAGAGATCACTGAAGAAATCAAAGAGGAAGTAAAAAAATACCTAGAGACAAATGACAATGAAAACACAATGACCCAGAACCTATGGGATGCAGCAAAAGCAGTTCTAAGAGGGAAGTTTATAGCAATACAATCCTACCTCAAGAAACACGAAAAATCTCAAATAAACAACATAACTTTACATCTAAAGCAATTAGAGAAAGAACAAAAAACCCCCAAAGTTAGCAGAAGGAAAGAAATCATAAAGATCAGATCAGAAATAAATGAAAAAGAAATGAAGGAAACAATAGCAAAGGTCAATAAAACTAAAAGCTGGTTCTTTGACAAGATAAACAAAATTGATAAACCATTAGGCAGACTCATTAAGAAAAAAAGGGAGAAGACTCAAATCTATAGAATTAGAAATGAAACAGGAGAAGTAACAACTGACACTGCAGAAATACATAGGATCATGAGAGATTACTACAAGCAACTATATGCCAGTAAAATGGACAACCTGGAAGAAATGGACAAATTCTTAGAAAAGCACAACCTTCCAAGACTGAACCAGGAAGAAATAGAAAATATGAACAGACAAAGCACGAACACTGAAATTGAGACTGTGATTAAAAATCTTCCAGCAAACAGAAGCCCAGGACGAGATGGCTTCACAGGCGAATTCTATCAAACATTTAAAGAAGAGCTAACATCCACCCTTCTCAAACTTTTCCAAAATACAGCAGAGGGAGAAACACAACCAAACTAATTCTATGAGGCCAGCATCACCCTGATACCAAAACCAGACAAAGATGTCACAAGAAAAGAAAGCTACAGGCCTATATCACTGATGAAAATAGATGCAAAAATCCTTAACAAAATAGTAGCAAACAGAATCCAACAGCACATTAAAAGGATCAAACACCATGATCAAGTGGGGTTTATCCCAGGAATGCAAGGATTCTTCAATATATGCAAATCACTCAATGTGATAAACCATATTAACAAACTGAAGGATAAAAACATATGATCATCTCAATAGATGCAGAGAAAGATTTCCACAAAATTCAACACCCATTTGTGATCAAAACCCTCCGGAAAGTAGGCATAGAGGGAACTTACCTCAACATAATAAAAGCTATAAATGACAAACCTACAACCAACATCATTTTCAATGGTGAAACACTGAAACCATTTCCACTAAGATCAGAAACAAGACAAGGTTGTCCACTCTCACCACTATTATTCAACATAGTTTTGGAAGTTTTAGCCACAGCAATCAGAGAAGAAAAAGAAATAAAAGGAATTCAAGTCAGAAAAGAAGCAGTAAACCTGTCACTCTTTGCAGATGACATGATATTATACATAGGTAATCCTAAAGATGCTACCAGAAGACTACTAAAGCTAATCAATGAATTTGGTAAAGTAGCAAGATACAAAATTAATGCACAGAAATCTCTTGCATTTCTACACACTAAAGATGAAAAATCTGAAAGAGAAAATAAGGAAAGACTCCCATTTACCATTGCAACAAAAAGAATAAAATACCTAGGAATAAACCTACCTAAGGAGACAAAAGACCTGTATGCAGAAAAATATAAGACACTAATGAAAGAAATTAAAGATGATACAGATGGAGAGATATACCATTTTCTTGGATTGGAAGAATCAACATTGTGAAAATGACTCTATGACCCAAAGCAATCTACATATTCAGTGCAATCCCTATCAAACTATGAATGGCATTTTTCACAGAACTGGAACAAAAAATTTCACAATTCGTATGGAAACATAAAAGACCCCGAATAGCCAAAGCAATCTTGAGAATGAAAAACGGAGCTGGAGGAATCAGACTCCCTGACTTCAGACTATACTACAATGCTACAGTAATCAAGACAGTATGGTACTGCCACAAAAACAGAAATATAGATCAATGGAACAGGTTAGAAAGCCCAGAGATAAACCCATGCATATATAGACATCTTATTTTTGATAAAGGAGGCAAGAATATACAATGGAGAAAAGACAGCCTCTTCAATAAGTGGTGCTGGGAAAAGTAGACAACTACATGTAAAAGAATGAAATTAGATCCCTTTCTAACACCATACACAAAAATAAACTCAAAATGGATTAAAGACCTAAATGTAAGGCCAGACACTATCAAACTCTTATAGGAAAACATAGGCAGAACACTCTATGACATAAATCACAGCAAGATCCTTTTTGACCCACCTCCTAGAGAAATGGAAATAAAAACAAAAATACACAAATGGGACCTAATGAAACTTAAAAGCTTTTGCACAGCAAAGGATACCATAAACAAGACCAAAAGACAACCCTCAGAATGGGAGAAAATATTTGCAAATGAAGCAACTGACAAAGGATTAATCTCCCAAATTTACAAGCAGTTCATGCAGCTCAATATCAAAAAAACAGACAACCCAATCCACAAATGGGCAGAAGACCTAAATACACATTTCTTCAAAGAAATGTCTGTTTGTTTGCCAACAAACAGATGAAAGAATGCTCAACATCATTAATCATTAGAGAAATGCAAATCAAAACTACAATGAGATATCATCTCACACTGGTCAGAATGGCCATCATCAAAAAATCTAGAAACAATAAATGCTGGAGAGGGTGTGGAGAAAAGGGAACACTCTTGCACTGTTGGTGGGAATGTAAATTGATACAGCCACTATGGAGAACAGTATGGAGGTTCCTTTAAAAACTACAAATAGAACTACCAGATGACCCAGCAATCCCACGCTGAGAAAACCATAATTCGAAAAGAGTCATGTACCAAAATGTTCATTGCAGCTCTATTTACAATAGCCAGGACATGGTAGCAATCCAAGTGTCCACTGACAGATGAATGGATAAAGAAGATGTGGCACATAGATACAATGGAATATTACTCAGCCATAAAAAGAAACAAAATTGAGTTATTTGTAGTGAGGTGGATGGACCTATATTTGTAGTGAGGTGGATGGACCTAGAGTCTGTCATACAGAGTGAAGTAAGTCAGAAAGAGAAAAACAAATACCGTATGCTAACACATATATATGGAATCTAAGGAAAAAAAAAAACGGTCATGAAGAACCTAGGAGTAAGATGGGAATAAAGACACAGACCTACTAGAGAATGGACTTGAGGATATGGGGAGGGGGAAGGGTAAGCTGTGACGAAGTGAGAGAGTGGCATGGACATATATACACTACCAAACGTAAAATAGATAGCTAGTGGGAAGCAGCCGCATGGCACAGGGAGATCAGCTCGGTGCTTTGTGACCACCTAGAGGGGTGGAATAGCGAGGGTGGGAGGGAGGGAGACGCAAGAGGGAAGAGATATGGGAACATATGTATAACTGATTCACTTTGTTATAAAGCAGAAACTAACACACCATTGTAAAGCAATTATACTCCAATAAAGATGTTTAAAAAAAAAATGAAAGAAAAAGAAGTGAGGCCAAGAACAGAAGCAAGTCCTCATCGTCCTTATCAGGAAGTCAGTATGTAAGTCTACAATTGAAAAATAGAAAGTAGCAGTATAGGAGTGCTTTTTATAAATAGGCTATTTTGTAAGTGAGTGGAGGAATAAAATTGAGTAGTCATTTATAGAAAGATTTTTCTTTCAATAAGAGGAATAAAGAATGGCTTCATGGAGGAGATGTTTTTGTTAAATTTCTTTTGGTTGCAAGAAACAGAATCTTGCCTGACTTGCCAAAGTAAAAAAAAGGCGGGGGGGGGGCTTTTACTATACAAGGATACAAGGGCAGTTCTTGGAACTTAAGTGTGGAAAGTACAGCTGAGCCTAATGAGAAACTGGAAGCAAGAATCTGGTGCCAGGGCTTCCCTGGTGGTGCAGTGGTTTAGAGTCCACCTGCCGATGCGGGGGACACGGGTTCCTGCCCCGGTCCGGGAAGATCCTACGCGCCGCGGAGCGGCTAGGCCCATGAGCCATGGCCGCTGAGCCTGCGCGTCCGGAGCCTGTGCTCCGCAATGGGAGAGCCCACAACAGTGAGAGGCCTGCGTACCGCAAAAAAAAAAAAAAAAAAGTATCTGGTGCCAAACAGAACAGAGGTTACTATCACTAGCCCATCAGTCAATAAGGTCTACAATCTTTGCTTTTCTCTGTGCATCTATCTTCATTTCTATTTATGGAACGGCTTGTCTACTTTTGAGCATGGTTGCTACAGAAAGACTCCCTCAACTGTAAAGCCTACACCACTCAGGTCCAAGGCGGACCATTGGAGACTCACTAAAACTTCTGAATTGCAGTTCCAAACTCCAGAAGAGGGGATCTGAGTGTCTCAACTTTGGTCAGGTGTCAGTTCTGGCCGTATTAGCAACGGTAAGAGTAGAAGCATCATGTACAACGAGCAAAGCGGCAGGAGCCACTGCTGTGGTCAGAGGATGAAAGGAACTCAAAGAAGGAGGGGCATAGGCTAGGCAGAAACCCTAACAGGAGAACATCACATATTTTTAGGATAGATATGTTTTGGGCAAAAGAGATATTAGAAAAGGTAGAGAGAGGATTGAAGCAAAGCAAACAAGTTCAGGTCCTGTCTGGATACCAATACATGGCTCTGATTAGCCAGCAGGGAGAAAGTGAGGGAATGCAGTGTAAAATAAGTTTGGAAACATAGATTCTCTGACCTTCAGACCTAATCCCACTCCTCATCTTTGCCCCCTGTTTGAAGGAGCCAGGGTTCTGTTTGTCCTTTTCTGATGGTTGCTGTGTTTTGTACTGGTAGATTGCTTAGAGGATTTGAAAACCAACCTGTTCAGACCTGTCTGCAAAAGCTTATGGAGGTAAAAAAGTAAAAGGTTTGTATGAGCACCCAATTTGTCTCCTACTTAAGACTGTACAAGGGAACATTTAATATCCTAAATCCTCAATTAAACTGGTTTCATAATTACTTTTCCAAGTGGAGTTCTATCCAAATTTATACTTAAGAAGCATTTAAAGTACTTGTGAAAGAAAAAGTGATTTTTCAACTGTCCAGTATAATATCAAATCCTGAATGCCATTGCTTGACAGAGGAAATAATTTTATAAGAGACTAGGAAAATTGCCTGGAAAAATACAAGGGTAAAAATTATATCAATATTATTATTATTATTATTATTTTGTGGTATGCAGGCCTCTCACTGTTGTGGCCTTTCCCGTTGCAGGGCACAGGCTCCAGACGCACAGGCTCAGTGGCCATGGCTCACAGGCCCAGCCACTCTGCAGCATGTGGGATCTTCCCAGACCGGGGCACGAACCCGTGTCCCCTGCATCGGCAGGCGGATTCTCAACCACTGCACCACCAGGGAAGCCCTCAATATTCTTTAACATAACAAATAAAATGGGCAAAGATATCTTAAGATACAGTTTTGAAAAGGTGAAAAGACACTAATAAACAATATTAGGAATAAAATAATCTATGATGCTTCAAAGATTAAAAAAATAGTAAATAGGCTAAGAGCCTACTCTATTTGATGCATTTAAAAACTCAGATAAAATGGATAGACCTCTAGAAAAAGTATGACTTACCAAAATTTACTTAGGAAGAAATAGGAAATGTAAACAGTCATATAACCACAGAGGAAATTGAATCAGAAGTTAAAAATCTTCCTACATAAAAACCTTGTCTAGTCAGTGGGGCCAGCAATTTCCAGTAAATAGTCAAAGAAGAAATAAGTCTTCAAACATTCAAGGAAAAAAATTTCAATCTCACACAAACTATCTCAGTATATAGAAAATTGGGTCTATCCCTAGCTCACTTTATTAGGTTACTATAACTTTGTTACAAAATCCAGTGAAGCATGAGAACAAAATTGCAGCTCATGAGCACAGATACAAAAATCAGAATATTAATAACACAATCCAGAAGTGTGTGTGTGTATGTGTGTGGGTATTAAGATAATGCATGAGTTGATTGATCACAGTAGCGCGTTTGATTTTACATAAGAAATAAATTAATGTATATCACCATATTAACTGATGAGAGGAGAAATAATATAATCATCTCAATAGAAATCGAAAAAGCAACTGAGACAATTCCACATCCTTTTCTAAATTAAATGAAAATAAATCAGAAATAAAAGAGAACATCCTTAAACTGACAAATGGTAGCTACAGTAAACCTACAGCTAGCATCGTATTTAATTATGAAATATTTAAAGCATTCCCTTTGAGCTTAAGAAGAAGACAAGGGTATCTGCTAGCATTATTTGTATGATATTGCACTGGAGTGCTTAGCCAGTAATCAGACAAGAAAGAGTAATAAAAGGTATGAGAATTGGAAGAAAGAAACGAAACTGACATTTTTAGTTTGTGGATATAATGTGTGTTGAAACCCAAAAGTAACTACAGATAAATTACTAAAATTAATACGATAATTTAGCACAGTTACAAAATTTAAAACTCAATATGCAAAAATAAATTTCAACAAGCATAAATGAAAAATTTAAAATATATCTACATCAAAATTATAAAATATCTAGTAATAAATATAACAAAATTGTTCAAGAACTTTATGAAGAAAATTATAAAACTCTACTAAAAGACAAAGAAAACCTAAGTAAACATAGATATATACATCATGTACATGGATGAAAAGCCTTGATGCCACAGAAACACTAATTATTCTCAAACTGGTTGGTGATTTTGATGATATTCCTAATTAAAATCCCAACAGGCGTTTTGCGGTACTTGGCAAGTCGATTTTTAAATTTATAGGGAAGAGCAAAGGGCCAAGAAGAAAAAAAGGTACTTATTTTATCACATACCTAGAATTATTATAAAGCCATGATAAAGACAGAGGGTCTTATTATGGAACAGTCAAATGAAACAGAATAGAAAGTTTTAAACAGGTCTACTAGTATATGGATCTTTAATATATGACAGAAGGTGTGAAGCAGGTCATTAGAGAAAGGATGTACTTTTCAATAAATTATCTTGGCACACTTGGGTATCCACACGTGGAAAAATAAAATTCTATCCCTCTCGCACACTATATTCAAAAACCAGTTCCATTAAACTAGTCTTAGATGAGAAAGGCAAAGCTAACAACAGAGGAGAGTGTTTTTATGACCTCCAAATGGGGAAGGATTTTTTTAAAACACACAAACTATAAAGGAAAACTTAAATTCTACTGTTTTATTCAAAAGATATAAAAATAATTAAAAGAAAATATGCAAACTGGGAAAAATGATTTTTTGACACACATAACCCACAAAAGATTTATCACCAAAATATATATTCTTTTAAAAAATGTAAACCAAAAAACCTCTCTTACAAATCAATTAACAAGAAAGAGAACAATTCAACAAAAGGGCAACATTTTGAACAAGAACTCACAGATTAATAATCATAAATGGAAATAAACATGCGAAAAGATGCTCAACTTTATTAGAAATGACGAAGTGTAAATTCAAACTACAGTGAGATAAAATATCACACCCGCAATGGAAATTAAAGTCTAGCAACATTACACGCTTGTGAGGATGTAGGAAAAAGATGGATTTTATACAGCTGATAGAAGTGCCAATAGCTGCTACAACCACTTTTGAACACGATTTATATTCTAATAAAATTGAAAATGTGCGTACCCCATGACCCAAGAATTCCACTCCTGGAAATTCATGCACATATGTGCCAAGAGAAATACCCTAAAATGTACCTGGCAGTACTATTTATTATTTCAACAAACTCTGAGCAGCCCAAATGCCTATCAACAACCGAATAGATAAATAAGTTGTGTGTTATTGCAATGAATTACTATGGACTAGAAATTTAATGGATTTCTGCTATATAAAACAACATGAATTTTTTAAAATTTTGATAAAAAATACATATTGCATGATTCCATTCATTTAAAGCCAATCTGTTGTTTAGAAATTTAAGGAAAAGGTAATGCTATTATGAAAAGAAATCAAATTATAAACATAAAATGCTGGGTCATCGTTATTTGAGAAAGGAAATGGGACACAGAAGAGAAAGGAACACACAAGAAACTTCAACATTCTTGGTCATGTTCTGTTTCTTGCCTGGACAGTGGATAAGTGGATTTTCACCCTATTTGTTCTTTACACTTTACACATATTCCATAAATATTTTTGTATTTATGGAACATCTCAGTTTTAAAATTCTTAAAAACTGTTTAGTATATCAAGCACAGTAACAACTTCTCAACACTCTACAGTAACACCGTCCAAGAGAGTCAGTGCCCTGGTCCAAAGATTCAACCAGCCCAGGCCAGTGACAGCGAAGTTCCAAATGCAGAAATGGAAGCATTGAACCATTGTAGCCTGTCACACCCAGTCACCTCAGCTAATTTCTCTTGTTCCAATTCTTATTTTGTTAACCCATATCCCAATTACAAATTTAACATCCCACATAGATTTGCCCACAGGGAGAGAGGGTACTGATCAACAAACAAGAGTCACCAGAGAGCTTGATAGCTCCACTCCTCACTGTAATTTAAAGCTGGCATTCTGGCTGATATTTCAAGTTCTGTAAGCAATCCTCAGGGACAATCTATGCCTGTCCAAAAAATGGAAAAATGAATCATTCCAAGGACAAGTGGAGGGGGAAGCTGAGAAGGAGGCAGAGAAACAGAAGGGAAGAAGGTGGTCGTCTAAGCCATGTTTCAGATGCAATAACAAGAGACTATTATGGGGGTACTTAAACTGGTTGCAGGCTGAAATTTGAGTGTTTACAAAGCCAGTATATAACTTGTAAGGTAGTAAGTGCCATTATGAAAGACAGCATCTTGTAGTGGAAAGAGCAAAGTTTTGAGAGTCAAATTTGACTCACATTTTGGATTCCTCACTTATGGTGTGCCTAAGTCTCTATATATTCACCTGTAAACAGAGTTAATAATATTGGTGATGATTAAAGATAATATACTGCTCTTCTCAAAGGAAGGCAGCTTGGTAAAATGGAGGTGCTCTGGTTTTGATCCCAGACCCCAGTCTGATTCCAGCTTCACCACCTTCTGGTTGTATGCTTTCCAAGACTCATTTTTCTCATTGATAAAATAGGGTAATGAGACCTACCTTGGGGATATCGTGAGACTTAGCGATAATAAGCCCAGTATTGACACATCAGAAGTGTTCAACATAGCTTACATAATATTATTGTTACTGGATGTGGATTTGCTTTTTTTTTTTTTTTTTTTTTGCGGTATGCGGGCCTCTCGCTGTTGTGGCCTCTCCCGATGTGGAGCACAGGCTCCGGACGTGCAGGCTCAGTGGCCACAGCTCACGGGCCCAGCTGCTCCGCGGCATGTGGGATCTTCCCGGACCGGGGCACGAGCCCATGTCCCCTGCATCGGCAGGAAGACTCTCAACCACTGTGCCACCAGGGAAGCCCAGATTTGCTATTTTAAAAAGCAAAATCAGAGATGGCTAGAACAGAGAGAGAGCCAGAGAGACTCTGGGCACAAGGAGGAGGTGCAGTTACTACAGTGATAGGCCACTGGCATGAACTGAGATAGCTACATGGGGCTGGCTATGGTAGAGTAAGGAGGAAGTGGGCATTAGTGACTCAGACATGGAGACTTCTACCCGAGGACACATGTCGATTCACTGGAAAGAAGGGTGGGAAGAAGCAGTACTGCCAGTCAGTCCCAGAGAAAATTGAGTAGCAGATGCATAATCAAAATAAAAACTCTGATCCAGATGTAGCTGACAGTCATATAATATGGAGACTTAGATGGCAGCATAAGTCAAAAAACTGTGGCATAAGTCAAAGCATTAATCACATATTCAAAGCTAGAGGCCACAAGATCAGCGTAAGGTTGATAGATGCAGAGCTGGCTTTGGCTTCTTAAATGTTCTAACCAAGCTAAAGTAATCATTTTCTCCTCTGTGAAAAGGAATGCTCAGGAGCTCTGGGCTGACCTGGGGTACAATGTCTGGGGAATTCATGCTGGCAAGGGGATGGAGCATTGCTTAACCTGGGGCTACAGTATGTAGAGCAAAGGGAAAAGTTCTGTGTGGCAGCATACTGGACAAAACCTAGATGCTGGCCAGCCACACCATCCAGAATACCAGAACACCATCCAGGCAGAGTCTTAGGCATTAGGATGGAAAGCTCGTTTCAAAAACTGTGCTGGTAAAGGTTTTTACGAATGACATTTTATAGGATGTGGAGGCTTGAGAAATAACATGTGGATGGGAACAATCAAAGTCACAGAATTTGTTTGACACCACTGTGCAAATGTCTACAAGTCCTAGTAATAAAGATGAAGGGGTTTTATCTTCAAGGAGCCAAGCACACCCCATTTTCAGAATGGCAGGAATTGGCAATAAGGGCCCACAGTGGAGTTGAGGCCCATGGCATGCCCCAGTCCCAAGCCCACACTCTTTAGCTTGAGCCAGTTCTCTGCTAGTTCTTAGGAAAGACAGAGCAAAATGTTATTCACAAAGATGTCCGCCCCTGAGTTCCTGGCTATGCTGGATGCAAGTTTGGTCTTTAAAGAATAAAGATCAATTTCCTGAAAGAACTCTGTACAAAAGAGTGTGTCATTTCAAGGTACTATGAAGAGTTCTATAAGTACTGTTGACTTTGAAAATCATTTTGAAGGGAATACAATTGTATTTCTTGAATGGGAAACTAATCCAATTTCAGAATAACTTTCAAGATCGTTTTTCACCCCTAGTTTCCTCTCACTGAGGACCTTAGAAATGTTCTAGGGCTTCCCTGGTGGCACAGTGGTTGAGAATCCACCTGCCGATAGAGGGGACACGAGTTCGTGCCCCCGTTCCGGGAAGATCCCACATGCCGTGGAGCGGCTGGGCCCGTGAGCCTTGGCCGCTGAGCCTGTGCGTCCGGAGCCTGTGCTCCACAACGGGAGAGGCCACAACAGTGAGAGCCCCACGTACCGCAAAAAAAAAAAAAAAAAAGAAATGTTCTAATATGGTAACGATTTGCTTGCAGCTGCTTAGGTTTACTCTAGAGTTTTAATTTCAACACATTCATTGTGGTTTGAGTTGCAGTTTACTTCTTGGCTTAAACGTGATTCCCTACTCAGGGCACCAAAGAGTGCTTTGATTTTACGTTTGGTAGGACCGGTAGTTCTTTCCTCTACCATTTGTAATCACTTTACTTAATCATCAGCATTGCCCACCCCTGCCCCCCAAAAAATCACCTGGATGCTTTGGAGCATTAATAACAAAGGTCTGCTTTTTCCAAATGCCCTCGAACTTGAAATAAATCCCCTCAAATTCTACCTCCCACACCAGGGGGTTTATTCCATCTCTAGTTAGAATGGGGCACAAACTCTTGGGGAAATAACTAGATTTTCTAATCCCAGTGAGAAAGGTTTAATGTCTTAGTGTATAACTCAAGACTTTTAATTAATAATACTGCTTTGTGGTTCTTCTATTCACCCTTTCTTTTACCTGACTAAATATTCAATTCATTCTAAAATGTCTATTTATTTCACCAAATATGACATCTCTAAGCCAGAAGATTTTTAAATAATTAATTAATCTATTTATTTATTTATTTATGGCTGCGTTTTGGTCTTCGTTGCTGCATGCGGGCTTTCTCTAGATGCGGTGAACGGTGGCTACTCTTAGTTGTGGTGCACAGGCTTCTCATTGTGGTGGCTTCTTTTGTTGTGGAGCATGGGCTCTAGGTGCGTGGGCTTCAGTAGCTGTGGCACGCGGGCTCAGTAGTTGTGGCTCATGGGCTCCAGAGTGCAGGGTCAGTAGTTTTGGCGCACGGGCTTAGTTGCTCCGCAGCATGTGGGATCTTCCCGGACCAGGGCTCGAACCCATGTCCCCTGCATTGGCAGGCGGATTCTTAACCACTGTGCCAGGGAAGCCCCTAAGCCATAAGATTTGTAAGTAAGGTTATCATAATTATAAATTCTGGTGTTTGTTTCTCCCTAGTACCTTGGGGGGAAAATCCTTATGTCCTTCCTTTGGTCTGGCTTGGACATAAGTTTAAATATTCTTCCATTAAAAAATCTATCTCCACCAGGCTCAGCCTCTGAAGCCATCCAAAGTCCTGACATTTCTCTGGAATACTCCTTGGGTTTCAAACTTAAACTAGCTCCAAGCCTATTTTAAAGAATTGGACTTTTGTTTATATATGAGGAAAATAAAATTGCCTTTTTTAAAAAAAAAGTAAACACACTGGAGCTGTGTTCTGAATGAGTAGCAGGATTTACCACTTTTATTTGGGAAGACTTGTTTCTGGGTCTTATTGTCATTCTGTTAAAAAACTGCTTGTGGGCTAGTCTGGAAGAAAAACTGAGAAAAAGCAGGAGCTAAACTGTGTTGCATTATAACATTACAGGGATTCTTGACTTGCCCTTGGCAACTAGAGGGGAAGGAGTATTAGGAACCCCATGAAACATGAGGAAGTGGGAAGATGGAAAATTGCAGATCCCAGCAACCTGAGGCATTTGCAGCTAAAGAGAAAATGGCCCTGATAGATTCCCCTGTGTAGGGATTGGTCGAGTTCTTTAGGAATAGTGAAGTCAGCCATTCAGTTAGCTTCTTCATCTGTGCTGGGATCCTTCTATTATCCCCAAATCTTTATTAAAATCCTGAGATAATAGCAGCTGTGTTGTAGAGCTGCCTTGAGGAACGAAGGAGAAGGTGGCTTATGCACATTTGGAGCAAAGATGAAGAAAGGAGAGATCAGGCAGCAAGAGTGGTGACAAAACATGCATAGGTGGCTAAGGCAAGGCCAGAAGAAGGAATTCTGAGGGACAGATGACAACCAGCAACCAGAAGAATATAGACTTCTCCCACCCCAGGAGCCTCACGAGTATTAAAGAAGGAGCTGAACTTCCTACGCTACATGGCAAGGGTATGTAGCTGAAATAAGACATGTACCCAGAATACTGGAAGACTCAGAGATCTATGAATTATGTATAACACACAAATCTCTTTTCTCTTTTAAAAAGTCAATATTGTTTCACTTTCTTATGTGGAAAACACTCATTGACATGCTTCTTATGGTTTACTTTCTTCAATCAAAAGCAAACTAATCCAAAGGAATTGGTTATTCTCCAACTCATGAAAGACTTGTTTTGTTGGACACTGACAAAAGAACCTTGTTCTGTTTTACACCTTGTGGTGATATCCCTCTGAAGGGGAGAACTCAGAGCTGAATCGTGTCGGTTTCTGGCTGCTCCGTTAGCCAAAATGCTCCTTCCCTTCATTCCTTTCAAAGATGGAAGCAAGGAGATAGTTATGACTCTCCACATCCAGGTGACATAACATGAGGATGAACTTAAGAAATGCTGTTAACTCCCACCTCACAGACATTGAGTTCTCTGCTGATAAGTCCAGAATCAGTTTCCAGATTCTTCTCAATACCAGACTCCCGGCAGCCACTATGAGTGAAT
Source organism: Kogia breviceps (assembly GCF_026419965.1). Classification (NCBI taxonomy): domain Eukaryota; kingdom Metazoa; phylum Chordata; class Mammalia; order Artiodactyla; family Physeteridae; genus Kogia; species Kogia breviceps. Next base: position 59,253,165 of record NC_081318.1, on the reverse strand, counting down.
CAGAACTGGCATGTGAGATGTAATGAATTCCTCCTGTGCCCTGTTTCTTCCTCTCAGCTCACCTTTTACTACAGACATTGCGGCAGCCAGTGCCTTTGTTCACAGATGTTTCCTGATAGCACCTCATATTAGCTTCACCGCTTACCTCTTACTTTCTCACCTATGGCTTTTCTGCCACCACCCTGAACGACCCTTTGGGAATCTGTCACGCTCCCTCACATGTGTAGCCTGGAAGCACAGGGGGAGTTAATACTCATAGGGCAACTCTTGACCAGTGGGGAATGCAAGCCAGTGGATGAGTGCCAAGTGCCCCCCTTTTCCAACCTCTTGGTGGTCCACTCTGAGGCAGAGTCTACACTGCTTGTCAGTCTCCCTTGCCCACAGCAGTGACCAACTCAAGAACACACACTTATGCTAGCTCTCCCTCCTTTCCTCCTTTATTCTCCATTGCCCTCTGCTCCTATTTCTTGGGACCACTTCCTCAAATGAACTACCTACTTACATGCCCTCATTTTTTAAGGAGAAAACCAGGCTAAGCAAACTATACCTTAACTAGTGAAACAATATGAGCTTTATAAATAAAATAACTTGATATTTATTTTGTTATTCTTCTTTTATAGTTTCTCCCTCAAGAAATCCAGAAAGGATTTAAACATATGGTATGACAAATTGTCCTTTACACCTCTTCATTGCCTGACATAAAATCTTGTCATGTGGATTAATTTATAATCACACACCAATTAATTTGTTTCATTTGCATTAAAAATAATTTATAGATGTTTGAAATATTTGCACTTGGTTTTGTCTGACAATTTAAAGTAACAGAACTTTCTACTTCTCTTTAAATTTTACTTTAGATCTGGCTTAACATTTATTCCTATATAGTATATTGACATATTTTTATACTTGGCACTTGTTTTTATGGATTATATAAGATTGTTTTGATAGAACCTGATGTTAAGTTTACCAGAACTGTCCCTGCCCTCCTGGAAATTCTGGCTGCTAATCCATGTCCTGTCCTTATGCTTTAAATCAGAAAGGAAGATCTGAGGGCTTCCCTGGTGGCGCAGTGGTTGAGAGTCCCCCTGCCTATGCAGGGGATACGGGTTCGTGCCCCGGTCCGGGAGGATCCCGCGTGCCGCGGAGCGGCTGGGACCGTGAGCCATGGCTGCTGGGCCTGCGCGTCCGGAGCCTGCGCTCCGCGATGGGAGAGGCCACAGCAGTGAGAGGCCCGCGTACCACAAAAAAAAAAAAAAAAAAGAAAGGAAGATCTGAGATGCCTCAGGACAATCAAGACTTGGGATTTGTTCTCTGCTGTCGCTGCCTGGTATCTGGGAGTTCATGGAAATGGGAGTTGGAGGGTCAAAAGTAAGTAATTATGATATACCTCAGTAGTCAGTTGTGATGAGGGCAACGTAAATAGGTAACTAGTATTTGTAGCATTCCAATTCCAAGTCTTAATATTAGAATATTGCCCCTTCTTTTCTGGCCAGTGAAGGCAAGTTTCTTTGTACCTGTTTTATCCTTTACCTTCGTTCATTCTCATGTTCATCATTCAGCAGCTGTCTCCATTCCCATTCCACTGCTGCACTGAGAAGGATACATTTTTCAATGTGGTTCTGATACCACTTGCTTGGAGAGCTGGCCATCACAATCTTTCACCTACTTAGAGTGTCTGCAGTGGGGACAGGGAGTGAAGTGGTGGTTTGTTTCTCAGGGCCACACACACAAAAAAATCACCCTTTATCATCTTTAACCATTTGTTTTATCTCGCTCTTTTTTCTTAATTTTTTCCTTTTATTTTTATTGAGATATGATTGACATATAGCACTGTGTAAGTTTGTGTATAGCATAATGATTTGACTTTTTATAGCATAAAATGATGACCACAATAAGTTTAGTGAACACTCATCATCTCATATAGATACAAAATAAAAGAAAATTTTTTTTTCCTTGTGATGCACACTCAGGATTTTCTCTCTTAATATGTAACATACAGCAGTGTTAATTGTATCTATCACGTTATATATTACATCGGTAGTATATACTTATCTTGCAACTGGAAGTTTGTACATTTTGACTACTTTTGTCCAGTTCCCCCTCCCCGCACCCCCTGCCTCTGGTCACCGCAAATGAAGACCTTTATCCTTTACTCATGCTATTAAAGACTCCTCCCCAATCACTTGGGCATTGCAGCCACTATGGAAAATAGTATGAAGCTTTCTTAAAAAATTAAAAATAGATCTACCATACGACTCAGTAATTCCACTCCTGGATATTTATCCAAAGAAAATGAAGACACTAATTTAAAAAGAGGGCTTCCCTGGTGGTGCAGTGGTTAAGAGTCCGCCTGCTGATGCAGGGGACACGGGTTTGTGCCCCGGTCTGGGAAGATCTCACGTGCCGTGGAGCGGCTGGGCCCGTGAGCCATGGCCACTGAGCCTGCGTGTCCGGAGAGAGGCCACAACAGTGAGAGGCCCGCGTACAGCAAAAAAAAAAAAAAAAAAAAAAAGATACATGCACCTCTATGTTCATTGCAGCATTATTTACAATAACCAAGATATGGAAGCAACCTAAGTGTACATTGATAGATGAATGGATAAAGAAGATGTAAGATATATATATGTAAAACTCAGCCATAAACAATGAAATATTGCCACTTGTAACAACATGGACTGAGCTAGGGGGTATTATGCTAAGTGAAATAAGTCAAAGACAACTACCATATGATTTCACTTAAGAGTTTTAATTCTTTATAACTTGTTGTCTTATTCTCTTGTAATGTAAAATGACTTTTACATTATTCCAAAGGCTAAAAGGGAGAAGCCCCTTTAAGAAATTAGTCTGTGATATCTTCTGATAATTTGACTTGACTTTGGATGAGTGAGGTAGGAAGAGCACAGGAAACCAGTAGATGTTATATAGTTCCATTCTGAGAAAGGCTACTCTGAGCCAACAAGAAGTGATGATTACAAGATTGAATCAATGGAAAAGTAGGCTAAGCTGACCTCTAAAATGAAGTAATGAGCAACTAATGGTCTTAGGAAACACAAATTTTTATAAGATTACTCCTTCTTTAGGTGTAAAAAGAGTTAAGACCAATCCTGGGCCATAGCTGTGGAAGTCTTGAGGCAGCTCAGAAATGAGGAAAACAAAAGTGTTTTCCTAGAAAGGAAAGCCTATACACACATACACACACACACACACACACACACACACACACACACATATACACACATACATACATATGAAATTTATAGCAGTTTCTCAGTAATAAGTGAAATAATTGATATTTGGAGTATTCATAGCCTTTAATCTAAATTCCACTTCTGGAATTTTTCTTCAATACCATCTAAAAAGCTATCTAAATAAAAAGATACTTGCACCATTATTTGTAATAGTGAAAAGTTAGAAACATTACATCTTTATTGGTTAAATATATTATAATCTACCAGTTCAATGAAATATTTTGCAACCATAAACATTAAGATTATGAAGACCATGTAGCAACAACATGGAAAACATTTATGATATTTCGTTAGAAGGCAAGTTTTCTCAACCTCAGTGCTATTGCCATTTTGGGCCAGATCATTGTTGTTGAGGGTGGGGGCTATTTCGCGCCCTGTAGAATGTTCAGCAGCATCAGTGGTCTCTACTCACTAGATGCCCATAGCACCACCACCCCAGCTGCCAACCAAAGATGTCTCTAGACATTGCCTAAAGTCCCAGGCTGTGGGTAGGGTATGGAAAAAGTGCTCATGGTTGAGAACTATTGATAAAGGGGAAAATCAAACTACAAAATTGCTTCTATGCTATGATTAAATCTTTGTGAAATTAAGTACACATCTAGATCAAAACAAAGATTAAACACAAAAATTGGAGCACTGATTTATTAAGGTGGGGGATTCGGAATGATTTTCCTCTTATAAATTCTCAATAAATAAAAATTTGTAAGGAAAAATACCAGAATTGGAGTGACAGAATATTGCAATTGTATTATTTTGCAATAAAAATGAATGGTTTGAGTAAAAGAAAAGCATAAGAGAGTCAATTGCTTTCTTACCTCTAGTCCTAGTAAAGTCTACCTACTGGACCATAGTCACCTAGGACAAAATTCATGATTTACCTTCTAGCAGCTTCCTTTTCTCAGGGCTATGATTACTGAAACATAGTGAGCTTTGTACTCTTGTTTTTCTCAGTGATGGAAAATCAGTGTATTCGGTTTGCTGAGGCTGCCTTAACAAGCACCATAGACTAGGGGGCTTAAACAACAGAAATTTATTGTCTCACAGTTTGAGAGACTGGAGGTTCAAAATCAAGATAATGGCAGAGTTGGTTCCTTCTGAGGGCTGTGAATGAAGACTCAATTCCAGACATCACTCCTTGGCTTATAGGTGGCCATCTTCATGTTCCCATGTTTTTCTCCCTATATCTTTACATTGTTTTCTATTTGACTTCTAATTTTTCCTTTTCATAAGGATACCAGTCATATTGGATTAGGATTCACCCTAAAGACCCCCTTTAGCTTGATTACCTCTTTAAAGGCCGTTATCTCCAAATAAGGTCACATTCTGAAGTAATGGGGATGTCAGGACTTCCACAGATGAATTTAGGAGGACACAATTCAACCCATAACAGTCAGATTCTCAAGATGGGTAGAAGAAGCTCTTACTAATTGTACACAGAGCCCTGAAAATTCTGATCTGCTCGTCACATATTTCTTAAAAATGGACACATTTCTTCCCCTGCCTGCCCCAATCCCTAAGGGAGTATCCTGGCTTGGAAAGTCACGGTTACCAGTGAAAATGTGTGATATCTTTCAGGGGATATTTGGGCAAAGCAGGAACCACTGGTCTTGGGGAATGTTTTAATAACCTAGACAATAAATATTTAATATGCTATTAAAGTAAGATTTTTTTTCTGTATATCAACTACATGTAGATGAAAGGCTGAAAATAATTTTCCTTTTATGGCTTCAGAACAAAGTGGAAAATTTACATGCAATGGCCATGGGATGGATTTATTTCCATAAAATGGCATTCTCCGCAGTTTCAATTTCCTGCAAAGAATTCTAAGGGTTTCAAAATGCTACTCAACAGAGCCCTGCTTATTTGATGTGCAGTGAAGGAAACAGTCGTGAATTCTGGCTTAGTTTCCAATCTAAAAGGATTTGAGGAAAAGTGGTGTTTTCAGCTCTAAGGCTTAAAACTTAACCATATTCTAGAATTAGATCAAACAGAAGACATAAATTAAGATTTTCTATAGATTACATGGAGCCAGCTTCAAAAGCTGATGTTAATTGAGACCCTTTCACAGAGATTCTAGTGTACATTTTTAATGACGTGGACATGAGTAATTATCTTATTAAGTAGTATTGGGACCTTTCACAAACAGCTCAGATGTCAGAAGGGGGCCTAAATGCCTGTGTTCATCTATGCTCTTCCCATATCAACCTAGTGGAAACCCAGATTTGGAATTCAACCCCTTCCCAGATTTCCACAGGAATACCAATGACTTCAAGTATATATTTGGGTATTGTACACACGCTGAAGATCCAGGGATTACCAGGAGCTCTGAGCACAGCGTTCTGCTAGTCCCTTTCCTCCTACTCTCTTTTCTTGCTTTCTCATTTTTATGTTTTCTCCACCTTCCCCCCGTCCCCAAGCCACACCATCCCTTCAGTAACAATGCCAATTCCTCCTCTCAGTTGATGCACAGCATGAACTGCAGCATATCAAATTATTACCTCAAGTAAACACAGTGCTTTCACTAAGAACAAATAGGAGAACACACTTTTCTCTATTCCATTACACACTGACCATGGGTAACTCTCGAAATCTAACGGAATACAGTGAAAATCGCCCCATAAGGTGAATTTGGCACATGACTGGCACTGACTTCCACCCTTTGATCAGCCCTTTCTTAATCAGGAAAAGCTAAAGTTTATTTGGGTGGGAAGAAAAAAATGAGTGACACCAGAAGAGGAAATAGTAAACAATCTGAAACCATTTGGGGAAAGCCAGGAAAGGAAAATAGATCTCTGAATCCCAAATATTCTCTCGGCCTAAACTGGCCGTTAAATAGGAAACTTTAAAACACCAAACTTCAGCAGGCCCTGAGTAGAGTGGATTGCACACTTGGACCCTGGAACTTCCTGCATTTCATTAATCATACAATAAAATGACTTTATATTTTACACAACTGAATTTTTAGACCTCACTTATCATATTATGGTGAGGCTTTATATGAATACGGAATTTTTTTAGGCCTCATATATCTTATTAAACTCTCAGAATAACTACCCCATTTAACAGTAGAAAAGAAAAAAAAAAAACAGACACTTCTGAAGAAAGTAAGAGACTTAACAAATTGGTAACAAGAGTTGGGACTCCTACCAGTTCTTCTGATGGCAACTAGACTAATTCTTCCTGGACAGCATGCTTCCTTCCCCAGGAGACTTCAACTAGACTAGATAACAGAAAATTATTTTTCCTCCAAAACACTTGTTTGGAACAATACTCAGTTAATTATCTCATGTTTCACCTGGCCTGTGTCCATATGTTTTAGAAACTTTGTGGGTCCATGCCTTCCTATTGGTGGCATCCAATTGCAAGCTGGGTCTAAAGCAATCTGGCAATGTGGTGAAGTTAATCAAACAAGCAGTCATTTCAGTTAAATAAATAGAGGGGGTGATTCTATGTCAGAACCAACCCCCCAGTGAAATTTTCATTCCGTATTGGTATAAAGAATTTTGCAATAACATCAAGGTTGAAAGTGAGGAAAAACTGGTTCTGTAGTGATTTACAGGCTAAGATGTAGTGATTTACAGGCTAAGATATATAATAGTAATAATAATAGTGAGAATAGCAAGAGATTCCATTTATTGAGTGCTTACTTTATTCCAGGTACTATGCAAAACACATTGTAATTTAATCTTAATGAGAAACAATTTTATAAATCTATTTTTGTCTTTTTCACTAGAAATGAAGAATTTTGCATTGATGATACAATAGCTAACATTTCCAAGAAAACTCTAGGCTTTGATGCCTACTCCCTGATCAAATAGGAAGATGTGAACAATTATGAGTAAAACTTCCAGTATTGCTGTCATATAGAAGAACAAGAACCACAAGAAATGACCATGATATCTGATTTAGTATTTGCTTCTTAAACAGATGTTGCAACATCTGTCCTCTCCATTCATCTACCCTGCAGGTGTAAGTTAATGTTTCTTACGTATTGGCTATTTCTCACATGACAGAAAATACTCATATACTTTATGGAGAAACCTCATTCAAAGTCAAGAGCAAGTTTCACCATGATACTCTAGTGTAATTTGCCTATGCTTAGGGCACTGCTTTCTCTCTGCTCTCACAAGTAACTTCAACCGGTCTTCTAGACAAGTAGAGATACTGGAGCAGTTTCAGTCTTAAAGTTCCTGTAGCATAATTCTTTAATGAGGACTTCTATATTTAACCCCCAAACCATGTAGTCTGTTGGTATGATCAGAAGAAGGGTTTGGAAATCAGAACAAAAATAGTGGCCATCACGTGACAGACTACACACTGGCATTTTGATGATAAGCAGACTGGGTTTGAACCAGATTGGGTTTGAACCTGCCTTCTGCCGTTTATTAACTGCGTGACCTGAGATGTTTTACCTGTCTTCTCTAAGCTTTAATTTTTCATCTTTAAAATGAAGATAAGAACAGTGTCTGTCTCATAGGGTCAGTGTGAAGGTTCAGGGAGACAAGGCACATAGATGTGTTAACATAGCACCTGGCACATGATAAGAGCCTAGTAAACACTACTTATTATAATCACTCCTCTCTCTGCCACTTTGTGCAAATTTGGCCAAGTCATTCAACCTCTCTAACCTCTGATGCTATAAGGAAATAGATTAAACTAGATGTCCCCTAAAATCTTTTTCTGCTCTAATTTTCTATGAGTCGAAATCATTCTGCACATTCACAGGAAATATAGTTAGCACTCACCAAATACTCAATATGTTCCTCTACATTTCTCAGCATTGTACTTGAGTTGAGACCTCATAACCAGTTCTGGCCAATGGAAATATGAGCATAAATGATGCCCAAGGCTTCTCTGGCTCCAAGGCAGTTATGAGCATGTGTGAATTCTTGCATTCCTGTTGTTGCAATACAGAAGCAGCTGGATCTCTGAGATACCACTAAAGAAAATTTGCCTGGCCTGCACTTGACTGTGACAAGAGTAAGAAATAATGCTTTGTTGTGTTAAGTAAATGAGATTTTAAAGTTTGACTGTTAAAGCAGCTAGCAGGTACTTGCCCTGATTTGTATAATACTCAAAGTCCTCCACAACCCATATCTTAAAATTGTTATGTAGGTAAAACTTTTTTAAAATAAGGCACACTATTCCTGGGGAGGGGGTTGAGTGGGGGGGAGAAGAAAGGAAATGTAATTAAAGATCAACATGTGGCCTGAGAGGCATGCATGAAAAACATGAAGAGGCCAAGAAGCTAAATAGGGCATTGTTTTATGTGTAGCTCCAGGCTTTTTTGGCATTTACTAGATGCCACCCTTTTTCCCATTAGCTTGGTTTATTTCAATTAGGTGTATTTCACTGTATATGTAGGATGGCTCTGACTCTTAAGTTAGAAATTCCTGAGTCTGTTTTTACAACACCTTAACATTTCTCCTGGTTTTCACTGGGCATTGCAAAATTCTTAAAGCATAATTAATTTTACTATAATTACACTAATTATAAGAAGAAAAACATTTCACACCAGAGGTAAAATGGAAAGGCACACAATATCTGGTGTCCCTACCTCACAAGATTGTTGTGAAGACCAAAGTAGATACCAGAGGTTGAAAATTATTAAGTGTTACACAACAAAGTGAGGTGGGTGGTGTGATGATAGAATGAGAGGTATATTGCAAAGACACTAGAACTTATGAAGGAGGCTGGATATCTGATATGGGAAACCTATATTTTTGAAGAGAAGACACTTGTGAAAGTCAAAATACGAAGGCATGGTTAGAGATCTATACAGGAACTTTAATAAGAAGAGCCTAACTTCATTCTACAGAGTATACCTCATTTCACTAACTATTCTTTTCCTTTAGAGAGAAAGCTACTAAACTTTATATTTGAAAAAATAATAACACATTCTTCAGAATAATAAACTATCCAGAGATGTGTAAATATGGAGCTGCTTAGAAAGGCCATTCTCTCAGAGCAGTGAGAATGGCCTTTTTAAGCAGCTCCATATTTACACATCTCTGGATAGTTTAGGGAAACTGGGATTCTTTGAGAGTTTGCATTCATATTTTCTTAACAAAGAAAATAGCGTTGGTAAGCACAAATCAATGTCATTTTATTAATAAAGATTGATTTAAATGTGAATTTCAAAAGTAAATAAATACCAGTGATTCAGCTCTCCATGTCATTTACCAAGATGGATTTATCCAAGCCATTTGTGATTTGGATGGAATGTTGGAAAGGGACCACTGCTCCATAACAAACAAGATGGATGAAAATCTCAGATGACTGTTGACCTAATACAAACAAAATATCTCCTAGTTGCATTGGTTGTTGCCAAGTCTCAGTGGAGTGCTAAGAATAAATACAGCACAAGTGCGGAAAAGGGTCTGCTTGACTTTCTGTTTGTGATTGTGCAAGTGGATGAGTGATAGAACTGTGAGCTGATCTCTGCCACTGCATAGAAGCCACTGGATCATTGACGTCAGTGCTCAGAATGTGGTGTGCTGTGAAAGCAGTAGTCCCTCACAACATAAAAGGGAAAAGTAAATAATATGACCTGAAGAAGAGAACGAAGCTTGAGGCAATACATCAGGTCATTGAGGCAGGAATAATATTTCACTGTGCCAACAGTTACCATCCAGTGAGGCCCTGCTTGGACTCTGATGGAGTGGATTTCCCCAAAAGGGAATTGGTGGATGGTCTGAAGAAGCACTTAGCAGCATCGCATTCATTTTAGAAGAGCAATGATCCATGTATTCTCCGAGACTTTGAGCTAGGTACATTGTGTAATTTACAGGAGATTTGCTTCTCCGAAGTCTGGCCAACAGTGGCCGGTTCATCTCATATTCAAGCTGTATATAAAGAGGCAAAAATTCAGGTTGAATAGTTGTCAGTGACTCTAGATTAGATGTAACTAATTGCCAAAATGGTCTCACCACATGGATATACTAAACAGCTTTTTTGCTCCTTACCCAGTGTCTAGCAATCAGTGAAGGGGTCACTGCCAATACAGATAGAGAACAGGGAATGGAAGTGAGATGAGTGAAGTATAAGACCTGGAGAAGGGAGAGAGTGGGTAAAGAACCATGGGGGCAGCTCTGATCCCTGCATTTCAATAATTTGGTCTTCTGCTGACCACAAATTCCCTGAGTGGAGACAGGGAAGACTTGTTAGCAAACTGGACATGCGTCTCCCTGAAACACACACACACACACACACACCCCTGAGGAACATGTTAAATATATCTCAGTTCCATCTTAAAAAATTCAATCTTTTCAAGCCAGAAAAAAAAAGATTCTCAATATAGCCTAAGACCCCAAATCTGTTCAATATCGAGTTTGATCATATTGCCTGATACCTTGATATGAAATATAAGATGGTTGGATGGGGCTCAGTGACATTCTTATTTTATTCAGCACATGTACAATTTTGTTGTTTACTATTGCTTCTTGACTCCATAGGTTTCTTCCAGGTTTAATTTCCTCTTGCTGAATTAGATCAATCAGTAGTTCAAAAGCAAAGAGCTATGTCTAGTAAAAATTACTTTTTAGATGTCTGGGATGTTTCTATTTTAATTCTTCAATGGTAGGCTAAGTAGTTAGAGTTTTAGGTAAAAGCTGATTTTTTTCTCAGCACTTTAAAGTCGTTTCTTTGTTTTGTGGCACCCACTGACACTGAACAGAATTGTTTTGTCAGTCTAAATATCATTCCTTTATAAGCAATATGATTTTTCTCTTGATCAGCATTTAAGGTTTTCTTTTTCCTATTCTGCAACTGCTCCTTCTCCATGAGCTCCTTCAGACTCGGGCTTTTTTTTTTTTTTTTTTTTTTTTTATTTTTTAACATCTTTATTGTAGTATAATTGTTTTACAATAGTGTGTTAGTTTTCCCTCTACAACAAACTAAATCAGTTATACATACACACATGCTCCCACATCTCCTCCCTCTTGCATCACCCTCTCTCCCACCCTCCCTATCCCACCCCCCCAGGCGGTCACACAGCACAGAGGTGATCTCCCTGTGCTATGCAGCAGCTTCCCACCAGCTATCTAATTTACAATTGATAGTGTATATATGTCCCTGCCACTCCCCCACTTCGTCACAGCCCACCCCTCCCCCTCCCCATATCCTCAAGTCCATGCTCGAGTAAGTCTGTGTTTTATTCCCGTCCTACCACTAACCTCTTCATGACATTTTTTTCCCTTAGAGTCCATATATATGTGTTAGCATACGGTATTTGTTTTTCTCCTTCTGACTTACTTCACTCTGTATGACAGACTCCAGGTCCATCCACCTCATTATAAATAACTCAGTTTCATTTCTTTTTATGGCTGCAGACTCGGGCTTTTGATCTATCTTAAATCATGGAAACTACTTAGCCATGATCAATTTTTTTAATATCTTCTTTTCCTTTATTCTTTATATTCTCTTTCTGGCACTCCACTAAGATATATGACAGAGATTCTCAAACAATGTATATCTTTCATGTTCTCTGTTTCTTGATGTTTCTGTGTTGCATTCAGAGTGATTTTCTCAGGTCTGTCTTTCAATTCATTAATTTCTTCTTCAATGAGTGTAGTCTACAGTTAATAAATTATTAACTTTTTGGTAGCAGTTTTATCAAAATATAATTCACATACCACACAATTCACTCATTTAAAGTGTACAATTCAATGGTTTTTAGTATATTCTCAGAGCTGTTTGAACATCAGCACAATAAATTTTAGAACATTTTCATCACTCCAAAAGAAACCATGTTCTCTTTAGGTATCACTTCCCAAACACTCACAGCCCTAGATAACCACTGATTTACTTGTCTGTATGGATTTGCCTATTCTGGACATTTCATATCAATCAAACAATATGTGGTCTTTTGTTTATGGCTTCTTTCGTTTAATATATTTTCAAGATTCATCTCTTTTGTAGCATGTGCCAGTATTTTATTCATTTTTATTGCCAAATAATATTCCATTGTGTGGCTATACCACTTATTATTTATCCATTCATTAGTTGATGGGCATTTGGGTTATTTCTATTCTTTGGATATTATGAAGAATGCTGCTCTGATCTTTCATGGACAACATTTTTCGGTGGACATGTTTTCTTGGGTGTAGGAATGGAGTTGCTGGGTCATAGGGTGACTATATGTTTACCTTTTGGTGAATTTCCAGGTTGTTTTCCAAAGTGTACAATTTTACATTCCTAACAGCAGTATATGGGGGTTCTAATTTCTCCACATTCTCTCCAATACTTACTCTTCATGAATTTGTATCATCCTTGCACAGAGACAATGCTAATCTTCTCTGTATCATTCCAACTTTAGTATATGTGCCTCCCAAGCAAGAACTTACCCATATTTTTATTATATATATATATATATATATGAAGTGGTATCCCATTATGTATGGTTTTGATTTACCATTTGTATATCTTTTTTAGAGACATGTCTATTCAGACCCTTTGTGATTTTTAAAATTAGATTATTTGTCTTTTTATTTTTGAGTTGTAAGAGTCCTTTATGTATTCTAGAGGTAAGTCCCTTATTAGATTTATGATTTGCAAATATTTTCTCCCATTTAGTGGGCTGTCTTTTCACTTTTTTGATTACGTTTCTTGCAGCACAAAAGTTTTAGTTTTGATAAAGTCCAATTAGTCTATTTTTTTCTTTTGTTCCTTATACTTTTGTTTTTATATTTCAAAAGCCATTGCCAAATCCAAGGTTATGGATCTATGCCCACATTTTCTTCTAAGAGTGTTATATTTTTAGCTCTTACATTTAGGTCTATGATGCACTTTTACCTAATTTTTGTATATGATGTGACGTATAGGTCCACCTTTTTTTTTTTTTTTTGCATGCAGATATTCAGTTGCCCCAGTATCATTTATTGAAAAGACTATTCTTTCCCCAATTTAATTTTTTTGGTACCTTTGTCAAAAGTCAATTGACTATAAATGGAGGGTTTATTTCTGGACTCTTAATTCTACTCCATTGATCTATATGTCTGTCCTTATGTCACTGCCACACTGTCTTGATTATTGTAGCTTTACAGTAACTTTTAAAATTGGGAAATGTAAGTCCTTCAACTTATAACTCTGTTCTTCTTTTCCAAGATTATTTTGACTCTTCTAGTTTTCTCAAATCTCCATATGAATTTTACGATCAGCTTGTCAATTTCTGCAAAGAAACCAAGTGTAAGGTTGATAGGGATTACATAGAATCTGTAGATCAATTGGGGGAGTATTGCCATTTTACCAACATTGTCTTCTGACACATGCACATGAAATGTCTTTCCATTTATTTTCATCTTCATTAATTATTTTTAACAATGCTTTACAGATAGTAGAGTATAAGTTTTACACTTCTTTTGTAAAATTTATCATATTTTCTTTTTTAAGCTATTGTAAATAAATTTCTTAATTTCATTTTAAGATTATTCACTACTAGTGTATAGAATTACAATTAATCCTTTTAAATTAGGTATAGTTGATTTAAAATGTTATATTAGTTTCAGGTGTACAACATGGTGATTTAAAATTTTCATAGATTATACTCCATTTAAAGTTATTATAAAACATTGGCTATATTCCCTCTGCTGTACAATATATCCTTATAGTTTATTTTATACATAGTAGTTTGTACCTATTAATCCCCTACCCCATCTACAATTGATTTTTGTATATTAATATTATAACCTGTAATCTTTCTGAACTTATCACTTCCAGTAGTTTTTAGTGGATTGCTTAGGATTTTCTAAATACATGATCACGTCATCTGTGAATAGAAAGTTTTACATCTTTCTTTCCAATCTTCAAGCCTTTTATTTCATTTTCTTGGTTAAATGCACTGGCTAGAATCCCCAGCACAATGTATACTAGAAGTGATGAGAGCAGACATCTTTGTCTTGTTCCTGACTTTAGGGGAAAAGTCTTCAGTCTTTCATCAATAAGTGTGATATTAGCTGTGGACTTTTCTCTGATGTCCTTTATTGGATTGAGAAAGTTCCCTTCTATTTCTAATTTTTAAAGTGCGTTTATCATGAAAGGGTATTGTATTATGTCAAATGGGTTTGCTGCATCTATTAAGATGATCATGTGGTACTTTGTTCTTTATTAATATTACATATTACATTAATTAATTTTCAGATGTAAAAACCAACTTTGCATTAATCCCACTTGGTCAAGGTATATAATCCTTTTAATATGTTGTCAGATTTGGTTTGCTGTATCTTGTTGAGGACTTGCAACTATATTCAAAAGAGATATTAGTCCATAGTTTTCCTTTCTTCTGATGTCTTTTTCTGGATTTGGTATCAACATAAAAGTGGTCTCATAAAATGAGTTGAACTTGTTCACTCCTTTTCTATTTTTTGGAAGTTTATAAAGAATTGGCATTAATTCTTTAAATGTTTGGTTAAATTCACCAGTAAAACTGTCCAGGCCTGGACTTTTCTTTGTGTATAGTTTTTTTGGTTACCAACTAAATTTATTTATTTATTCATTTTTTGTTACAGGTCTATTAAGATTTTGTATTTCTTACTGAGCCTGTTTTGGTAGTTTGTGCCTTTGTAGGAATTGGTCCATTTAATCTAACTTATCTAATTTATTGGCATATAATTGTCCATATTATTTCCTTTTAATCCTTTTTTGTTTCTGTAAAGTTGGTAGTGATGTCCCCACTTTCATTTCTGATTTTAATAAGTTGAGTCCTCTCTTTTTCCCTTGGTCAATCGAGGCTAATTTTTGCCAATTTTCTTCATTTTTCAAAGAACCAATTTTTTATTTCATTGATTTTTCTCTATTGTTTTCCTATTCTCTATTTCATTAATTTCTGCTGTAATCTTTATCACCAATGAGAAGGAAAGCATAAGCTATCTTTCTTTTTTAACTTTTTATTTTATATTGGAGCATAGGTGATTAACAATGTTGTGTTAGTTTCAGGTATACAGCAAAATGATTCAGTTATACATATCCATGCATCTATTCTTTTTCAAATTCTTTTCCCATTTAGGTTGTTACATAACATTGAACAGAGTTCCCTGTGCTATACAGTAGGTCCTTGTTGGTTATCCATTTTAGGGAGTCTGGGATTGACATGACAAGTTATCTTTTTTGTAATCCAGTCTTATTAATGAAAATAAGCAAAGACCCGAACTTGTACTATAGGAAACTAATTATTGCTTCAAACCATCCCTAGACCTTCAAGCACCCACTGCAGAGGCTGGTTTATGTGTATAGGAGTCTGGAATCCAAAGGCTAGGAGGAAGAGAAAAAAAATGTCACCCTTTGACAGTGCTCCTCATCAAAATCATCACATAATACAATAAGGCAGTCTTCTGCAGAGGTAGGACCTCCACCCTTCCTCTCTCTTATTTACAAAAGTAAGTTTGTAAATGCTTCACTAATCAGGCTAAATTTATTTCATCTGCTCCTACCCAGTGTAAGTGGAGTCTTTAAAAGATTTTGTCTACCAAATAAGCTTCATATACATTAAACAATAAACAGTTTGTTCTGCCCATATTATCACTATTTTTTGGTCAATGTTAATCCAGATTTCAAATGATTTATTAGCAGTAAAGCTTATGATAGTACTATAAAATCACAAAAATTACTAAATCACTGTAACCTGAGAAATTTTTGCAACCTCTGGATTATCTGTTTTCACTTTCCCCCCACAGTCTTATTAAGGATAACTGTATGGGTTTTATTAAATGTTATAAAATATTAAAAAGGGCTCCAAGAACCTTTCTAACCTCATGAGCCTCAAACTAGTAACTGATAGTTGAAGGTGTCTCTAAAATCACACCAATAGAATAAAACTGTATTTTATTGGTAAGTACATGCTCCATGGTGATACCATTATGGTGATATAATACCTCCTGCTCTTGATCACATTTCCCAAAGATATTTTTCTAGAGGTATAGAAGGAGCAAAAGGTGCAATTAACTTGTTGTGTCACGTTTGGGAACACTTCATTTATTCTACAAAAATTGATTGAGCGTATACTGTGGCATATACTGTGGGCCAGACATGAGTGAACAAAACAAAGAAACCCTGACTAATATTCTAAAATCTAAATGCTTAATATAATCAGATAATGGTAAGTGCCGAGAAGAAACATAAAAGAAGGGATTCACAGTGTCAGGAAGTGAGGTATACTATTTTTAAAAGGATAGTCAGGAAAGGTCTTGGATATGAGAACATTTAAGTAGAGATCTGAATGAAGAGACAGCCATATAAGTAATTGGAGAGAGTTCCAGGCAGAGGGTTCCAGCAGGTATAAAGGCGAGAGCATGTATGGCATTCTAGATAGGAGTTTGCATCTTGTTAAGTTTTAGTCTTTTGAATTTGACTCTCAGATAACAGTTAACTTATAATATTAACTTTGTGAACTTACAAAGCCAAGAGACACGTTCAGGCATGTGTCAGTGACTTGACCCAGATGCAGACACCCCATTAGGCCTAAGAGAAAGAGCCTCCTATTTTATTTTATTTTATTATTTATTATTTATTTATTTATTTATTTATTTTGCAGTACGCGGGCCTCTTACTGTTGTGGCCTCTCCCACTGCGGAGCACAGGCTCCGGACGCGCAGGCTCAGCAGCCATGGCTCACAGGCCTAGCCACTCTGCAGCATGTGGGATCTTCCTGGACCGGGGAACGAACCCATGTCCCCTGCATCGGCAGGCGGACTCTCAACCACTGCGCCACCAGGGAAGCCCGCCTCCTATTATTTTAAAACAACATTTGTACTACACTAAGTTGCAAGATTGGATCTGAAGGACAGAATCAGATACTCTATTTTGTCAAGGTACTTTGGGAAAAACTTGTGATGTCATATCTGTTAGGAAATTTATAAGACATCATTTTTTTCTGAGTGATGAGGCCAAAAGTGAATTGTACTTTCTTCTTTGAATATATTCTATATTATTTACATTTTTATTGAGCATTTTTTAGTACTCAGGAAAAACATCAAAGCCTTTTTCATATTCATTTAAAAAATGAGTTATAAAACAATACTATATGTAGCAAAATACCACTTTACATAAAAATATAGAACGTGTGTAACTGTGTGTTTCTACATTTATAAATGTTTTTTGTAGGGTTTTTTTTGGGGGGGGAGGTGGGAGAAGATTGGTGTCTATGTAGATTTACTTGTATATAAAAAGAAAAAAATTTAGAAGAGCAGAGACCAAAAGGTTAATAGCAGTTATACCTGAGTGTTTGAATTTTGGGTGATTTTGAAAAATCATCTTCAGTATCATATTTTAAACTTTTTACTGAAGCATAACATGCATAAAGAAAAGGTGTAAAACATAAATGTATAGGTCAACTAATTATCACATATAACTACCATTGTAATATCAACCAGGTAAAGTAATAAAACCTGCTAGCACCCCAAAAACCCCTCATGCCCCCTCATTCCATCCCTTATACCTTGACTTAGTGCATTAAAGTTTAATTTTAACTGATAGTGCTTTGATAGTGAGATAAATGGAGTCATATAATATGTACAGCCTGGGGTTTAGCCTCTTTCCCAGTGCCTCTTTTTGTCAATTAGTCTTTTGTGGGTTGAAGCCAGCAGAATTGTCCCAATTATTTTCCATAATATTGGCACAAATAACTTTACTTTTTGTCAAGCATTCACATAGATACACATTTCAGTTAATCTAAACAAGTATTCCTGAAACAAGTATTCCTGTCATCATTATCCTCATTTTTTTGAGGTGAGAAAACAGAACTGAGGTAAGTTGCCTATAGTCTCACAGCAAACTGTGGGTGGAGATAGAATAGGATTCCAGGCTCCTACCTCTGAGTACAAACCCCTTACAAGAGCTAGAGAAGAATACAGCCTGATTCTCTAAGGAATACTGTGACACCCAACAAATTCCCCTTTTAATTTAGAAAACTGATTTCCCGACATGGCTAAGGGGGAA
This sequence comes from Kogia breviceps, assembly GCF_026419965.1. Classification (NCBI taxonomy): domain Eukaryota; kingdom Metazoa; phylum Chordata; class Mammalia; order Artiodactyla; family Physeteridae; genus Kogia; species Kogia breviceps. Next base: position 59,234,989 of record NC_081318.1, on the reverse strand, counting down.
AACATCTTGTGAAATCTTTGTATTGAACAAAGAAGAGAAGAGTTTGGCTAACCTTAGCCTCTGGGTGAGTATGTTCCTAGCCTCCGCCTGACCAAGGAGTGCAGTACACAGAACATCTCACAATCTCCTACCCTTGCTGACTTCCTGTCCTTCCTTCCTTTCCTCCCTCTCTCCTTTCTTTCTTCTTTCTTCCACCAAATGCTTATTGAAAGTCTACTATACACCATCCATTATTCTTGGTACTTACCATTCAGCAGGAAATAAGAAAGACATGGTCCCAGCTTGCCTGAAATTTACAGACTAGCAAACTAGGGTCATTTGTAAACAAAAAAAATCCCAAGTGTGATAAGTATTAAACATTTGTGCAGTGAACCTGGCCCAAATTAAGAGATAAATATTTGATCAATGAATCAATGTTCGAATGAATGAACAAATGAAGAGATGAATTGACTGACCTTTAAGATGTTATTACTTTGAGCTCCTTACCATAGCAGGATAATTAGACTTTTTTTCTGATTCCGATTTTCTATTCCTATATTGCTACAAGTAAAAAATGTTGAGGAAGAATTAAACTAAATCTGTCAGTCAAAAAACTTCATAAGAAAATCAATTAACTTGCTCAAAATCATTTCTGTACTTTCAGAAAAAAAGAAAGCAGCTGCCTGATGATATTTTTAATTGAATTCAAAAGCTATTACCTATGAGAACCTTTAATTTATTCTTACTCAGTCAATCGAAAACAATTTAAGCAAAGCAGAATCTGTTTTCTTCTAAGTTGCAACTGAGCTGAGAGCTGTCATGCCAAGTTTCACCCAGTGTGAACTTCAGGAGCTGAATGATAAACACCAGTAAAAGAAACCCTTCCCTACAATGCCAGCAGGATCGCTTTAACAGAGTTTATGGCTACTAGGCAACAATCTAAGAAAACCAATATTCTGTTGTAAATTACACATCTAAAAGGCTAGAGAGGAAATTACAGAAAGAAGCAATCTTCATAATAATTCCCCCATTACCCCATCCTGAATCATCTCTTACCCATGAAAGGGTGAATATAGTATTTTCAGAGAATCTCAATTCTCATTAAAGTGAGGATTAGAGAGATTGCCCTCCTAAAGATTAGCAATTCTATGCAAAGGCCTTACCCCCATAGAGTATTTACAAATGCTACAGGTGGAAGTCAGATGAGAAATAGGTACACAAACAAACAAGATTGCCAAACATAATTGTGCCCTGAAGAATACCTCCAAGGTGATGTGATAGCGAGTAACTTGAGAAGACTTATTTAATAAGGTGGTTAAGAAAGGCCTTTCAGAGCATTCTTCTAAGAGTTTTACATATTACAAATGTTCTCCATGTTCTTTTTAAATAGGGCCTAACCATGCTCCTGTCTCATTAGCTGATGTAGACTCCCAACAACTGGAAGCTTACTGTCTTTTCCAGCCAACTCATGATGAGTCTGTGGAAAGGAAGGGAACGGGGGAATGTCTTAACACAATGGCTGGAATTAGCCAATACACACAATGGCTGGAATTAGCCAATACATGAATACAAGGGGAAAACTCACTTCTTCCTTTACGACCATGGGGTAGGCAAAAAATTCCTTAGAATGGCTTAAAAAGCAAGAATATTAAAGAAAAAATTGAAAAGTTGGATTTTTTTCAAAATTTGAAGCTTTTGTTCTTAGAAAGACACTGTTTAAGAAATTAAAAAGCAGGCCACAAACTGGGAGAAAATATCTAATATATATCAAAAATATTATGTGTGTATATATCCAATAAATATGTGTATAAACACATTGTGCATGCATATATAAATGTAACATATAGGACATTGTGTGTATCATATGTCGTATATATCTGAAAAAGGACACATCATATAGAACATATAATGAACTCTTAAATATCAATAATAAGAAGACAAACAACCCAGATTTTAAATGGACAAAAGATTTAAACAGGAACTTTGCAAAAGAGGATACACAAATGGCCAATAGCACTCGAAAAGATGTTCAACACCATTAGTCATCAGAGAAGTACAAATTAAAACCACAATGAAAGGGACTTCCCTGGTGGTGCAGTGGTTAAGAATCCACCTGCCCATGCAGGGGACATGGGTTCGATCCCTGGTCCAGGAAGATCCCACATGCCGCGGAGTAACTAAGCCTGTGCACCACAACTACTGAGCCTGTGCTCTAGAGCCCGTGCTCCGCAACAAGAGAGGCCACCGAAATGAGAAGCCTGCCCACCACTTGCCGCAACGAGAGAAAGCCCGCATGCAGCAACAAAGACCCAATGCAGCCAAAAATAAATAAATAAAATAAAACCACAATGTGCTACTCCTTCTCACCCACTGGAATAGCTAAGATGAAAAAGAGTAACCATATCAAGTGTTGGTGAGGATGGGGAAAAATGAACTCATATACTGCTGGAGTACACACAAACTTGTATACAATGTATACAATGTTCATAAAACCTTTATTTCAAATAGCTAATAACTAGGAACAGTCCCACTACCCATCACAGATGAATGGATAAGCGAGCTGTGTTGTATCCATACAGTGGATAAATAAAATGAACTACTAATAAATGAACTGTATCCATACAGTGGATAAATAAAATGAACTACTAATACATACAATAACAAGGATGACTCTGAAAAACATGCTGAGTAAAATGTCAGGCACAAACGTACATGCTGTATGATACCATTTATATGAGATTCTAGAAAAAAGGAAATTTAATCTATAGCAATAAAGAGCAGATTAGTGGTTGCCTGGGGCCAGGGGTCAGCAGACTGACTGTAAAAGAGCATGAGGGAAATTTTGGGGGTGATGGAAATGTTCTATATCTTAATTGTGGTTGTGGTCAAAACTCTAAGAATGTACCCTTAAAAGGATCACATTTTATTATATGTGAATAACAGTAAAGTTGACTTTGACTCAATAAAGTTGATTTTTAAAATGGGTTCTTTCAAAAAGTGATCTTAGTGTTTGCTCATAGCACTGGTGGAGGCATGTCATGCATTAGATCAATTCACAAAGTTTGAGGTTGGAAATCTAGGCAGATATGGAGCCAGTATAACACCCAGAGCACCAAAATATCCACTGACATGGTTTTACCAAATTTACTGTACCAGTCTTTTTTTAAAAAATTATTTATTTATTTATTTATTTATGGCTGCATTGGGTCTTCATTGCAGTACGTGGGCTTCTCATTGTGGTGGCTTCTCTTGTTGCGGAGCATGGAGTCTAGGTGCATGGGCTTCAGTAGTTGTGGCACACGGCCTCAGTAGTTGTGGCTCATGGGCTCTAGAGCGCAGGCTCAGTAGTTGTGGCACACAGGCTTAGTTGCTCCATGGCATGTGGGATCTTCCTCAACCAAGGATCGAACCCGTGTCCCCCGCATTGGCAGACTGATTCTTAACCACTGTGCCACCAGGGAAGTCCTACCTTACCAATCTTGAAAGATGCTCTGTGAAGAAGAAGTCTCTGTAGTCCAGTAAATTGTAGAAAGACTGAATATTCTATAGATTCACATTATAACAATACCATAAATATGGTTCTGAAAGTCCTAGAGTAAATAAATATTTATTTATGCCAGTCCTTCTTATTTTATCAAGGAATATCTACTGGAACACAGTTTGGGAAATGCTAAATTCATTGATCAACATCAATCTGGAAGTTTCTTGGAGATTTTAATCATCAATATGTACTTTAAATCTCAAAACAGCTTTTTTTAGTATGTAGCATTTTCCACATGTATTTGAGCGTGGTACTCTATTTTTCAGCTGCATCTTGCAAAACTGGTGTTCTATTTTTTTCCAAAAACAGTTTTCTAGGGTTCTTCCAAAGAGCTTGGTCCTTGCCTCTATCTCTTCCTTATAAACAACTTAGCCAAATGGCAAATACAGGATTGTCAAATTTTCAGATGACACAAACTAGTTTTCTTTTTAAAGATAGTCAATACTACAGAATTTGAATTCACTGAGATCTGGACAGGCAAGATTGATGAAATTAAAAAAAAAACTGTTGAGTTTGAAAAATCAATTAAGTGTACTACATGTTTTATGGGGGACAGAGGGAAGCAAACTTTGGAGTTTTGGTTGGCAATAAACTCAACCAAAAGTATAATGTTGTGTCATCAAATGCTAATTCAACCTTAGTCTACAAAATTAAGAGAATGGTGTTAAGAATAAGAGAACCACTGTAGGTGAGTGCAACTGTAGATCTACAAGATGGTGAAAGAACCAGGAATGTCAAAGGGAGAGTGTCCAAATTCTGGGGAAAAGAATACACAGGCAGAATGGTATTTGCCTCCAAATATGGGGAGAAATTTCATGGAAAGTCACTCAAGCATCTTGATTGCCAGCTTCTAGACCTATTTTTAAAAGCTATGATTGTACCTAACCAGGACTATCTTAACCAGAATGGAAATTTGTCCACAAAATCCACAGGACATGGGAGGGTCAGGTTCAGAAAAGACAGAGGGAGCTCTGGGATGGGTCAGCCAGAAGCCCTGCCGGGGTTACACCCAGAAGAAATCCGGTCCTCACACCTGTGCCCCTAGCAGGAATGACAGATGAGCAGCACCTGCCCCTGTGTTCTTGCAGCTGCAGCCTCACTCAAGATTCAAAACCCCATTACAGAACATTCAATGAGCCGGACCAAAATCCTGTGCCTAGCCCTGGCTGGATTTATTTTGAGATATTCCAGAGAACAGAACTAGCAGCAATGAGATGGTTGTTGGTCCCAGACAATGTCAGGATGCCTCTGCTTAGGAAAGGGGTTTATACTAATTGAACTCTTGCCAAAGATTTTCTTCTCCATGTGGGAAAGGCAGCAATTACTCAGACTCATTCAGTGAGAATTTTAAAAGTGATAATGGGGAAACAAGAGTGCAATGAACATTAAAGGTCATCTACAACAACACTTGACCTTTACCAACATGGAAACTCATCTAGAGAGATCAAATGATTTTTCTGAGGGGCTCTCAGTGAGTATCAAAATAAATGAACACAGGATCCCCATGACTTCAACCCACCCTTCTTTGTTATAAAATACTGCCTCTTTTTTCAACTGAACTATCTCAGTTAGTGATAGAATTGTAAAATTTACTGAGATCAAAATATTGTTGTGTCGAAATATCCACTCATTGTTGTTAACAGAATTAATGTGAACACAGGAAAGTGTGATCATGTGGGGAAGGGAGAGGAGGTTAAGGAGGGAGGTGGGGACAAGATGAAAAATTCATTCAAACCTAACTGAATTTATTTTTCTGATGTCACCTCTAATTTACCAACATGTTCTTGATTTTGATGCTAACCTTTTCCAGTAATTAAAGTTTGACTGTTTAAGGAAGAACAATGCCTTTGACTACAAACAAGACTTTAGGAAAATGTCACTGTGAAGGCAAGTTACCTTTCATCTGCTTAGTAAACTTTTTGACTGATGAAAAGTCAGTACTTCACCAATTCTTCTTGCAGGTGTTGTTTGTCTGTTATGTCTATGTCATCTGGAAACAACAATTTAAACACTACGTTAATGAGAAAAATTGCCCATGGCTGGTCTGGTTCTGCCTTAAATGGATTTGTAGCTGATCAGTGACTGATAAGATGTTTGCTTTAAACATTTTTTGATGGACAAATCCATTATTTGTTGCCAATTCTTCCAAGGTCCACGGAGAAATTAGCTTTAATTATTCCTTAGGTTGCAGGGACATAGCAAATCTTCTTTTCTTAAGAAAGAAGGGCAAACACTACTAGTCATTGGTTTTCATCAATTCTTTCATAAATCTAAATATTGAAACTAGTGAATCAAACACTTAGACAGGTTTCTCTGAAAGACAGGGTATATTACATTAATTCTTCCTCCTCAATACAGAAGCAGAAGAAAAGTAAGAGTTTCCTTAAATATTGTGTCAAAATATCAAGATAAAAAGTGGACACCTCAGTCATTCAGAGATGTCATGTACACATCTAGTAACACTGTAGCCTCCACTTCCTTTCAAATTGATGTAGGGTATAGATTCCCTAACTGCTACCACCCTGAAACATAGTGTCCACTAGCAGACAAGGAAGTAGCATAACCAGAAGCACTCATTTAAAAGAAACTCAAAAGAAAAATCAGAAAGAAGAAAAAAGGACATTAACAGGGAAAAAGAGGCCCCCAAACTGGAACGAACCCCTCATCACTATTCCTATTTTCTCCATACAATTTCTGGGTTTGCTCTCTAATAGCAACTTAACAGTCCTCTATTGTGTTACTCATCATCTCCAGTGGAGACACCCCTTCCTCTCAGAGTATGAATCCTACCATTTGGCTGATTCTAGACATGGTCAGTGACAGCCTGTGACCACCCCATAATACCACAGGTCAGAAGGACTATCATGGCTGTGTCTTAGCCAGATTAGTTTTCTTAGAGTGGAGCTCACACTGGCAAGGTTCCATCCAGACTGGTAAGCAACCAATTTCTTTCTCATTAGAATTTTTCATTAATTCACCTTGAGATCTTGGTCATGACCTCCCTTTACATTTGTAATGTTTCAAGAGGAAATGCTCATACTTAACTAACTTGGAACCATGTGGGAGGAACACTGCACAGCCCTTTTCAAAATAATACGGCAGGCTTCCCAACTCACAGCCACAATATCCTGTGGAATCAACAAAACTATTTAAAAAGCCAACAACCGCTTCGAATCACAACAATTCTGTGGAGGCTCAAGGCAGCAAAGCTTTTATTCCTAGACTCTAGAATACTGGTCTTCTTATATCACGACCCAGATAGATCTGAAACAAAAGTTTCATCCCCCCATCATTTCTCTTATCACAAGCATGCTTTTTTTCTTTATTCGATTTTATTTTAATGCCGGTTATGACCCACTAAACTGATTTCATGACCCACTAATCAATGGGTCAGACCAATCGGTCATTACCCACAATCTAAAAAGCACTGCTCTAGAACGTGGAGAACTTCTCTCCTTATCTGGAGTCATTTCAAATGGCCATGTTTTTAAGATTCTAAAGCGATACTGCACATTAGATATACTCTATAAAAATTAAGATGGCTGGGTACCCCAGGTAGAGATCCTGATTCAACTGGTACCAAGCATCAGTCATTTGTAAAAGCTCTCTGGGTGACTTTAATGTGTGGCCAGGATCAGGACCCACTGCTCTGGTCTAGATCAGCTAATAAGAAAACCTATAACTTCCTTTATTGCAATATACTTTTTAAAAGAATTTCTTCTTATAAAGTTATTTTACATAATATGAATTAGCCAGTCAATAGGTTGTGTATCAGTTTGCCACATTTGGTACAGGATGGTCTTTAAAGCACTTTACAATCTCTATTTTTCCACTTGAGCAGCAGAATTCCTAAAGGCCAGGAGGCCTGAGCACTTGGCCTCTTGCCTTGGACACAGCATCACAGCAGGAGTGGGTTATTACAGAGCCGCTTCTGGTCTGTGTGACCTTTTCCCTGCTGAGCTTTATTTCCCTGAAAAGAAACTAGATGCCTGAGAATGACGCATGGAAAGTGACTGCAGCTCCAGAGCAGTGACCCTTCACCTACTAAACTTCCTTTGTTGACTCCACTGCCAGGCGGGGGCAGCTCAGGCTGTGAGTGTGGGACCGACCTTTCACCCAGTTAGCCTGCCAGCAAGAGGCCCAGCATCGGCTTAGCTTCTACAGCGTGGGCTAGGTGTTTTCCTTCAAACACGATGTTGATGAAAACTGTGCATGGCAGAGTAACTTTATTTTTAAACAAGAAATGAATTTATGAATTCGTGCACTAGCAAAGGAAAATGATCCCTTTGCTCCAATACACAGTACAGTTTGAGGTGCCCATCTGTTGAAAGCAGAGGTGGGAGAACCGTACTGTGGAAGGGGTGAAAGAAAGAGCAAAGTGTCCTCTTCGGATTCAGCACTGACTACTGAAACACAGCGAGGCCCTTCATCTACCAAGAACACAACATAACCAGGTTGCTCAAACTCAGCATTGTCAAATCCTCAAGTTTATTTTCAAAAGGGAAGGACTGAAAGGGGAAAGGAGTACGTGTCTGTGTGATTACTGTTAAAGCTAAACATGGTCTAATTTCCCCTCTGGCAAAGTCTAACCTATACCCTACTAAGAGGACACCAGAAAAAAAAAAAATCAGTGTCCTTGAAGAAACAAGCTGTTGAGTTTTCAGCATGTTTTGGGGTGTTTTTTTTTTCCCCTCAAATTCAGTTTCACACAGTTGTCTGGTTTGGACCAAGGGGGCAGACAGGCATTCTTAGTTCTAAAAGGTCAAAAAGGCTCATGTGAGAAAAATCTTAAACTTGTCAAGCCCCAGAATAACATGGCAAAGATTTCCGTTTAAACTGCGATTTAGAAAACTCATATTTCCTACTATGTGACTTAGGTGACTTAATGTCCCCTCTGCCTCAGTTTTTCCTCTGCAAGTGAAAGTGCTGGATTAAACTAATGCTTTTCATATTTGTCTTTGACAGTCTAACTAACGGACAGTTCTTCCAAATGGAAAGGGAAGGGTAGAGGAAGGGAGGCTGAAACGTGGAGGTCGCTTGGATCCCTAGCCCAGGAATAACAAGGGGTTGTATCTCTCAAACCTAATTCACTGCTTCTCTGATCTCTGGAGTGCTGTGTTGGAAAGAATCCTGAGGCCAAACCAGACCAAATAGGAAAGAATGTTATGATCTATAATTGGTGGTGTCAGCTACAGCTGGAGAGGGAGGGACTAACTACTTGCACAATATGTACTTGCTTAAATTGGTATTTTCAAACAAACAGAAAATTTTAGTATAACATCTGGGTATGTCTTTTTACTGCTAAGCACATAGCATTGCAATGCTACACTAATGCATTGTGTATACTAATAGGCCAGTACACATGAATTGATTGAATTAATCAGGTAGTAAGGAATTATTGTGTAAATGACAAAATTTTCCCATTTTTAAGTGGATATCCAGTGGGGTGTTTATACAGTGTTGACCATCCCCTACACTGGGATAAGCAAAGAAATGACAAAAGGAAGTGACCTCTAAACTTTGTCTTCCAGGTGACCTGATGCCTGATTGTGTCCTTTTATTAACTGGAATACCACTAAAAGGTTGTCTAAGGCATCCAGTCAGTGCTACACAAATCAAGGCTGGACCGTGTCAAAACTTGGAGTTTTCCAAGTAAGAGATTTCTTTCTATTTGGACTCTGTTAGGGGGACGGGGAGGGGAAAAGAAGTATCCTGTTTGGTGATAATCTCAGGAAATTTAGGCAATGATCAGCAATCAGAGAAAAGGAACAAGTCACAGAACCAGTAGCAAAGTTTCAGCTGACAGTAGCTCAATATCATTCTACAGGTGACAAAGTGCAGGAAGGATAAAGGCGAGAAAGAGCTGAATTCGGGCTTCTCAGGTGTGGAGTCTCCAAGCCTCTTGGTATGCCCAAGGGGTTAGTAGAAGGCAGGAGAGCGATTAACCCAATTCCCTGTCATGATCCTGCCTTCCAATTTCATCAAAAGCCTATTTTAACAGATCTCTGCCAAATTCTTCTGCCTGTTCTTTTGCTACATATGTTTTTATTTCAAATTTTAAAATAACATTTATAATTAAGAAGTAACACATGTTTCATTGTTTAACATTTGGGAAAGCACAAAAAAAGCAAACATAAATACTGATAATTTTACCACCCCAAAATAACCATTATGGATCTTCTGGGCTATTTTCTTTATACATACGTTTATGTATATGTTTGTGCATATAATATTCAAAATATTAACCATCTACGTTTTCCACCTACATTTCTTATTATCCCATGACCCCCTCCCTCATTTGGACAGCTCAACCATGACTCACAGAAGAAACCAAAAATACTTAATACAAGTTTGGGGTATCTGAGAAATTGAGATATATGTTTTCTTTTTTCCTAAAAACCTATGTGTGGTTTCTATGATCCACCTACTAACTCCTTCTTAAGGTTCATTTGAGCTGTTGTCAAGTTTCCTTCAACTTTTATTTTCTTCAGTACTCCCCAAACCAGAGAATCTCTTCCAGTTTGAGAGGTAATAGTGAGAAACATGATGTGATTTATTGCATATTCACTATGCTCTAGATCCCTTCAAGGCCTGGGCCTTTGAAACTCATTTTCTGCACCAAGACCCTAAGAACATAGCAGGAGTAGAAATGGCTGCATGGAATATTAGGCAGCCAGGCAAGAATCAGCCTTCTAGAGTTTCCTGTAGCCCCAGATGGTACAGTCACAACAGGGGGGCACTGAGGTAGATGGGGTATGAGATTAGGGTCCAGTATGTTTCAGGAACAGCAGGATAAAATGTTGCCCCTGTAGCCAAGAGCAGAGACAGGCGAGAGAGAGAGAGAGAGAGAGAGAGAGAGAGAGAGAAACAGACCCAAATAGGTCTTTTAGATGGGAATGAGGGATGATATTGTAGCAGTTTACATGAACCAACAATCTAGAACCAGATATAATGAGAAACATCTCACTGGAAGCTAGCATGGTTAGATGACACCAGGCACTAGATCTCCACCTGCCCTGAGACCTCAGCCTATATGAGCTCCTGAGAACATAGGTGCAGCCCTGGGGGAGAGAATGGTAAAATCTCCCATTAACCAAACAGACTTATTGATACTATGTATAAAATAGACAACTGATGGGAACACACTGTATAGCACAGGGAACTCTATCTAGTGCACTGTGGCAACCTAAATGGGAGGGAAGTCCAAAAGGGAGGGGATATCTGTATGTGTATGGCTGATTCATTTTGTTGTGCAGTTGAGGCTAACATAACATTGTAAAGCAACCATACTCCAATAAAAATTAAAAACAAAACAAAAAACCCAAACAGCCTTGTAACTGACATTAAGCTGACTTACAGAAAATTTCAACACTTGCACATTTGGCATTTGTGGACTGAAATTTGTAACCACTCTATATATGTAAAATGGCTTAACTAGGGTTGGTTCACCTAGTGAGAGAGAGAGAGAGAGAAGAGTTTTCCCAAGTGCATAATTATGGTGTTGGACCATGGAGTACATACTGGATAAGAGGAGGAGAGATGACGTAAGAGGAAGGAAGGCAGGCAAAACTGGAGTCTCAGTGAGTTTGAGGTAATGTACAGGAGAAGATGGCTGAGTCAAATACTCTAGGAGTATGGGGAGTGGTATACAGGGAGTTTTTGATATTTTACATGTGGTAGTATTACTTGTGAGGATAAGTTCTAGGGTGCATTCACGGGGATGGGTAGCTGAGGTGGGATATAGATAGATACTGATAAGGCGAAGAGACTGATGAATTCAGAGGTAAAAGGATAAATGGATCATTCACAGTAGTGTTGAAATCAACAAGAATGATAACAGGAATCATACTGGCAAGGAAGTAGCCATTTACTCCATAAAAGGCAGTGATAAAAAAGTAGTAGGTGGTATTATCCGATGCCTTGTCTTCAAAGGTCCTGTGATTTTAAAGGAGAGTAGAGGAGTAATGTTTTGAATGCACAGAGGTAACAAACAAGGTATGGAAAGAGGAAGACACTCATCTCACCTTCAGGTCAATATACTTTGAGTTAAGGAAAAAAGCCACCTACACTTAAGAGGTTGCATAAGACATGATGTCCTCAGGTTGTGGCAAGAATATAAAAATATTTAGAGAAGAAATTGGTGACATAGGAAGTTTGTAGACAAATGCTGAGTTCTAGAAGGCAAAATGGAAGTATTTGGAAGAAGGGCAAAGAGCGTGACAGACTAGGTCAGACGGGGAGGTACAAAAAAAACAATCTGGAGAAGAAACTAGGCAAAGATGGATGAACTGAGGGGAAGAAATGTCAGGTGGTACCTGAGTTAAATCATGACTTGAGGCATGGCAGAACTGGTACAGGTAGGCTCTGAGGTCCAACAGTACAACACAGAGTCCAGGGAGTCATTTAGCCTAACCATGTGGAACCAGATGGTCATGGTTCACTCCTGCACTGAGATGTGTTATGACAGCCTCAGGGGGTAGGATATAACCTGGAACACAAGACTTAGGGAAGGCCTGGGGGCTTACTATCTCCTACAGTGCTATAGTGTGGTAGACAGGGGGGAAAATCTCACAGATAAAATAAAGATGCCTTGGGGCTTCCCTGGTGGCGCAGTGGTTGGGAGTCCGCCTGCCGATGCAGGGGACACGGGTTCGTGCCCCGGTCTGGGAGGATCCCACGTGCCGCGGAGCGGCTGGGCCCGTGAGCCATGGCCACTGGGCCTGCGTGTCCGGAGCCTGTGCTCCGCAACAGGAGAGGCCACAACAGTGAGGCCTGCATACCACAAAAAAAAAAAAAAATAAAAATAAATAAATAAAGATGCCTTTTCCTCAGTAAAGAGATAGTAAGACAGAAGCAGCAGAAGAACAAGAAAGGGATAAATGTGAGAATGAATCAAGTAATGATGCAGGATATCTAGGATGGATAGGGAAGAAATGGAAAACAGAAGATGAATGACATACTGTTAGCAAAAGGGAAGGTGAAACCTGAAGATCTTCATGAATGCCACGAGAGGATTAGAGAGAGCAAAGAAATAAGCCAAATGGAAAGAGGAGACAGTGGGTTGGGATCAGGGGCATTTATGTTCTCAGAGGCAAGGCAGTCCTGACCAAAAATCAGATATGTGAAGTGGCCATGGGAATAAGTAACAGAAATAGAGTAGGTGTCAAGGTAACTGGGATTAAAGAATTCAAGGAACTATGAGGACAGAGAGTTATTAGATAATTCATCCACATGATTTTGAAGTTGCCTAGGATTCTACAGCTTTCCAGAGCCCCAGTTCTACCTTTCAGTTCAGTTGTAGTAGACCAATATACTCAGGGCTAGCGCATCACCACCCACTGCACAGCATTTATTTCTATAAATGCTCTCTCCACCTTACCCTCCCAGTTTGTTGCACTCGGGCAAAACACAGTCACACAGGACCACTGGAATTGGCAGTAGCACAGTTAGAAACAGCAGTGGTCTAGTTCCTAGCTGCTTCAATCCACTTTTGCTTCATCCCCAAATCCCGTAGGAGAAGAAAAATGTAAGGGCTAACAAGTGACAGGGAACAATCTTTCCCAGAGTGGTGTTATTTTATACACTGTTCATTTGGCCAAGAACTATCACTTTAGTGTATAAAGCACAAAGCCATGCATCGTGGAGAACATAATATGGAGTATAAAGGAGGAAGTGAGAGTTTCTCCTTCCACACCCCCCAATACCATGACTGTTTGGTGTTATTCCTTCCCAGACCCTTTACATGCATATAAGAAGCCATATTCAAATATTACGTTTTTATTATTTTTTCTTTCTTTCTTAAATAAAAATTGGACCATACTATATACATATTAGTCCGAGACATGCTTTTTACAATTAGCAAAATATAGAGGACAATTTTCCAATATACAGACAATGTCAGTATAGGTCCTCTGGGACAAGAGTGCAAGAGGTTTTGGGTTTGTCTGTTTGTTTTTGTAGAAACAAAAACATACACTCACCAAATCTGTGACTATATAACGTGTACCTGGGACCATATTAATCTGCTCTAGAAAAAGTACCACATCCAGCACAGCAGTTTCCATCAGGGATGCTACTCCATTGGTTTATAGTAGTCCATAACCATTCTCAAAGGACCATCCAGTTTCCACAGATGAATTCAGTGGAGATATGATGGAACCACCACCCTTAGGATACTTATAAGAATGGAAGTAATCTCTGTCACTCCCACCAGGATACCATGTTGTTTCGTATTTGTTTCAGAAGCTTATACTTGGCTTTCCCCCACTTTGACAGTTCTAACCCCACAGGCCAAGGACTTACTGTGGAATTATTCCAGATGCCAATTGCCAAGTATGTAAATCCCAGTTATATACTCAAGGACCAGAGAAATTATTCTATCCCTAGGACTCTTCTAATGGGAAATGTTTGCTCCAGCACCCCCAGCTGGGCTGGCTGATTGGCAGCCTGTGAAAGGCTAAGGGGGAGGAAGCAGTACTGGGTAGGGAAGGTTTTTAGACTGTGGTGCATATATGACACTTGTGAAAGAAAAGGGGACATGGGAAGCAGAACTGAGCAGGGACAGACTCAGACCACGATGCAAGTCTGACAAAACCTCGGCCAACCCTGAGACGTCCTCAGAGCAAAGGATTCCCATTAGCTAGGTCTCACGTTGAGGAGAAATGGCCAGTCCTAGGTGCTTATCCATCACAGGGGCTTACAGGGGAACAGTGTAGCATTGATTCCGATACTATGTGGATCCCAAAGGTGCTGCAGCTGAATGCTGTCAGCGAACTGCACACCTTGCAACTAATAGCAAGTATTTTAGTTCATGGGTGTTATTTATTTATCCATTCCCTCATGAGTAGATAAGTTGATTTGTTTTCAGATTTTTGATTCTTACAGGTAAACTGCAATGAACAATCTTGTACATTAATCTTTATGCTCTCTGTTAGTAAAACTGTAGGATAAGTTTCTAGAAGTGGAATGGCTGAAACAGAGGTTACTCTCCTTAAAATTTTTATAGATTCTGCCAACTGCCTTCCAAAAAATATTGTCAATTTTACACTTCCACAAATAGCACAGGAGAGCATTCATTTCCCCAGGACTTGCCAACATCAGATGTTATTAGCATTTTTTGTTATTTGCCAGCCTGATGGTAGAACAATGAAGTCTCATTATCTTATTACTTTTTATTTTCCTACTCATTCATTAGTTTCAGAATGTTTCCACATGTCTGTTTTTTTCTTTAGTTAATTTTTTATCTCCTTTGCTCACCTTCTCTTATTTTTTTGTAAATGCAAACATTAAACACAACTGAGAAATTTCTGGGGGGAAATGAACTCTAAGCCTGTATTTGGAGCTGAGGCAAAATTCTTCTTGTTTTCCCGTGTAAAGTCAAGATGTGTTAGCTTCAGGATTCACTGCTTTTTTTCTGATAACATTGGAGCTACAGATAAAAAAAAAAAAAAAAGCAGAAGAAGAAGAACGCTTTTGCTTCAGTGTTGCTTTAGTGAAAGGAGGGATTTTGACCTTGATAAGTGTAGGGAGGCCAAGAATGAAACCAAGGACTGCTCCAGAAGGAAATATTGTGCACAGAAAAAAGTGAGACATGGCTGTAGGCTAATAGTAGAGGGGAGCCTTGTGTAAAGAAAGTGGGGAGAGGCTCTTACTCACCTACCTTCACTTCTCTGCAGTGGCTTAATAGCCTTTGAGTTCTCATCTTCCCTTCACCAGTAATTACAGCCACGGCTGTTTCCCCAGTGGTTTCTCATTAACTCAAAGTGTTCCCAAATTCATCATTTGTGTTCCCCCCTCCTCAGTCAACCTATCCTTTCCTCCTGACCCTTCTGACTTCTTGCTTCTATTGTTGAAATCACCCCCTCCCAGTAGCACAGGCTTAGAACATCAGAGGACGGTTTTTTCATTCTTCCTTCTCAGATTTGACAGAGCCTAGAGATTTTACCAACAAAATGGCCCTTTTCATTTCCTTTCTCCATTGCCCCAATATATTTCCTCTTTACCTGTGAACTTCTATTTTACCTTTATAACTCAGATGTGTCACCTCTTCTAGGAAAGTCTTTGCTGACTGCTTGCTCTTCCCCCAACTCCAACACATACTTTATATGCATCAGGCTATTTTTTCTTTAGATTCAATAAGTCCCCTACATTTGAACCTTCAAGTTGCAAACTTTCAAAGATGCAAATGTACATTCACATGTCCAATCACATCAGGTTGAGTGAAACTGCAGCTCGCCCTCTGTCTCCTATTGCTGACGATCCTTCAGCTCTACCATCTCCCACGTCCTCTCCCTCCTCCAGCCAGTAACTATTCTTGCCTGTTCACTCGATGGCAGCCCCTGTGTGCCAGCTGTTGTACTGTACTACTGTACTTTTCAAGGTACTGTACCGTAAGATTGAAACTGTTTTATTTTTTGTGTTTGTTATTTGTGTGAAAAGTATTATAAACCTATTACAGTACAGTACTATATAGACGATTGTGTTAGTTGGGTGCCTAGGTAACTTTTTTGGACTTACCAACAAATTGGACTTACGAACGTGCCCTTAGAACGGTACTCGTTCATATGTAGGGGACTTACTGTATTTACATGTCTTTCTCTAATCCTTGAAGAAAGGAACTATGATATTTTCATTTTTATGTCCCCAGCACCTACCATAGTGCCTGGTACATAATAGATGGTCAGTGAAGTTTAGTTGCATTGAATTGTTCAGCTGCTAAGAAATCTGTGCAGGGAGCTCATTGTTTGTTGCTTAAAAGACTTCAACAGTTCCATGTTGCCTACTCCAGGAATAACAAAGTCCTCATACCAGCATTTAAGGCTTTCATGATATAACCCAATCTTGCATTTCCTCCCCACTTTGGTAAACTAGTCATTATTTCTCTACTATATCCCTAGCTTGTACATCTGTGCTTTTTCTCTGGCTTAGACATCCTTCCACGTTGTCTACCAGTAATTTACCAAAAACTTCCTCATCCTTCTAAGGTTGTCTCAAAAGCCAACCCTCAGAGAAAGCATTCCCTGACCTCCAACATACCTCTTCCTCCAAACACACCTGAGCACTGTTAGCATCACCACCAACTTGACACATTGATCAAATCTCTTTTATGAACAGTTTCATAGTGCATTGATGGTAATTTTTTTGCACTGGGGATTAAATAAAAGTCCTATAAATTAAAAAAATATTGACCATTGTTTTCTATCACCCACTATTAGTCTGCAATACTTGAGAGAAAATGGTTTTGCACCCACCAATGCATCCAGTCTAACTCCTGATACCTAGTATCCTCTAAAAGCATCAGTTATAAGAAACATCAAAGACCAAATACTGATTTAGGCCTTGCTTTCCTCAATCTCTTCACCAATATGCTTTCACCAATATTCCCTTCTCATGCCCCAATGGAAGGCTGCTCCATCTCTTATAATTGTTACTTTCTCAGAGAGACCTTCCTTGCCCACAAATCTAAGGTAGTTACAGCCAATTAATTATTCTTCGTATGAATTTTCTTCATAACCCTCATTGTCCATTTGCTTTTGTAATGCCTGTTTCCCCCACAAGTCTAAAATCTCCATGAGGGAACAGATCATGTCTATTTTGTTCTGTCTTGAAATAGCCATTTCTTAAAAAATCATTTGTCTGTTATGTACTTTGAAAATATTTTCTCCAAGTATGCTGTTCATTTTTTAAACTTTAAATATTCTGTAGTCAAATCTGTTCATCTTTCCATCATGGCTTCTGAAGTTCCTGTTATGTATATTTTTAATTGCTTCCTTGGAATATGCTCCTAGAGGTGGAAAAGTTGAATGGGCTTCTCCTTAGGGTCTTGATGCATTTTGTTCCACTGAACATGCCCAGTCCTTTGGCAAAAGTGTGACTTGCACTCTTGAAGCTCTACCCTTTACTCAAATGAATGTGCAGATTTGTCCATACCATTGCTCCTAAGTAATTCCCTTTCCTTTACTTTTATAGCAACTGGATCACCTCCAAGTTCTGAGGTCAGCCTGAGAACAGAAATGCAACTCTCTTTCCAGGTCACATTCTAATCACGGTAATACATAGCACCTTAGCCAACTAGGTACACAACTTGACCTGTCTATTCCAGCCCACTTATCATAACTGTTGCCAGTCAAAACAACAGTTCCTGTCATAGACAAATGACAGAGAAGAATGTAATGTACTGTGAGAATAACCTGGTAAATATTGTTGGATGGGATGACATGCACACAAAAGTTTGGTGACCTCGGTTCACGTTTAGCCCTTATCCACCTCTATGAACATCATATGACTTCACCTGATCTTTAATCACCCCACCACACATATGGGAGCACTGAGGGGGAAGTCAGGTCAGGTGATCAATGGGGCTTTCCTAAATTAAACCTGTTTATAATGCATCATTTCCATTGCCTTTCCTCTGCAGATTAAAGAGTAGAATTCTTTGTAATATATATTTTTGCCTATTCCAGGTCCCACACACAGGGTAAGAAAAGCAAATGAATGCTTTTCTTTTACTTCTGTTCTTAGGATATATTAAAGAAAAAGGAGGGGATTTTTTACCTTAAATTGCTTCATCAGAGAGAGTTTTATTTAGTCTTTTGACTTCTTGAACGTTTTTGTTGTTGTTGTTTCATGGAGCTATGCACATATGTAAAAAAGCATTCAGAATACAAAGATATACATCATAGTGATATCAAAACCTATCTCCAAGTGGAGATGCAATTTGGAACTTTCCCCATGTTTCCACAACTGTCTAAGCTTGAGTAGCAACAAAGCAGAGTAGGAATCAGAAAGATGCATCAGACATGGTCCCAAACCTGATCTGTTTCAGGGGAGAGGTTCAGAAAGGGACAAAACAAGAACATAAATAGCTACAATATAATGTCATAAGTGACAAAAGCCATATTTGTAAGAAGGAGCAGGGACAGGACAGAGTGAACAAATTCATTGGAGAAAAAAAAGTCAGATTGACAAATCAGTCCCTTTTAAATCTTGTTTTTAATTAAAAGAGTTAAGCCTAATGGAGGTAATGTATTACCAGAAGGAAACAAATTGATGGCTTTTTATCGCCACAAGAAAAAGGAAACGTACTTTGGGCTGCTCCTCAAGTCCCAGCAAAAGGAACTTCCAGTTCCCGACTTGCGCTATTCACCGATGGCGAAAACGCTGTAAGAACTCTAGGCTGTTTATTCTTTTCGCTGTCCAATGGCAGAGAAGCCCATACTTCTGGACGCAGCTGATTAGCTACTGTAAAAGCCCCGCTTCGATCAAGGACCAATGACATCTCCGAGCCCAGATTCTTGGAAATAGCTTCTGGCTTGGAATGCGTGACATTGAGACAGCCTCTCACTTGTAAACAAGGTCGAGTCTGGGCTGGCCCCAGCCCACGCTATCCGGGGTCCTGTCCCAAGTGGCTGATCTTGAGCCCACATACCTCCTGACGACCGCTTTGGCTTCCTGCTGTCCCCTTACCCCTCTCAGCTTCGGGTGCCAGGCCTCCGCGTTCTGGAGGCGGGGCCCAAAGTTCTTTATCTGAGCTGACGGGCGCGGCTCCAAGCGCAGGAAGCTCTCCAAGTTCCAGTGGTTCCTCCCGGTTGGAGCTTCGCGGGCGGGGGATGCGGGGGTGGGGTGCAGGGAAACAAATAAAACCTTGGGAGGCGGCGGGTGGTGACTGGACACGAACTTGAGTCTCAAGCTACCTACTGCTCCATCGACTCACTACCCGATTCTTCTTCCACCGCGAAGCACTCCCGAACCTCAGCCCAGGCCGGGGAGCACGAGCCCGCCAGCCACCTGCTCGCCCCGCCCCTTCTAAGGCCCCAGGTCCTGCTCCCCGCAGCCTTCACCCCACACACCAGCCCCAGCTCGTGCCAGGAACGGTGGGCATCAAGATGAAGGCGGCACGCTTCGTGATGCGCAGCGCCGGCTCCGTGATACCCCGCGAGGTCGAGCATTTCTCGCGCTACAGCCCGTCCCCCCTGTCCATGAAGCAGCTGCTGGACTTCGGTGAGCGGGGTCGTAGGGCCCGGGCGGGGACTGGGGAGCTGCCTTAACTTTCAGACCCGGTGTAGGGAGGACTGGACTCATTACTTAAATCACCTGGGGTCCGCTTTCCTGCTGAACCCTGGAACCTCGAAGCCAGCACACCGTGCCTTTCTTAGATCTGCCTTCTTTCTGACAGTTTGTGCCTGCAGGTCAAGGCCACTTGCAGCCCGGCTGATGCTGGATGGTTTGAGCTCATCTTTCCTATTCTTTCTGTCCAAAGTTTTCAGTCAAAATACTTTTTGTTTTCAGTCACCATTTAACAATGAACTGGAAACTTCATCCCCTCCTTCACTGCATAGTACTTCTTGGAGAAGATTCCTAATATTATAAAGTAGCTTTGAATTAACCGAGATTTTATCCTTTAGCCACCCTCCACAGGGTTCATCTCTCTGTATTCCTAACAAATTTCTTTGTCTCTTTAGCTTTATCATTATCTATATATTTGCATTACTGCTGAAAATATTTAAAAACTTTCTGCAGAAATCTTATAAAGAAAATTTCAAGGATTTAAATGTGGTATTATTTATCACTAGTCTGGAAACTTCAGGACTCCCACCCCACCCCTTTTCCCCTCACTACAGTTTCATATCTAGAACTCTGTGAAGGATGTTGTCTCCCTGACACTGTAATTTGACTAAATCCTGCATTCTTTTATGAATACTAAGAGCCTTGGGATATTATGACTTCTTGGAAGTGAATCCTCATCAAAAAGAGAAAACAATAATTCTCATATTTGGTCACTTTTTAAAAAAGAAAGAAAGAAAAAGACAAAAGACAATAAAGAAGATGCTTACTCCTGAATTATCTACAAGCAGTTACCCAACTGAGAGTGAAATATAATTTTGTAATATATATGTGTGTGTTCTATATTGGATAGTTAATGCTACTCAAATATATAATTTAGATATACATTTTTCCAAAAACTAAATAAATGCTGTTTATTACAGGTTCAGAAAACGCATGTGAAAGAACCTCTTTTGCGTTTTTGAGACAAGAGTTGCCTGTGAGGCTAGCCAATATCCTGAAGGAAATTTATATCCTCCCTGATGGATTAGTAAATACCTCTTCAGTGCAATTAGTTAAAAGCTGGTAAGTGATGAACCATTCTGAAACGATCTCTAGTTTTAAGATAGTTATCTGAGTATGAATTCTTATAATATATTAACATCATAATTGGAAAACAGGTGGTCTGAAGCTTAAATACTTTGAAAGATGTATTTTCTATTAATTTAGGGTAATTTATCATAAGGGCAGTTATAAAGATACAGACAGACATTTTTACCCTGAAAAAGTAGATACTTTCACAATGTAATTTTTATTTTAGAAGACAATATGAAAAATAATTGACAGTTACAATACTAGTTTGTATTTAAAATAATAAAAGACAGTTTGATATTGCAAAAAGAATCCTGTCCTAGAAATAGATACAAATGACTACTATTTAGAGAGGGCCTAATCTTTGTTACTTACAAACCAATTAACAAAGCAGGCTGGGGATCAAATCATGCCTTCCTCTTTTCCTAGTTGTGGAATCCTTGCCTACTGTCTTATCTCTAGGCCTCAATTCCCCCATCTATTATTGAGGAGAATAAAGTATATGTCTCAAAGGGATATCTGAGTGTAATTAAATGAGGTAATCCATTTTAAAAGCACTTAGAACAGTACCAGGCACACAGCCAGCACTCAGTGTCAGTAATTATCTCCTTTTGCAAATAAGGATACTGACTTAGAGAGGGTTGGTAAACCAAAGGAGCAGATTTTCAGAGAACAGAGCCAGGTTATGCACTGAGGCAGATATGCACCAGACCTTCACCCTAACCCACTGACTGTACAACTTTTTGTTTGTTGATTTAAGAAATATATGTATAATGCACCCCTTAAACAATTGCAATCTGAAACATATTCAATCCATAGTATTTACTGCTGCTTTCAAGACGTCTATTCACCTATGAATAAATACAAGAGGAAAAAAATATGAAGCCTTTCTGTAAAACTCGTTTCTAAATGCTTTTGCTATAAAAATAGATATTTGACAAATAAAACAGAAAACTGAATAGTGGATCTAGGATAGTTAAACATAAATTTTAAGTTAGCAAGTTGAGGGTTAAATTTGTAGCTTTCTTTTTTCTAAGACATATGTTTTCCAAATGTCTTGGAGGAAAGTGGCCTCTCCCGTTGCGGAGCACAGGCTCCGGACGCACAGGCTCAGTGGCCATGGCTCACGGGCCCAGCCGCTCCGTGGCATGTGGGATCTTCCCAGACTGGGGGCACGAACGCGTGTCCCCTGCATCCGCAGGCGGATTCTCAACCACTGCGCCACCAGGGAAGCCCTGGAGGAAAGTTTTAATTTTAAACATAATACGTTCGCTCTTCAAATCATTTGGAAAAAAGCAATCTGTTTTCAGCCACTTGTAAGTGGATGTTCAATTTTAAAACTTAAAGCACACCTGTCGCTTTACAGGTATATCCAGAGCCTGATGGAGTTGGTGGAATTCCACGAGAAAAGCCCAAAGGACCAGAAAACATTATCAGAGTAAGTTTTATGCATTAGAATAAGTGTCTAAAACTTTGACTATTTCTAAACATCACACTTTTTTAAGACCTCACTTAAAGGATAATTCATAATAGTATCCTGAATAATAAATAACTACCCTCTTACAAATGACAAGTTTTGGCTTGTTGGTTTTTTAAAAGCAATAGAAAATTATGGCATTGGAAATGATGCTGAGGATGAAAAGTGTAGAGGACTTTTTAAAAAAAGGAAATCTATTTTTACTCTAAATTTAGTATAATGATTAGATTTGTAGAAGGATTTACTGTTACATAATATCAATGCACACTGGTGTCATTGTAAAGTACACATTTTCTTTCAGAGTAATTGACAGTTTCTAGCTATAAGAATGAGAAATAAGAATCTTTTCTAAATCTTACAAGAAATTTGAAGTTTTTTTCACAATGGCATTCTAGAGCCATCTTTAATATTACTTATTTTT
This sequence comes from Kogia breviceps, assembly GCF_026419965.1. NCBI lineage: Eukaryota > Metazoa > Chordata > Mammalia > Artiodactyla > Physeteridae > Kogia > Kogia breviceps. The sequence goes on along the minus strand of NC_081318.1, from coordinate 59,212,438 downwards.
AAATTGTTTTTAAAAGAGAAAGCTTAGTGAACAACTGGAATGGACATACCAGTCACAGAGCTGATATTTTACATGTAAGCTAAAAGCAAAATAAATCTGTTTATGAGCCTATCTCCTCTACTGTAGTCAAATAATCTGTAGTGAGAGTCTTAATAAAGCTTCATCAAAGCATTGTATGATTTGATTTGTTTGGATGGGTACTTGAGAAAGGCTTTACTTTCTTTGAAGTAATCTAAGAAATATAAATTAATGAAACTTATTTGAACTTCTACTAACCATAAATGTGTTTTGGCTTAGTTTTGTAGACACTCTCATCAAAGTTCGAAATAGACACCATAATGTAGTTCCTACAATGGCACAAGGAATCCTAGAGTATAAAGATGCCTGTACAGTTGACCCAGTCACCAATCAAAATCTTCAGTATTTCTTGGATCGATTTTACATGAACCGTATTTCTACCCGGATGCTGATGAACCAGCACAGTAAGTTAGTTCATCATGGTCATGATATATAGAGATGGGTGTAGAATATAAGCCATACTCTAAGTAGATATTTCACTACTTGGTGGATCACATTCCTTCTCAGAGGTAGTTCTAATCATTTATTATCCTGATTTTTATAACAATATTCTTTGTTTTTATTTTTCAACAGTCCTTATATTTAGTGACTTACAGACAGGAAACCCAAGCCACATTGGAAGCATTGATCCAAACTGTGATGTGGCAGCAGTGGTCCAAGGTAATTCTAGGTTTCTGCATTTCCCTTATTGAAAATGTACATTATCTGATTGACACATCTACTGTTGAGGTGACTCTGAATACTACTATTCAGAGTGCTCCGTTTATGTTTTTATAAATACTGTAATGAAGGTCCTTTGTTTTTGAGAGTCAAGTATTTAAATATTCACTTATAATATTATAAAAAATCCAAACATCAATAGCTAATGTAACATATTCTCATATATTATATTTGATATCTGAAGTGCACATATTCCTATAGCAATGGCTATAACTTAAACACTGTGTTCATTTTTTTCTTCAATAAAATATTAAAAATTTATTTTTCCATACACATATACCTGTACTCTAATGAATATTTTGGATTAAGGGTAGTGTATACACTAAAGATCACTTGAAAATTTTACTTGGCATAAATTCACTTAATCATTATGGAAAAAAACCCTTCCATTCCAGATGCCTTTGAGTGTTCCAAGATGCTTTGTAATCAGTATTATTTAACATCTCCAGAATTAAAGCTCACACAAGTGAATGGTAAGCTATGAATTAAATATATTTTTATTTATGGAAAATTCAGTGTTCCCCCAGTATGATTACTTCTTATAAATAGAAAGCAATGTCTGTGTTCCTTTTTTGCCTTCTGAATTTGCCTAGAATTTGTACACATTTTTTTTTGAAGCCAAGGTTCTCTATCTCAACTGTTAAGTTCCAATTGAGTATATTCAGTTGCTAATGAAAATTCATAAAGAAGAATGGTTTGAACAGATAATTTAGGATTTAGAGTAGGAGCTAAGTTCCAATATCTTTGATCAAAGAAAGACGACTTACTACAGAATACAGGAATAAGGTCAGATTAGGAGGAACCACTTGGTAGTGGAGATATGCTCCTAAAGAAGTTACTTATCAGATCTGAAAACAAAAACACTTTAAATTGCACTATAAAAAAGAAGCCAGTCACAGAAGGACAAATACTTGTGATTGCACTTACATGAGGGATCAAAAATAGTCAAGCTCATAGAAGCGGAGAATAGAATGGTGGTTGCCAGAGGCTGAAGGAATCAGGGAGATGGGGAGTTGCTATTCAGTGGGTATAAAATTTCAGTTATGCAAGATGAATAAGTTCTAGAGATCTGCTAGCAGTACAACACCATTCCTACAGTTAACAATACTATATTGTATACTTAAATATTTAAGAAGGTAGATGTCATGTTAAATGTTCTTACCAATTTTTTTAAAAAAAATTTCACTATAAGTATATATCACTGTTTTGGAAGCAGAGCATACTTCAATAGCTTCAACTGTAGGGTACCTAAAAGGATAAGGTCTTCCCACACTGAATGAAGTAATTACAGGATGAATGCAAGGCACTATTTTTATCTTATCCCATAGTTGCTTCTCAAAGCAAGACAGTACACTTAAATTGGAATAACCTCCTTTCAACTCAAAGTAAACATCTTTTTCAAGTAATAGTTATACAGGAACAATGTTTGTTGGTGGTGAGAATTAAAATCAAGTTGCTTAAATTAAGAGTAGCTTAACTCATGGATTGGGGATAGGGAAATGTAATGGATTGCTAAACTAAAAGTAGGACTACAAATAAAGATTGAAAAATATTTTTAAGCATTAACAGCATTGTTGCATAATACTTGTAGATAAATTGCTTGAACTGTTTGATGAAATAAAGAGGGAACTGTGCCAGACCTTGTTTGCTGATTCAAACTTTGCCAAGGCCTGGAACACCAAAGAATAATACTTTTATTTTTCTTTTCAGAGTATTGTGAGGTTTTTGTTTCTGTTTTCTTTAGCCTCTTGGTGAAATTTAAGCATATTTAGCCTATGGGATTTTATGTTTAGTTGATAAAAATCAAGAATAATCAGATGGGGCTTCCCTGGTGGCACAATGGTTAAGAATCCACCTGCCAATGCAGGGGACATGGGTTCGAGCCCTGGTCCAGGAAGATCCCACATGCCGTGGAGTGACTAAGCCCGTGTGCCACAACTACTGAGCCTGTGCTCTAGAGCTCGTGAACCACAACTACTGAAGCCTACATGCCTAGAGCCTGTGCTCCACAACAAGAGAAGCCACCGCAATGAGAAGCCTGTGAACCACACCGAAGAGTGGCCCCCGCTCTTCACAACTAGAGAAAAGCCTGCACACAGCCACAAAGACCCAATGCAGCCAAAAAATTAAATAAACTAATTTAAAAAAAAGAATAATCAGATGTGTTATTTTCCCATGCATTAATTATGAAAACTATAGCTAGCTAGCATCAATTTTGATGTTATACTGTAGACTTACATTTTTCTTCTTTTAAGATGCATATAATTTTAACTCTGCAATTGTCCAGTACAAAAGTTTTGAAAGTAGAAACAACTAATCCATGTCATCTAATTTAGAGCACCCTTGTTTTACATTTATCTGACTTTATGCATTTGTAGAGAAATGCAAAAATTAATCATAGAGCACAAGGTAGCAACTGTAATAGCATTCTGAACATAAGCCAGTTGCATTTACTGTTTAAAGGGAAGCTTCTAAGGTAGGATTTTAGAGTGAGGAGGATGGGGAGTATTCCAATTCTGTTTAAATCTAAAATATTAATCAAATAGATATGAAAGTTTATTTTAATGAAATATTTGTTCAGCAATTCTAAATTAGCTTAATTTTTTCTAGGAAAATTTCCAGGCCAACCAATTCATATTGTGTATGTTTCGTCTCACCTTCATCATATGCTCTTTGAACTATTCAAGGTAAGATACTTCACAATAATTGTAATTTTGTATTTTTTAAATGTTAACTGGTTACATTTTTATTTCCTTTATCATTCCCTACTAAACAGGAGCCTCACTATCTTCTCCCAAGCATGCTACTGTGTCCTAACAAAAAGAAGCTAAAGTTAATGTTTGAAAGGGTACAATGCAGTTCCTTGTAGCATCAACATGTATTTGAGAATGCACAATATGATGCACTATATCTCAATGCTCCCTGTTCCCGTTATTTCTTCAGGTGTCCAACAAAGCACTAGTCATTCATGCATTCATTAAGGAAGGTCGTGGGGTGAATGCTTCAGTGACTGAGGCCTTGTTATCTCCATCTCCATAGGCCAGTCCAACTCTAAATCCAGAGGTTCAGGTCCAGAATTACTGGAGGTGGCAGGGTCCCAACGTATGACTAGAATATACTGAAAGGACAGTCAGTTCCTTCAGTGATCTACTTTAGTGCATATGAATCACCTGGGGGTTTTCTTAAAATTCAGATTCTGATTCAGTAGGTCTGGGATTGGGCCCGAGATGACTAACTTCTAATAAGCTAACAGGTGATGCTGCTGATCCATGGTCCACACTCTCCATAGCAAAACAGTAGGGCAGGGCTTCTTAAACGTTAGTGTGCATTAGAATCACCTAGAGAGCTTTTAAAACACAGATTCTTAAGCCTGTCCCCAGACATTTTGATACTCTTGACCTGAGAATCTGCATTTCTAACAAGCTCTTAGAGGATGTGGATGTTACTGGTCTGGGACAGCCAGGTACTAAGAATCAAATCCTGTCCCAGGTTCTAAGCCCAAACTGAAACTCTATACTTGCACCAAAAGATAGAAAAACACTTGAAGCTTTGTGATGGTTCCTAAGAGTCCCCTGGACTGGAGAGGAGGAAGTCTCCAAAAAAAGTGAAATCCTCTTCTAATTCTGATGTAACTCTTCCCGGAACCTTCTGTTTCCTAACTTATTCTAATGTTAATGCAATGAGGTATTGATTGTACTACAAACATCTGATCTTTTTTATTTCTCTTCAGCTAATGCTTAGAGCTTAACATTATTATATAGAAACCAGATAACCTATCAGAAGAAGAGTAGAGAGGAAAATGGGTAAAATAAACCAAAACTTTATCTGTATGAGATTCATCTACTTATCTGAAAACTTATTTGAGTAACTTCTCTGTTAAAGAACAAAAGATGCTTTTTTGTTGATTTGATTTACTTTTAAATTGAATGGTCCAACTCATACAGTTATTTTGCCATCATTGGTAAAAGTTAAGATGATAATCAAATGCAAATTGAAATTTAATTTAGAATTATTTACTATCCTTTTAAATAGTAACAACCTTTTCCCAGCAAATCTTATAAAAGCCAATAAATTGGTTCAATGATTCACTGTTTATTTGTTATATAATAGTCTTTGGTGCTTAGATGTAAAACGTAATGGAAAGTCAGAAAAGAGAAAGCCAGGAAATGGACTATAAAAACCAATTTCTACATTTATATTAAGCTTACATATAAGAACTTGACAGCTAGCAGAATTGTTTTTCCATTAGACATTACTCCCAGTATCTATATTACATGGTAAATGAATATTTTTCATTACACCTCCTGCATGACACAATCATAAATGGCTATTTACAGAGCTATTTTACTACTAACTTAAAAAAATAAAATAAGAACTTTGAATTACCCTCTGTGCTGCTTTTATTTTAAATATAAAAAAAACAGTTATTTATTGTCCCTCATCCTCCTGCCATTGAATTCCTTATGGTTTTGTTTTCTTTAGAATGCAATGAGGGCCACAGTTGAACACCAGGAAAACTGGCCTTCCCTGACACCAATTGAGGTGATTGTTGTCTTGGGAAAAGAAGATCTTACAATTAAGGTAACCATTCTCTGTTTTTCTTTTGAGTCTTTCTTAAGAGAATTTTTTAAAGAGTCAATAATAATAAAGCTCTCTGCTTTGAACAATAGATCAAAGTCATGTACACTAGGTGACTTTTAAATGAAGGAAAGACTTTTTTATATAAACAAATGCATATTGTTTTTAATGTATAGCTCTGATGACTGGTTTGTTTGTGTAAGATTTCAGATAGAGGAGGTGGTGTTCCCCTGAGGATCATTGACCGTCTCTTTAGTTACACGTACTCCACTGCACCAACGCCTGTGATGGATAATTCCCGGAATGCTCCTTTGGTAAGATCAATTATATGGCTAAGTTCATCCCAGCCACCTACTTCTAAATGTAGAGCAAGGATTACACGGAAGTATTTAGGCAAGTTAATCAATTTAGTTAAACTGGGCATGGGGGTTATGAGAAAGCATTTTGTATTCCTATGATCATGTTCACCACTTTGTCAATAACTGATCTTTCCCTTCTAGGCTGGTTTTGGTTATGGCTTGCCGATTTCTCGTCTCTATGCCAAGTACTTTCAAGGCGATCTAAATCTCTACTCTTTGCCAGGATATGGAACAGATGCTGTCATCTACTTAAAGGTATCCTTTAAATCCAATTTAAAAAATCATATTTCTGAAAAGACTGCTTCTTTTATAGCCCTGAGTTCTACGGTCCACAGTGAATACCCAAACTGAGTTAGTGCAAATAATGGCCACAAGTCATTATATTTTCTATTTGGTATGTGTAGATATATTATTTAATATTTAATGTGGTAACGTATCAAAAAGGAAGTGGGCCAGGCTACTTGCCTCAGTGAAGCAAAATTGTTTCCCAAGAAGTGCATTAGTTTCTGAGTGAGGAGATGCTCATTTGAATTTTTTAAGGCAAATCCTATTGGCATCTGTAAGAATAGCTGTACTTTTGTTTACTTAGACTTGTGGTAAATACATATATGCTAATAATATTTCAGCCTAGAAAACAACTGATATCAAGATACTCAAGACCTTAAGCTGACCTTGTTAGAAATACAGGGAGAGGAAAGCTGACTGCTTAGAAGCTGTCAGTGGGGTGCCTGGCATTTCCTGTTTAAACTTTAAAATTTGGTACATGTTTTTTCCATTTCTGATAAAGCCTCCATTTATTTGTTAAGGTCACTGTCCTGATGCTGTTAATCATTTGCCAACTATTTCAAATGAAAATATATTCACAGTTATTAACAACTAAAACATTAAGCTTCTAGGCTTCCATTTTGTGCAAGGGAAAATGGGACCATTTGCTGCATGGTCGTAGAACACCTGAAATAGTTATTAATTTCTTAAATAGTAAAAATGTCTTCAAAGTATTGAAAAAGGTTAACATATTATAGATTTATATTATCAGATTTTAATAGCTCAATAGTATCAGGTTAGGACTCTCACTTTATCACACATACAAAGGTTTTGCCTGGAAAACCTATTTGCCTATTGCTATTCAACTCTATGGCATCAGCAACATCCAAACAAAGGACATGTGTAACTATTGAACACAAATACTATTACCTAATTTATAACTGTATATATATTATTTCAGCCCCTATGGGGTGCAGATAATATTTATTTTTCAGTTTTCTTTTATATAGTGCCTAGCATACCATGGACTCTGGTGTGCTCTTATTACTAAATCAATTAAATGAATGTATTTGAATGTTTGAATACTTACCTCTGAATTTATTTTGAATAATCACTTCAGGTGCAAATTATACGATGAATAATTTCTTTGGTTTGATTTTTTTCCTCCCCCTTCTTTGAGGCTTTATCTTCTGAGTCTGTAGAAACACTCCCAGTCTTTAACAAATCAGCCTTCAAACATTATCAGACGAGCAGCGAGGCTGGTGACTGGTGTATCCCAAGCAAGGAACCAAAGAACCTGGCAAAGGAAAAAGTGGCTGTGTGAGGAGAGACCCTCAGGACGCTTTAAGGGATCAAAGTGGGTCTATGCCAGTGCTGCTTCCTGAATGTTTGCGTGTGAACTCTTGTTTTCTGAAAAAGAAACAACAGCAACAAAAACTCCTTGGTCAGAACACTGATGTGAAGAGGAAGAAAGCTCTTTTCTGTCACCCAGGCGAGCACAGTGCGGGACTACAGGAGTTCGTGGCTGGCCAGCTCTTTATTCACTTAACTTAGAATAACGTATGAGTTTGTATCAAATCCTGAAGAAGAAATAAGCCTCAGTTTTCCATCTCTTTATCAGCAAGAATGGGAAAGAGAAGTGAAGATGTAAGCTAGCAGTTTCAACAACTGATATTTTAGACCACTGGTTGATGTTATAAGATATTGGTATTTATGGATTATCAAGTGTCAATGTACCAGTACTTTCCTGTCATTCAAAGAACTAGGGCTTATTTTATACTATATGATTAGAAATGTATGTAAACATACATTTCATATATATCTATGCACTCTAGAGATGAAAAGCCAGTGACTGAAATAACATTTACTTTGAATGAGGAGGAATGAGCCAACACATTTTATTCAAAGTTGCAGCCAAGGCATGGGCCTATGTAAAAACTCAGAAGAAAGCCCCTTCTGATAAATACAGTGCCTTTATTATGCTGGTTTTCCTGTTCACACCTCAAATAAGAAGTGAACACTTATTGCCAGGTGCCTTGTCTTGGTTGAATTTTAAAATATACACTGAATTCAGGATGTTGGCGGTTGGAGGGAGAGAAGATTTACCAAAGTGATAGCAAAATCTCACCTTGCTTTGTTTATAAATGAAACAGAAGTAGATTGGAAAAACCAGTGTTAGGGAAAGAAATCATGCATTCAGAACCTAACTTAGTAGGAAGGGCTGTTCTCTACACTGCAGTGGTGGTAATCCAAAGGCATCTATTTTCTAGGCTTAAAGAGATGTATTTTTAATATATTTAATTATATTCTCTACACTTCACCATTAGCATGTCTGATAAAAATTTGTAATTAACAAATAGCTCAAGAACATTATATTTAAATACTTCTTAGAGTATTTTTAAACAAATAGCCTGCAAGTAAGAGGTTTTCATGCTATCGATGCTGATGCTTTCATTTGTGAATCATTGTGAATGAGAGCTCATGCATGAAAGCTGTAATGCATATGCAACTTTGGAGGAGTTCAAGTATAATATGCAGGTTGACAGGGCAGTCTAGCACATTCCTCTTAGAGAATAAATGAAAAAACAAAGGGAAGTAGGAAGGAAGGAAGGGAGGGAAGAAAGATGGGAAGGAAGGAGAGAGGGAAGCAGAAGGCAAGCATCTTGCTATATTCCCCACAAATTATTTCAAGAAATGACCCATATTATCATGGATAAATTATTTGCAAGAGAATGAATTGGTGTCTTTCAAAACAGTATGGCTTCTTTAAATGGTTCTCTCACTCTTGCAGGATAATAGGCTTTTATGAGATAATAAACTCTTCTGTGTCAAACTGATGTTTTAAACCAGGATATCGAAAAAACTAGCATTTCCTAATCAGCACTGTCTATATGTTGAATTTAACATTTGTGTTTAATTTTCTCATGGCCTAGTGTTGTGGTGCTTCTGGTAGTGGCCATAAAAGCCTCAAACTATTTGTTGTGGATTTCAGATTTTATAATCAGTCAGAAGCCCTGGAAGTGACTTTTCTTGATGGTGAGACTCTGGCTCGTGCATTTATTGATTACACAGAACTATTTGCAATAGGTTATTTGACTTTTCAAAAATTTAAACATTTTTGCATGTAAATTATTATATTTACCAAAGATTTAAAGCAGTTGATTAATAGTTAACTCAAACACTGTGAACTATCTTTAAAACACAAGAGAAAAAGAAATGTTGGTATCTCAATAACATCAACTGTGTAAATGGAGTTCTATAAAATAGAAATAGTCCACAATGGTATTTGTGAAATCTATGGAAGAGCTTTAGGATTCTTGTGGATGGAAACTGAATGTTCAGGCCCACTTAAATTATTAATGTATAAATTGTGTTTTTGTGTCTAGGTTATGTACAGAGAAATGTGACAATTTTTATAATAAATATTTTTTATTATAATGGTAGATGTAATCTTTTAAAGTTCTTTTCTCAAATTAATGGAAAGTACTAAGAAGAATTTGAGGTAAAGTTTTTCCTCACTTTACACCAAGGCTAATTTAGCTACATATGGGGTATAGCCTTTAAAAAAAAAAAAAAACCTTAAAATCTTAATTTTTAAACAAAAGATACTTTATAGCATTCCAGAAATTTCTGGTTCTCCTTTGCTTTCTTGGTTATGCTCCAATAACACATAGTACAATGTGTGTTTATCTACATGAATAAATTCAATAATTGTTTTCCCAATGTATGCACTCTCTACATTTTTTTTGTAAATTTACTTAAGAGTCTCACTTAGTGACTGTATTACACAGCAAATACAGTGGAGTATCAAAATAATTACCTAGATAATTTAGGTTCCCAAACAATTTCTAGATTAAATATCTGAATAATAATAGGGTAGAAATAGGATAGGAAGTACTAAATTAAGTGGTGACATGTTTTATCTTTGCTATCTTCACACTTTCTTTACTAATTTAATCCTACTTTATCGTTAGACAACATTCTCTGCCTACCTCCGTAATGCCCTTATTGCAAAGTTTTGCAAAAAAACAAATAAAAAAGGAATGGAGGGAGGAAGGAAGAAAGGAAGGGAAGGAGGAGGGAAGAAAGAAAAGCAATTAGAATAAAATAAAATTAGTGGAATAAGTTTGTCATAACTAAACTCTAAAATCTTGTCAGAATAATCATATGTAAATAAAAAATGCCATCAGCTATGGCATTAGACCCTAAAGAACCTATACCGAAGCCCTTCAGCAATGACATGCTTCTTCACTTGACTACCTTCATTTCTTCTTCTGTCAAGGAAGTACTGCACTGTGTCTAAAGGAAGCCCAAGAGCACACACTCGTACATACCTACACACACGGGCTTGGCTGTAGAGTTCCCTTGAATTAAGCAACTTGGGAGGTAGGGGGTTAGCATGTGCCCCGGGCTCAGAACCTTCATCCCCATTTCCACAAAAACTGTAAGACTTCAAGTCCCATAATTCTCCATTTATGGACATGTACATCTTTTCGACTCAATATGTGTACCCCCAAAGGATACTAATTTTCAAGTTCAACAAAGTGGGCTGAATTTTCATTAAAACTGTCTTTACACCATTTCTCCTAAATTTCAAATTTGGCTCAAAATGGTAAGAGCATTTGATCTTAACTACAATAACATGTGCAAAGAGAGATTATTGTGAGCTAGTAGTTTAAGCATTGGCCTTATAATTTCTTTATTCTCCTACTATGCTTTCAGGTACTGTACTTAAACTTAGATGTATAACAACACTGCAAATGTGTATGAAATCTCCAGGTCACTTTGGTCTGTCTTGATGAAACTATTGAGGAATTTTCATAATTCCACAGGAGCTTATGAAAGAGGTCCCCAACCCTCCACCATGAACACTTAGAGCTGTAGGCTTCTATCTCCATTAACATTCTATCCATACATCTTTTAGGGGATTTTTTCACTTTTTACCTTGTATCACAGTTACTTAGGCACTCAGTAAACATTTCCTGGATGGATACATGAATAAACTCATAAATAAACCTCTGCCTTTAGAACAGCATCCTTACATTTAAAAGCAGATTGGTACTCTGTGTTAAACAAACATACATCAAATTTTATAAGATTTTATGCTTTAAGTGGTATTCAAAAAGTTTTACAACATTGCAGAAACTCTGGAATATTTTTCCAAGCCAGAAAAATTGCAACTGATCTTGTTTAAAGTAGCTCTACACTGGTGGCCTTTGGCCATTAAAAATTATCATATATTTCAAAAGAAATTAAATAATGGATAAAAGTTATAACTAATGAAATTTCTTGAGCAAATGGGTTGGTATTTCAGATTTTATTAGTATGCTTCCTTCTTGTTCACCTTGGACTCAGATGAAAAAAAATCACCATTCATATTTCATGGCCTCTTAAATGGAAATGAGCAACTGTCTTTTAATGAGATTTTTCAGTTCCTACTGAAGTGCAAATAAACATAAAAAGCTACTCAAAATCAACAGAAATGTCAGTAGCCTTGAAAACATGTTGAATCTATTAAATGATGTGAAAATAATGTGAACTGTCTTAGTGATAAATCCAGCAATGAAATAATAAAGTTTATCAGCAGATTATAAGACATCATTCTCATGTTTACTGCTATTATTCAATGTAATGAAAATAACACAGAACTGGTTGTCAAATAATGCAGTATAGCTAGGAACTATTTATGAGCATATTATTTTCCATAAATGTAAAAGAATGCTTTAAGACAAATAGCCTATTAAATGGCAAAGTCTTGAGTTTATTTTATCAATTCCATTAAAACTATGCCCTTTAAGGTGTTTCTAGCCCCCAAAATACACTTCGGTATTTGGCAGAATTGCCCTTAACTCAGTCTTTTTCTTTTAAATTCACTTTTAAGAATAACAAGATATGTTTGAAATTATAGCTTTATGACCTGAAAATGAAATAAAAATTTGAAAACAAAAATGAAAAACTTATACCATATTCTTAGGCAATTCTCTTTACCTGTTTGAGTCCCAGTTTTCTCTTCTGCCTATGTGAAATAACTAAATGAATTCTAGTGCTTAAGGAAGATATTTTTAATTCTAAATTCTCTGAATCTATTCTCATAACAAGCAAAAACATTATTTAATTTTACATTTATATGAAATGATGTTTATTAAACTTATTGTGGTAATTATTTCATGATGTATATAGGTCAAATCATTATGTTGTATACCTTAAACTTATGCAGTACTGTATGTCAATTATATCTCAATAAAACTGTAAGGGAAAAAAATGAACTCTCACATAACTGAATGAGTGAATGAATGAATGAATAAATAAAGTTTTAAAAATACATTAACAGTGATGAACTTTATTTTAAAATTTTAATTTTATATTGGAGTATAGTTGATTTGCAATGTTGTGTTAGTTTCAGGTGTATAGCAAAGTGATTCAGTTATACACATACATATATCTATTCTTTTTCAGGTTCTTTTCCCATATAGGTTATTACAGAGTATTAAGTAGAGTTCCCTGTGCTATACAGTAGGTCCTTGTTGATTATCTATTTTATATATAGTAGTATGTATATGTTAATCCCAACCTTCTAATTTATCCCTACCCCCTTCCCCTTTGGTAACAATAAGTTTGTTTCCTAAGTCTGTGAGTCTGTTTCTGTTTTGTAAATAAGTTCATTTGTATAATTTTTAAAATTCCACATATAAGTGATACCATATGATATTTGTCTTTGATTTACTTCACTTAGTATGATAATCTCTAGGTCCATCTATGAATAATGAATGAATAAAGGTTTTTTTTTTTTTTTTTTTTTTTTTTTGTGGTATGCGGGCCTCACTGTCGTGGCCTCTCCTCCTGCGGAGCACAGGCTCCGGACGCGCAGGCCCAGCGGCCACGGCTCACGGGCCCAGCCGCTCCGCGGCACGCGGGACCCTCCCAGACCAGGGCATGAACCCGCGCCCCCTGCATCGGCAGGCGGACCCCCAACCACTGCGCCACCAGGGAAGCCCTGAATAAAGTTTTTGAATCTATATTTTCTAATAGTTCTTTACTGAATACCCTGCCTCCAATTTCTCTTCACTCTGAACTAGGCTTTGCATAATATCACTGTCAAGCTCAGAATCTTCTGCTGCCTTCCCAGTGCCTAAGAATCTGATATTTATAGTTTTCTACAATCCAATCTACACAATCAACCTTACAACCTATACCTTCTGTTACTGAACTGTTTAGTATATTGTCTTCTAAATATGCAACAAACATTTTCCTTTGATCATTGTAAATATGCCTGCCTGAAATGCCCTTCTTCTCTTCTCTTTTTCCTAAAAGCTGCTCAACCTTCTAAACCCAACTCAAATTCCCCCCTCCATGGACTGAGCATCCCAGACCAAAGTGCCTTCTCTCCCAACTTCTTCCTCTAAGCTCTCACGTGGTCAGGACCATTACAGTATTTAGCATGTAATTCCTAAGGTTGCTAGTTAAATGTTATAGAGAGGTATAAAATCCAGAAACCCAATTAGATTGTGTTTTCCCTGAAATCCAGGACCATGAATTACACATACCTATATGAAAACCATGATGTTAAGCCTGTCTCATGTATAGTAGACATCAAAAATATTTCTTGATTAATATATTTTTGATGAGTTGGGAAAACAGAGAAAAGCAATGAAATAATTCCTGATTGAGAAGATTATTCTACTTATCTAAAACCAAAGCCACCCATCATAACATCAAGGGCCCTCAGCATTTCTTCTCATTCTGGGAAGGATCCATGTTTATTTCCAGGTGGATCATGCCTATAATATATACATACAAACTAACTTAAACCTTTTATTTCAGGCTTAAAACTAGGTCTGTGTCCCCAAGGAGCTTACAGTCCTCTTGAAGAGTTAAAGAGACACAAACGTGTAAGAAGTTAAATCATGACCAAAGATTTTACTAACAGTTCAAGTCAACAGTAGAGGAGATGCCATAATTCCTAATATACATAGCCAGGCACATTCACTAACATTAACTGCTATAGAAATTTAAAGAAGGAAAGGTGATTTCAGGCTAAAGTGACTAGGTGGAAAGAGGACAATTTAGGCGAAGTGGGGAAAAGACCATGAAGAAACTACCCAGGGAGAAGGTGGGAAAGGTATGTTGGAGCTCAACTAAATATAGTCTGAATGTCTAGATGTGGTATCTGGGGCATCAAAGAACCATTTACTAGGATAGTAAAAGGATCAAAACAGTTCTGTGGACTAAAATCTTAAGATCATATAACTCACTGTCAGTTTATTTACAAAATACAGTGCAGCAATCAGCACAATCTTCTTAAATGAGAGATTAATTTAATATTTGAATAATTAAAGAGAGAATCTGTGGTATGTTGACTAATGAGTGAAAACAGTGTGCTTTCACACAAGTATCATACTGGTCAGACATGTAGGATTCTGGAGCCAGGCTGCCTATATTTCCATGCCAGCTCTGCCACTTAATAGCCATGGGAAGTTACTTAACTTTTCTCTGCTTAAGTTTTCTGATCTGTGAAATGGGGATAATACTATAGCACCTTCATTATAGGAATGCTGTGAAAATTCAAATGATTTAATATATGTAAAGCATTTATAACATTCTTGGCACATAATACAATTTATATAGATATTTGCTATTTTATCAATAATGTTATTTAAGTATTAGATACTGGATCCTTCTATTAAGTTCCGATACAAATAAGTGGATAGCAATAAAAATAAAGTACTGTTCTTCAGACATGAAGTCATACGGTGTGAGCATGCAATATCAATGACAGTAACAAATTTGCTCCAAGATGCCCTACTGCCCGATTATGGCGCTGGGATTATATTTTTAGGTCAAAGTATGGTCTGTTGACCTGAAACTGCTAAGTAAGGCTAAAACCTGCTCAGGAAGGGATCAAACGCAGACCTTGACCTCTGTGGTAATGCTGCCCAACCAAAAACTGGGTGGATAGTGATGCCATGTGTTAGCTAATGAGATCCATTAACTCTTTTAGGTCCCTTTGAGAGCACTGCACAAGGCTGCACCTCCCAGAACAGGAGAAGAAGCTAGTTCACTGCACATTATAAAGAATCACATAGCACTTTGCCCAAAGCACACTCTCAGTAATTGTTTGTTGAATGGATGAAAAGAGACTTAAACCATAAAAATAACAATTAGGCTTCAGTTGTTCCCCAGGCAGCCTCTTTCCCCTTCTAAATATCATATTTCATCTTGGGAAAGCAGAGCTCCAAATGATAACAAAAGCAAGCACAAAACACGATTTTTTAAAAAGCCTTTGAAAACAGTTCCCTGGCATACTGGAAAGTAGAATATGTTTTCTTATTTTTTTTTTTCTTAGAATGTCTGACAATGGTTCTTTGTTTGTAATTGAAAATATATCCTGCATTCTGTTTAGAGTCAGATGTGATTCTTATCTTCACCTAGTCCAGGTAGTTCCAGGCAGGATTTTACTTACCGTGCACTAATTTGGGGGAAATTATTTTAGGGATAAAACTTGCCACTGAGCTTGAAGAAACAATTTTTTAACCACAGATAATCTATTGGTTATAATATTGACTTGATCTTTTTAAGCCATTATTTCCATTGGCAGAAAATATTTATTTCATGTATTAGAATAGAAATTGGTTTCACTATACTTCTTTCTCTGACCCCTTTTAAATTGAACATTAGGCAAAAAAAAAATTCTACAGAATTTATTATGTGACAGATATTTTTCTAAGGATTTTACATTAATTAATTCATTTTTCCCTCACAACAACCCTATGTCATTAACTCTTTTGCATAAATGGACTTCTTTTATCCTCACAACATCTGTAGTGTTATTATCCTACCCATTTTACAGATAGGAAACTGAGCCACAAAGCAGTCCAGTAAGTTGCCCCTATCAAGGGACAAGAGCTGGGATTTGATTCAAGGCACTCTATACTCCAGAGCCTTTGCTCTGAAGAAACAGTCCTTCTTTGAGAAATTCAGGGAGGACAGCAACGAGTCAGAGTGATGCCTGAGGTCATGCAAATGTGTAACCCATAGCTAGTCTCCAAGGCAGAGGATCACTGTCACTGACCTCATCACAAGGAGCCTAACCAACCAGCTGCAGGTCCCTGTATTTCTTCAGACAATATTTTCAGAAGTCCCTACCTACTTGCAGAGCCATCAGAAGCTTGGGTTGTTAGACCAGCTCACGCTTTCAACTGAATGACACTTAACCATTCTTCAGGCATTGAGGCAATTCACTTACTTATTCAACAAGTAATCAGCAAAGATTTCTTAAGCACCACATGCTGCCACGCACTAGGAATACCATAATGAATCACAACGATTCCTAGGCTCAAGGACATTATAGGCTATTTGTGAACATAGAAATTAGGTTTCTAAATATTGATATGTTTTAATATCTTTATTTATTCACATTATCCTGAGAGTTAGACACAAGATTTCTGGGGCAGGGACAAGCTATTTACACTTACTTACAGTAAAAACTGCATCAGTTCCCCCGGCCCCAATCTTTCCCCCTTCTAAGGTGATTCAGTGACAGCCAGACATCACATTACACTTACTGGGATCTGTACTATAGGTGAAGAATACCCCCAAAATCTGAGAGCCTATCTGGAAGAGGAACAGCTGTCTCCCACTCCCTCCCTTTGTGAGACAGTGAGAAAAAACTTTGCTCCCTAATGTACACAAACTCTCCTTCAGGAAAGAAAAGGAAAGATACTGTGTGCTCACCCTTTGGAATGTAACTAAATATTTCTGGGGGCCATATTACAAGTTTTGTCCTGGCAAAGCCCACTAACAATTCCTGGGAAATAAAAATAGAATCTACATAATAAAATAAAGTCTGACCTTTTTTTCTTTTCCTTTGTGCTTCATCCAGTTTCACTTGTTCACATGGGGCCGTGTGCAGAGGCCGTGCACCTGAGGTTGCACATGACACCGCAGTTCAAGACAGCAGCCGAGGGCTGTGTGCAAAGACACTGCACCCGGCACTGCAATGTGGAGCCACGCCCAACCTGCCAGAACTCCACCCCTCCCCCTGTTGTGAAGAACCCTATAAAGCAGCCCCTCCCGAGAGTGAGAGCCTGCACCTCTCTTTTCTTTGATCGAACAATAAAGCTTTCCTCTGCTTACGAACAGAATTCAGTCTTGTTTTATTGGTTCGAATGACACCAGGGAGCAGGACCATCACTGGGGACGTTTCTCTGGAAAGAACTCCGTGTAATGGTCTTATTCCAAGACAAAACTTGGAATGTCTCCAGGCCCAGCTTTGGTCAGGTGCCTTTTTCAGAATCAACCCATGTAAACATGGGGGTAAGATGTTCTAAGCGTCTGAGGCTTAATCATGTGCCTACCCACAGGGCTAGAGGAACGGGGTTGTGGTGATAATTGGTCTAATTTAAACCATATAGACTGAGAAGGATAACATAAAATGAGAAGAGATGTTTCCCCGAAGGAAAGGATGGTAGCAAACCAAAAGCATATGTCCACTACAGCAGGAAAGTATGAGTTAGAGCACAGGTGGGGAGATTTTTACTAGGCAGGGGGAAAAACGTGTCCTCCATTATAATAAGAGGAACTCATGTGAGTTAGATCAAGTTTTGGTTGTTAATATCTGTAGAGAAGGGAAAGATTAAGTGATCAGAGGTTTGAGGACAGGATAAGCTATGAGAGAACATAGTTAGGTACAGTGGGGAGAGGAGAGAGGTTGTTGACTAACCTGCTCAGGTGTGTGATTTCTCCCGTAACCTACTCAAGAGTCTGGATTAGGGGTCAGCAAACTGTTTGTTTGTTTCTCCTGTCAAGGGTCAGATGGCAAATATTTTAGGCTTTGTGCACCACATATGGTCTCTTTCACATATTTTTCTTGGCCTTTTAACAAATCTTTAGAAATGAAAAAACTTTTCTTAACTCTGATTGGACTGTAGTTTTCTGGTTTCCATGCAGGCAGGGAAAACATGGAGGGTTACATACATCTATGGTTGTGAATTCGTCCAACAGGTAAAACAAAAATAAAGAGACAATAAAGTTTAGAGTATTTGTGAACAAGTGAATGAAACCGAGTCCACTAGATATTGAAGTCACCAATCACTCATTATTTATAGATAAATTCAATTAACATTGCTTAGGTATCTGTCGTGTGCCAGACACAAAGCTATGTTCTAGAGATACAATGGTAATCAAAACAGTTATGATCTCTACCTTCATGGGGTTTAGAGCCTAGTGGGCAAAGACAGATTAATTTTAAAATAACAAATTAAAATGTATAATAGTACCTGGATCAGTGTATAGTATACACAAATTTTGCAGCATAAAAAATTCAAGAAATATAACATTCTTCTATTCTTCCAAGTCAAATTTAACTTGCTTTGAGTCCCTATACTATGTCATACCCCCATCCCAAATCATTATGAGTTTCTCTCCCTTCAGAGTTGTACAATGATTCAGGAATCTTTCACAGTCCCAAACAGTCAACTATGGCCCTTTGGCCTTTGGATTATACAGGTATAATCTGTATTATCTGCTTTCCAAACCTGACTGATGACTGTAAAGGAAAGAGAGGAGATGGAAGAGATCTGTGCCTGCAGTGCAAAGCTTGAACCTGGAGATCCTTACTAGCGATCTCCCAGCAATTTCCTGTGTACAAATGCCTAGGTCACTCAATTGCCACCTGTACTGTATCTGTCCAAGGAGTCAGCTATTTCTACCTCACAAAATTGTTTCTTGTTTCCAGACTCCCCCACTCTGGTACAGTGCCACATAAGTCCAATGAATAGTCAGATATTTCTTAAATTAAAAAAAAAAAAAAGGGACTTCCCTGGTGGTGCAGTGGTTGAGAATCCGCCTGCTGATGCAGGACACTCAGGTTCGTGCCCCAGTCCGGGAAGATCCCACATGCCGCGGAGCGGCTGGGCCCGTGAGCCATGGCCGCTGAGCCTGCACGTCTGTAGCCTGTGCTCCGCAACGAGAGAGGCCACAACAGTGAGCGGCCCGCGTACCGCTAAAAAAAAAAAAAAAAAAAAAAAAAAAAAAAAAAAAAGAGGTGGGACAACACATGCCCACAAATTTTATTAACTTAGATGAAACTGACCAATTCCTTGAAAGACAGAAATTACCAAAACTCAGACAAGGAGGAATAGATATCCATCCCTACATCCATTAAAGAAATTGAATTGCTAATTAATAACCTACCAAAAAAAGAATGCACCGAGTGTATATGATTTTACTAGTGCATTCCACCAAATGTTTAAGGAGGATATAACATCAATTGTCAAACGACCTCTTCCAGCAGATAGAAGCAGAGGGAATACTATCTAATTCATTCTATGAGAGCAATATTGCCCTATAACCAAAACCAGATAAAGACGTTGTAAGAAAACAGATCAATATCTCTCATGAACATAAGTGTAAAAATTATCAATAAAATATTACCAAATGAATTCTATCATAAATAAAAAGAATTATATACTACAGCAAAGTGAGACACACTCCAGGTATGCAAAGCTGGTATAACATTTGAAAAATCAATCAATATAATCCACCATACCAATAGGCTAAAGAAGAAAAATCATGTCATCATATTAACTGATTAAAGAACAAAGTTGAAGGACTTATATTACTAGATTTCAAGACGTTAAGGACTCTAAACCTACAATATAAACAATGTAGTGTGGTATTGGCAAAAGCATAGACACATGTATCAATGGATCAGATGAGACAGCCCCCAAAATAGTCCCAAACAAATACAGTTAACTGATTTTTGCAAATGTGCAAAAGCAATTCCATGGAGATAGGATAGTCTTTTCAACAATTAATGCTGGAACGATTAGAATTCATTCTAATGAAAAAAAAAGAAAAAAATTAAGACATATCTTACATCTTGTACAAAAATTAATTCAAAGTGGATCACAGAACTAAATGTAAAACACAAAACTGTAAACCTTCTAAAAGAAAACATAAAAGAAAATTAGGTGGTCTTGGGTTTGGTAGAGTTTTAAAATATACCAAAGCATAATCCATGAAAGAAAAAAAAAACTGAAAAATGGAACTTTGTTAAAATTAAAACCTCAGCTCTGTACAAGATATTGTTAAAAGAATAAAAAGACAAGCCACAGACTGGGAGAATATGTTTGCAAGACACATACTTGATAAAGGACTTTTATTCAAAATATACAAGAAACTCTTAAAACTCAATAAATAGAAAATAAACACATTTTAAAATGGGGAAAAAATCTGAATAGACACTTCACCAAAGACAAATGGCAAACAAGCCTATGAAAACACACTCAACATTATTTGTCTTTAGGAGAATGCAATTTAAAACAAGATATCACTGTACACCTATTAGAATGGCTAAAATCCAGAATACTGACAATACTATATGCTGGCAAAGATGTAGAGTAATAGGAACACTTACGGAATTTGGAAGACAGATGGCAATTTCTTACAATGATAAACATAGACTTACCATGTGTCCAGCAGTCCTGCTCCTAGGTAATAAACCAATTGATTTGAAAGCTATGTTTACACACAAACCTGCTTGCAAATGTTTATAGCAGCATTACTGATGACTGCCCAAAACTGGAAGCAGACAAAATGTCCTTCAACAGGTGAATAGATAAACAAACTCTGGTGCATTCATAAGATGAAATACTATTCAGCAATAAAGAGGAATGAGCTCTTAAGACATAAATGAAAAGACATGGATGACTCAAATGCATATCACTAAGTGAAATAAGTCAGTTTGAAAAGTCAGCGTACTATCTGATTCTATTTATATGACATCTAGAAAAGGCAAAACCTTAGAAACATAAACAGATCAGTGATTGCCAGGGATTTGGGGGTCGGGGCTGGGGAAAAAGTAAAGCACAGGAATTTTTAGAGCAGTGAAACTTCTTTGTATGAAACTACTTTGTATGTAATGGTGCATACATGACATAATGCTTTTGCCAAAGACCACAGAACTTTACAGCACACAGAGTGAATCTTAATGTATGCAAATTTAAAAAAAAAAACATTTAGAAGGTCAAAGGAATCCCAGGATGGAGTGCAGAATATGATGGAGAAATCTAACTGTATTACTAATGTTAGTAATGAAACAACCTCACTGAAGAGCATAGAGGCTAAGGTCTGCTCTAAATGACTTTGGAAATAGAGTTTGTAAGACTAAAGGCAAAAGGAATAGTACATAAGAACTGTACTCTAATTGATAAAGGTTTAAATTCTGAAAACACTGTACATGTATCAACAACTGAGTAAATGGATGACAGTTGGTGGGAGGCAGATTTCTCACTGTTGGAGTGAGAAGTTACAGACAAGCAAGGGAAGAAAATTAGGATTAGAGTTAGAGATATAAACATAAACTCATGATTAGTGTGATACAGATACAGAGGGATACAGATTGGAAATATTCATATATATACACATATGAGTATACACACATATATTTCTTTTCTCTGTCTGCTATGAGAGCCTAGAAGTAATGACACCCCAATAGCAATGAGCACACCTAGTACCCAGATCTTAGTTTCTAATTGGACTTCAGTTAATAATAATGTACCAATATAACAATAATGTATCAATATTGGTTCAGTGGTGACAAATGTGCCATAAAAATTTAGCATATTAATAACTGGGAAACTGAGTGTGGGGTATATGGAGACTATGTACTACCTTCAAAACTTTTCTACAGACTTAAAACATTCTAAAATAAAATGGTTATTTAAAAAATAAAATATGGGAAATCTCTGTACTTTCCTCTTGATTTTGCTGTAAACTTAAAACTGCTCTAAAAAAAATAAAACCTATTTTTTTAACTTTTTATTTTATATTGGAGTATAGTTGATTAACAACGGTGTGTTAGTTTCAGATGTACAGCAAACAGATTCAGTTATATATATATATACATGTATCTATTATTTTAAAAATTATTTTCCTATTATTTACATAATACTGAGCAGAGTTTCCTGTGCTATGCACTAGGTCCTTGCTGGTTATCCATTTTAAATATAGCAGTGTATACATGTAATCCCAAACTCCCTAACTATCCCTTCCTCCCACCCTTCCCCCCCAGTAACCAAAAATTCTTTCTCTAAGTCTGTGAGTCCATTTCTGTTTTATAAATAAGTTCATTTGTATCATTTTTATATCATTCCTCTTTTTTAGATTCCTCATACTGAGTGAAGTAAGTCAGAAAAAGTGAAATATCAGATGATATAGCTTATATGTGGAATCTAAAAAATTTAAAAAACAAAAATAAAATAAGACAAGAAGAAGCTTAAGTTCTCTAGCCTAGTAGCACTTCTTTTAATTCAGCAACATAAAAGTCCTTGAGCAAAAAAAATCCTAATCCTTGACCACATGTTTGGTTGGGACAGGGTGAGCATTCTCTATAGACATAAGAGCACACAAAAATTATTTTTTCAGTATTTTTTTCTGCAAAAAAGGCTATAAAACAAAAAGTACACTTTAATCTTACATAAAAGAGTACCTAATCTGGTCATTGTCAGTTAGGAAAGCCTTCCCTAAGAAAGGATGAATAGAAGTTAACTAAGTAGAGACTAGGGAAGGTGTTCCTGATTAAAGGAACAACATACACCTAAGGTAGAATTAAGAAGAATCATGGTCCATCAATGGTGACCAGTGTGGCCAAAATGCAGAGTGGGACAAGATGGAAGCCTGAGAAATTTTAAGCATAGGCCCATCACATGTGGCCCTGTTGACCAAATTAACAGCAACGGTCTTTATCAGAGATGCAGCAGGACTCTACCGATGGGTTTTTAGGAGGAAGAAGGACATGATCAAATTTAAGCTGTGAAGATAGCTCTCTGGCTACGACACAAAGAAGAAATCGGAGCTGGGCCAGAGTTGAGGCAGAATAAGCATTAAGAGATTAGTTTATACTGTTCCTGATGGTGGAATATACTGACTTGAAATAGGGTAGTAGTAATAAATATGGAGGAAAATGAAAGATTTAATGTTTACTGAGGAGTTAAAATTGAAAGGACTTAGGTCAGGAGGAAGGCTAGGATTTCTACTCTTACCACTACTATTTAATATTGTGCTGTAAGTTCCTAGCCAGTGCAATGAATCACAAAAAGATAAAAAGGACACACAAATTGGAAAGGAGGAAATCAAACTGTCTTGATTCACAGATGATAAGATCATCAATACAGAAAACCCTATGGAATCTGCAAAAAAAAAATTCTACTAGAACTAATAAGTGAATTTAACAATGTTGCAGGGTATAAAATCAACATATAAAAATCAGTAGTATTTCTATATTCTAGAAATGAACAATCAGAAATTAAAATTTTTAAAAATACCATTTCAGGGCTTCCCCGGTGGCACAGTGGTTGAGAGCCCGCCTGCCGATGCAGGGGACATGGGTTCATGCCCCGGTCCGGGGGGATCCCACATGCTGAGCAGCGGCTGGGCCCGTGAGCCATGGCCGCTGAGCCTGTGCGTCCGGAGCCTGCGCTCCGCAACGGGAGAGGCCACAGCAGTGAGAGGCCCGCGTACCACCAAAAAAATATATATATATACCATTTCAACAGCATCAAGAAAACACAAACTACTTCAGAATAAATTTGGTAAAAGATGTACAGGATCTGCACATTGAAAAACTACAAAACATTGCTGAGATAAAATAAAGATGACCTAAATAAGTGGAAATATGTATCATGTTTATAGATCAAAAGATTCAGTATTTAAAAAAATTTAATTCTCCCCAAATTGATACATATATGTAGATTCAATGCAATCATAACCAAAATCCCAGTATGCTTTTCAATGAAAATTGACAAGTATAATTCATACAGAAATGCAAGGGTCCTAGCATAGCCAAAACAAATTTGAAAAAGGAGAACACAGTTGAAGGACTGACCAGTATCTGACTTTTAAGACTCATTATAAAACTATAGTAATCAAGACCGTGTGGTTTTGGCATAAAAATAGACAAATCAGCTGACGAGACAGGGAGTTTAGAAATAAACACACACATATCTAGACAACTGATTTTTGACAAAAATGCAAAGGCAATTTAATGGAGGGACGATAGTCTTTTAACAAATAAGCTGGTGCGACTGAATATCCATATGCAAAAAGTTAAATTTCAATCACAACATATCCAAAATTAACTCCAAATCGATACTGACTTAAATGTAAACCTAAAACTATAAAATATCTAGGAGAAAAATCCTTGTGTCTTTAGGTTAGAACAGATTTCTTAGAGATGCCACAGAAGCATGACTCGTTTTAAAAATGAAAGATTGGACATGATCAAAGTGACAAACTTCTGCTCTTTGAAAGACACTATTAAAAGAATAAAGAGATAAGCCACAAAATGGAAGAAAATATTTCTATATTATATATTGGATGAAAGACTTATATTCAAAATGTATTAAAAGCGGAGAAGAAGGCGGAAGAGTAAGACACGGGGATCACCTTCCTCCTTACAGAGACATCAGAAATACATCTACAGGTGGAACTTCTCTTATAGAACACCCACTGAACGCTGGCAGAAGACCTCAGACCTCCCAAAAGGCAAGAAACTCCCCACGTACCTGGCCGTGTGGATTAAAGGCTCTTGGCACTCCAGCCAGGCGTCAAGGCTGTGTCTCTGAGGTGGGAGAACCAACCTCAGGACACTGGTCCACAAGAGAACTCTCAGCTCCACGTAATATCAAATGGCGAAAATCTCCCAGAGATCTCCAGCTCAACACCAAGACCCAGCTTCACTCAACAACCAGCAACGAACACTGCTGGACACCCTATGCCCAAAAAAGAGCAAGACAGGTCTACAGCCCCATCCATTAGCAGAGGGGCTGCCTAAAATCATAATAAGGCTACCAACATCCCCAAACACACCACCAGACGTGGACCTGCCCACCAGAAAGACAAGATCCAGCCTCATCCACCAGAACACAGACACTAGTCCCCCCAACCAGGAAACCTACTCAACCCACTGAACCAACCTCAGCCACTAGGGACAGCCACCAAAAACAGAGGGAACTACGAACTTGCAGCCTGCAAAAAGGAGACCCCAAACACAGTAAGATAAGCAAAACGAGAAGACAGAAAAACACACAGCAGATGAAGGAGCAAGATAAAAACCCACGAGACCTAAGAAATGAAGAGGTAATAGGCAGTCTACCTGAAAAAGAATTCAGAATAATGATAGTAAAGATGATTCAAAATCTTGGAAATAGAATAGACAAATTGCAAGAAACAGTTAACAAGGACCTAGGAGAAATAAAGAGGAAGCAAGCAACGATGAGCAACACAATAAATGAAACGAAAAATACTCTAGATGGGATCAATAGCAGAATAACTGAGGCAGAAGGACGGATAAGTGACCTGGAAGATAAAATAGTGGAAATAACTACTGCAGAGGAGAAGAAAGAAAAAAGAATGAAAGAACTGAGGACAGTCTCAGAGACCTCTGGGACAATATTAAATGCACCAACATTCGAATTATAGGGGTCCCAGAAGAAGAAGAGAAAAAGAAAGGGACTGAGAAAATGTTTGAAGAGATTATAGTTGAAAACTTCCCTAATATAGGAAAGGAAATAGTCAATCAAGTCCAGGAAGCACAGAGAGTCCCATACAGGATAAACCCAAGGATAAACACGCCAAGACACATAATAATCAAATGGTCAAAAATTAAATACAAAGAAAACATATTAAAAGCAGCAAGGGAAAAACAACAAATAACACACAAGGGAATCCCCATAAGGTTAACAGCTGATCTTTCAGCAGAAACTCTACAAGCCAGAAGGGAGTGGCAGGACATATTTAAAGTGATGAAGGAGAAAAACCTACAATCCAGATTACTCTCCCCAGCAAGGATCTCATCCAGATTTGATGGAGAAATTAAAACCTTTACAGACAAGCAAAAGCTGAGAGAGTTCAGCACCACCAAACCAGCTTTACAACAAATGCTAAAGGAACTTCTCTAGGCAAGAAACACAAGAGAAGGAAAAGACCTACAATAACAAACCCAAAACAATTAAGAAAATGGGAATAGAAACATACATATCGATAATTACCTTAAATGTAAATGGATTAAATGCTCCCACCAAAAGACACAGACTGGCTGAATGGATACAAAAACAAGACCCATATATATGCTGTCTACAAGAGACCCACTTCACACCTAGGGACACATACAGACTGAAAGTGAGGGGACGGAAAAAGATATTCCATGCAA
Organism: Kogia breviceps; assembly: GCF_026419965.1. Lineage (NCBI taxonomy): Eukaryota > Metazoa > Chordata > Mammalia > Artiodactyla > Physeteridae > Kogia > Kogia breviceps. The sequence continues at coordinate 59,186,230 of NC_081318.1, read as the reverse complement.
ATGGAAATCAGAAGAAAGCTGGAGTAGCAATTCTCATATCAGACAAGATAGACTTAAAAATAAAGACTATTACAAGAGACAAAGAAGGACACTACATAATGATCAAGGAATCGATCCATGAAGAAGATATAACAATTGTAAATATTTATGCACCCAACATAGGAGCACCTCAATACATAAGGCAAATCCTAACAGCCATAAAAGGGTAAATCGACAGTAACACAATCATCGTAGGGGACTTTAACACCCCACTTTCACCAGTGGACAGATCATCCAAAATGAAAATAAATAAGGAAACACAAGCTTTAAATGATACACTACACAAGATGGATTTACTTGATATTTATAGGACATTCCATCCAAAAACAACAGAATACACATTTTTCTCAAGTGCTCATGGAACATTCTCCAGGATAGATCATATCTTGGGTCACAAATCAAGCCTTTGTAAATTTAAGAAAATTGAAATTGTATCAAGTATCTTTTCTGACCACAGTGCTATGAGACTAGATATCAATTACAGGAAAAGATCTGTAAAAAATACAAACACATGGAGGCTAAACAATACACTACTTAATAACGAAGTGATCACTGAAGAAATCAAAGAGGAAATCAAAAAGTACTTAGAAACAAATGACAATGGAGACACGACGACCCAAAACCTATGGGATACAGCAAAAGCAGTTCTAAGAGGGAAGATTATAGCAATACAATCCTACCTTAAGAAACAGGAAACATCTCGAATAAACAACCTAATTTTGCACCTAAAGCAATTAGAGAAAGAAGAACAAAAAAAACCCAAATTTAGCAGAAGGAAAGAAATCATAAAGATCAGATCAGAAATAAATGAAAAAGAAATGAAGGAAACAATAGCAAAGATCAATAAAAGTAAAAGCTGGTTCTTTGAGAAGATAAATGAAATTGATAAACCATTAGCCAGACTCATCAAGAAAAAAAGGGAGAAGACTCAAATCAATAGAATTAGAAATGAAAAAGGAGAATAACAACTGACACTGCAGAAATACAAGATTATTAGAGATTACTACAAGCAACTGTATGCATATAAAATGGACAACCTGGAAGAAATGGACAAATTCTTAGAAATGCACAAGCTGCCGAGACTGAACCAGGAAGAAATAAAAATATGAACAGACCAATCACAAGCACTGAAATTGAAACTGTGATTAAGAATCTTCCAACAAACAAAAGCCCAGGACCAGATGGCTTCACAGGCGAATTCTATCAAACATTTAGAGAAGAGCTAACACCTATCCTTCTCAAACTCTTCCAAAAGATAGCAGAGGGAGGAACACTTCCAAACTCATTCTATGAGACCACCATCACCCTGATACCAAAACCAGACAAAGACGTCACAAAGAAAGAAAACTACAGGCCAATATCACTGATGAACATAGATGCAAAAATCCTCAACAAAATACTAGCAAACAGAATCCAACAGCACATTAAAAGGATCATACACCATGATCAAGTGGGGTTTATTCCAGGAATGCAAGGATTCTTCAATATATGCAAATCAATCAACGTGATACACCATATCAACAAACTGAAGGAGAAAAACCATATGATCATCTCAATAGATGCAGAGAAAGCTTTTGACAAAATTCAACACCCATTTATGATAAAAACCCTGCAGAAAGTAGGCATAGAGGGAACTTTCCTCAATATAATAAAGGCCATATATGACAAACCCACAGCCAGCATTGTTCTCAATGGTGAAAACTGAAACCATTTCCACTAAGATCAGGAACAAGACAAGGTTGCCCACTCTCACCACTCTTATTCAACATAGTTTTGGAAGTTCTAGCCACAGCAATCAGAGAAGAAAAAGAAATAAAAGGAATCCAAATAGGAAAAGAAGTAAAGCTGTCACTGTTTGCAGATGACATGATGCTATACATAGAGAATACTAAGGATGCTACCAGAAAACTACTAGAGCTAATCAATGAATTTGGTAAAGTAGCAGGATACAAAATGAATGCACAGAAATCTCTGGCATTCTTATACACTAATGATGAAAAATCTGAGAGTGAAATTAAGAAAACACTCCCATTTACCACTGCAACAAAAAGAATAAAATATCTAGGAATAAACCTACCTAAGGAGACAAAAGACTTGTATGCAGAAAACTATAAGACACTGATGAAAGAAATTAAAGATGATACAAATAGGTAGAGAAATATACCATGTTCTTGGACTGGAAGAATCAGCATTGTGAAAATGACTCTATTACCCAAAGCAATCTACAGATTCAATGCAATCCCTATCAAATTACCACTGGCATTTTTTACAGAAGTATAACAAAAAATTTCACAATTTGTATGGAAACACAAAAGACCCCGAATAGCCAAAGCAATCTGGAGAACGAAAAATGGAGCTGGAGGAATCAGGCTCCCTGACTTCAGACTATACTACTAGGCTACAGTAATCAAGACAGTATGGTCCTGGCACAAAAACAGAAATATAGATCAATGGAACAGGATACAAAGCCCAGAGATAAACCCACACACATATGGTCACCTTATCTTTGATAAAGGAGGGAAGGATATACAGTGGAGAAAAGACAGCCTCTTCAATACGTGGTGCTGGGAAAACTGGACAGCTACATGTAAAAGTATGAAATTAGAACACTCCCTAACACCATACACAAAAATAAACTCAAAATGGGTTAAAGGCCTAAATGTAAGGCCAGACACTATCAAACTCTTAGAGGAAAACATAGGCAGAACACTCTATGACATACATCACAGCAAGATCCTTTTTGACCCATCTCCTAGAAATAAAAACAAAAATAAAAACAAAAATAAACAAATGGGATCTAATGAAACTTAAAAGCTTTTGCACAGCAAAGGAAACCATAAACAAGACCAAAAGACAACCCTCAGAATGGGAGAAAATATTTGCAAATGAAGCAACTGACAAAGAATTAATATCCAAAATTTATAAGCAACTCAGGCAGCTCAATAACAAAAAAACAAACAACCCAATCCAAAAATGGGCAGAAGAACTAAATAGACATTTCTCCAAAGAAGATATACAGATTGCCAACAAACACATGAAAGAATGGTCAACATCGTTAATCATTAGAGAAATGCAAATCAAAACTACAATGAGATATCATCTCACACCGGTCAGACTGGCCATCATCAAAAACTCTAGAAACAATAAATGCTGGAGAGGGTGTGGAGAAAAGGGAACACTCTTGCACTGCTGGTGGGAATGTAAATTGATACAGCCACTATGGAGAACAGTATGGAGGTTCCTTAAAAAACTAAAAATAGAACTACCATACGACCCCGCAATCCCACTACTAGGCATATACCCTGAGAAAACCATAATTCAAAAAGAGTCATGTACCTAAATGTTTATTGCAGCTCTATTTACGATAGCCAGGACATGGAAGCAACCTAAATGTCCATCAACAGATGAATGGATAAAGAAGATGTGGCACATATATACAATGGAATATTACTCAGCCATAAAAAGAAATGAAACTGAGTTATTTGTAATGAGGTGGATAGACCTGGAGTCTGTCATACAGAGTGAAGTAAGTCAGAAGGAGAAAAACAAATACCATATGCTAACACATATATATATGGAATCTAAGAAAACAAAATGTCATGAAGAGATTAGTTGTAGGATGGGAATAAAACACAGACCTACTAGAGCATGGACTTGAGGATATGGGGAGGGGGAAGGGTAAGCTGGGAAGAAGTGAGAGAGTGGCAGGGACATATACACGCTACCAAATGTAAATTAGATAGCTAGTGGGAAGCTGCTGCATAGCACAGGGAGATCACCTCTGTGCTTTGTGACCACCTAGAGGGGTGGGATAGGGAGGGTGGGAGGGAGGGTGATGCAAGAGGGAAGAGATATGGGAACATATGTATATGTATAACTGATTCACTTTGTTGTAAAGGAGAAACTAACACACTATTGTAAAACAGTTATACTCAAATAAAGATGTTTAAAAAATGTATTAAAAGCTTTCAAAGCTCAATAATAACAAAGTATATAATCCAGTAAAAAAAGGGGGCGATTTTGATCAGACACTTCGTCAAAGAACATTTGTGGTGGCAAACAGTCTCAGGAAAAGATGCTCAACATCATTAGCCATTAGGAAGTGCAAATTAACAACATAAGACACAGCTATATACATATAAGAATGACTAAAATTGCAGAGTCTAACTATACTACTTGTTGGCAAGAATGGAAAACAACTGGAACTCTGGTGGAAATGCATAAGCATTTAGGAAAATGTTAAACATACATCTACCCCATGTTCCAGCCTTCCCACTCCTATCTATCCAAGAGAAAAAAAAGCAATGAATTTATGTAAAGATTGTATGTTAATATTTACAGCAAGTTTTTCTCCCATAATCTCCCCCAAACAGCAGTCCTATCCAAACAGAAATGCCAGTCAACTAGTGGATGGAACAAATTTTGGTACATCCATACAATGGAATGCTACTCAACAACAAAGAGAAATGAAGAAATGATATACACAACGAGAATAAATCACAAAATAATTATTCTGAGTGAAGAAGATAGTTCCCCACCCTAAAAAAAAGAGAAAGGAAGTATATATGTTACGATGCCATTAATATCAAACTCTAGAAAATGCAAACGAATCTTTAGTGAGAGAAAGCAGATCAGTGCTTGACGGGATGATGTGGGAGAAGGGGCAGAAGGGAGGAGATGACAGAAGAGTATGAGGGATAGTTGAGGATGATGGTAATATTCAATATCTTGATTGTAATGACAGTACATATGTATATTTTACAGATCAAATTGTACACTCTAAATATGTACAACTTATTATATCTCAATTTTTTAAAAGTATATGTTCTCCTCCAAAAATTTTTTAAGACGATAATATTAACGGAAAAACCCGAACGAACTTTTTGGCCAGGCCAATGGATTGAATATAATTGGAGAAGAGGAAGTATCAAGAATGATTCCCAGGCTTCTGGCTTATACACCCAACTGAATGATGGCACTATTTCTGAGATAAGAAGGAACAGAATAGAACCACTGGAAGTTCTAGGAATGGGATTGAAGATTATGAGTCTCATTTTGGATAGCATGATGTTAGATTTATGGTGGAGAGGAATACAAAGAGCATGTTCCAGTATGACAGGGACAGAGGGAGGTTCCCCAGAGACTGATGGAAGAGAGTAAAATAGGGGGACAGTGGTATATAAGCTGTAAAGTTTTAGGGCTTTTTCATGAAAGCTTGGGGGAGCTGTGCCAAGGGAACATAAGAAAGGCGTGAACCATGTACCCCTGCATTCTATCCCCCTCATACCTGTGTTAGGAGACCTTCAGAAGTGATTTGGAAGAAGTCAAGTTTGTATGAACATAACAAAGTAAAGAAATGTTCAGTTAGCCAGTGTGTAGGGCTGAGTTCCAGAAGACACAACAAAAGAGTTTGGAAAAGAAATGATATTGTCAAAGGAAGTGAATACGATGAAGGTCAGAACACAGAAGATGATAAATTGAGGGTCTTGCCTCAAAGGATGACAAAGAATAATAGGGATTTGAAGAACTGCTATTTTAGCTTTGATCACTGCATGAGAACGAGTCTCACAGAATTCAGACTTGGAGATAGCGGAAGTAGATACAAAGCTGGGGAAGGCCATTTCTTCTCTTCTTGATCCACAGGGATGGTGATGGCTACAGAGGCTGCCAGTGGGCCGGATTGCCTTCGTCTACCCAGGAGAACGGAGTTGGTGGGCATTTTGCCAGGTAAGATTCCTCATATATGGGTGATTTGCATTGAGTCATTGCTGCAGCTCTCTACAGAGAGATGGAAAGGGAGCTGCTGAAATTGATGTTTGTTTATTATGCTCCATCATGTGTCCAGGACTGTGAGAGATGCAAAGGAAGCTTAAAAAATTATAGAAGGCTGTATGTTCATAACAAAAATTAGAAAGCACTATGAAGTGGTATTTAACCAAGCATCAGAGAGCATAAATTTAAATAAGTAGCAGGAATAAGAAAATGGATGGACAATGTAAGTAAAGTTCATCAGAGGAGCTTCCCAGAAGGAAATGGAGTTTTTCAAGTTTAGGATCTAGCTAGGAGGAAAAGATATAAGCAGACAGCAGAAAAGAGGAAAAGTGTAAGTAAAAGTCCTAGGCCAGAATATATACAGAGTGTGTGTGTGTGTGTGTGTGTGTGTGTGTGTGTGTGTGTGTGTGTGAGTATTTTGTACATAAACCCACATGTGTTAGAGTTGACAGAGGGAGAGAAAGGTAATAAAACAAGGGAAATAAATATTATTATGGGGTAATGTGAAATAAAATTTGGGATAGATAAGTTGGGTACAGATTATCAAGGATCTTGAAAAGTGTACACATGATCTGAAAAACTGTAGGAAGCCATAATCAATTTGACCAAGGAGCTGTATGGTCTAAGTAACACTTTATAAAAATTAGCACTGCATTTGTGTACAGGATAGTCTGGAGAGGAGACAGGCAGTTTTATAGTTCTGAAAAAGTGCCTTTTAAAGTCAAAACATTTAAAAATCTTTGTAGAGCTAAATTGAAGAACTCCCCAAAACATAATATTTTCTTTCTTTCTTCTCAAAGGAATGCTGACGTAGCAAGCTAAACAGTTTCACCGTGTCTTTGTACTTTCTTTCTAAAAGGAATATTAAAGAATTGCTATACTCTTTTAATCTGAGGAGCTCCATATACAGGGACTTTAACTTCTATCTAGAAATTTTACTGTGGGACGCTTTCCTCTCAACATGCACACTACTTATTTTTGCTTGATGTGTTAATAATTCATTTCCAGTTTGGTGATTTTTATGTTAACATGGAGAAATTGATGAGGGCTCCCTGCCTAAAAATTCAAATGACTAAACGTTGAAACTAAAACCTTTAGGGTTAGAGTAACTATGGTTATTTAGTGAAGACTAGGGAATAACTTATAACTTTTCCCCCCAGTGGACATAGATTTATCTTATTACATGGTTTTTAATCTCTTACTAAAGATAATGCAAGAACAAACACATCTGTTTTGAAATATGTTTTCAAGGAGAGCCCAGAAAGAATTTTCTTACAGTAAGTTATACACTGGAGCAGATAGTAAGGAATGTTATAGATTTTCCTAGAAGAGTTTTGCTAAGGTTGTGGAGGTCCAATTTGAGTTTAGGCAAGACTCAAACACGTTAAAGGCAGAGGTGGTAGAGGTCTAGGGAAATTAGGGTTAAAGAAATATTAAAATAAATACCCTTTGACTTTTACCTTTAAAAGAGACTCAAATTTCAGGGAATGACTGGTGGTCTAATGAGGTGGATATCATAAAAACATATTCTGCAGGGTGATATGATAATAAACCAGTTAAGGAGTAAGGAAACTCAGTAAAAGAAAGATACCATTTTGAAATTTTGAGTATAGGATGTTTTCTGTCACTCATATTTGTTTTCTAGCTCAGTTCCCACCAAATATATTTTTTAAAGATACATGTTAAAAAATACTACAAATGCTTTGACTTTAACTTTTTTAAGCACTGGGTTCCATGCTTCACTGCTCTGGAACTCCTCTATCAGAATGGTGAAGGTCCTCCCCCACTGTATGAGTTTCCAGGGATGGCTATAAGAAAGTACAACAATCTGGGTGGCTTAAGCAGTAAAAAGTGATTGTCTCACAGACCTGAAAGCTAGAAGTCAAAAATCAAGGTGTCACAAAAGTTGGTTCTTTCTGAGGGAAGCGAGGGTTAATTTGTTCCATGCCTCAATCCTAGCTTCTGGTAGCCTTGGGAGCTCCTTGGCTTATAGATGGCATGATCTCTGTATCTTCACATTATCTTCTCTCTGTCTCTATGTACACATTTCCCCTTTGTATAAGGACACAGTCATATTGGATCAAGACCCACCCACCCTAATTACCTTATATTAAATTGATCATTGACAAAGACCTTATTTCCAAATAAGGGGGCATTCACAGATCATGGGGGTTAGGACATCAATGTCTTTTGTGGGGACACAATTCAATCCATAACACCCACCATCACTGACCTCACCCCTCACCCTAATGCAGCTTTGGCACCAAGAGAGTGCTAGTACTTCTGAGGTGGAACAAATGCAAGTGTGGGAGAAGTGTAAGGTAGAACAGAAACAGAGGAATTGCTGGCAACAAATACAAATTTTTTAAAACATTAGGTGGATTAAAACCATTTGGTGAATATCTAGGGACTATCAAAGCCTATCAGTTTGAAAAGTCAGCAGCAAATTTTACCTAAAATCTACCAGACATAAAATACTTGGAATGCTAATTCGATACTTTTCTTTTAATGTTCCTGTTTTCCTTGCAAGACCTAGATGTGACTTTTAAAAATCCTTTATTTGAAATATATGAGGAAATTGGTCATGATTCACCATAAAATTTTGTTTACCTTGGAAAAGAAGGCTGTTACTTTAAAAGAAAATCTTTTTAAAGCTCTACTTTTCTCTTTCATCCCCAAAGAGAAAGAAAATCACTATATTCATCAAAAATATGCTACTGGGAAGATCCTGTAATTAAGGCCGAATTTATAGGAAACAACCAACAACAAGGAAAACATCTGACTCTCTGGAAAGTTTTATGAAAACTCATATACTTACATAAAGAAAAATCTGCAGAACCTAACCCATTTTCTTTTTCTTTCCTTTTCTTTTCTTTTTTTTTTTTTTTTTTGCCAGAAAAGGAAAGCACTGGGAGTTGACACTGACCTTGTAAACAGCAGAGCCAAAGTTTCTGTAAAGCAAGGTTGCAGTTTCTCACAGCTAAGAGGTGTAGAGGCCAATATCAGAATCCAGCTCTTCTAATTCTCTGTGTTGCCTCACTACATAGTGCCATGAGCCATATATTCCAAAACCTTTTGCACTAATTCCTGACTATAGTAAGCCCTCCTTATCTGTACCAGTTACGAATACTTTCAGTAGCAAACAGCAACACAGTACACTAACAAAATCTTAAGTAGATAGGGTTTGGAGGCAGGAGTGGCTTTTGTTTTGCGTTTTGCTTTGTTTTGTTTTTCCATAACCCATACTCTGAAATAGAGTCCAGGACATGAGTGTTGATCCAATCTTGTCCTTTGGAATTGGGCTCTTTCTACTCTTCCTTTCCACCATTCTCAGCAAATTGACTTTTTTGTCCTTATTTTTATCACTTCATGGTTTCAAATGACTCTCACAACAGCAGGCATCCTGTCTTTTAGGTTAAAAGAAGCAATAGCAGGGACCAGTGAGCTACATTTTCATTTCTGTTGTTTTTTTAGGGAATAAAGACTTTCCCATAAACCTCCAACTTATCCCTTTTGGGTCAGATCTCAGTCACCCTTAGTTAAAACGAGGATGGGAAATTCAGTACATGGTAAAGGGACATAAATAAGATCATCATGATTTGCTTAGACTAAGTCTAAAAACATCATGACACTGAACCAAATCATGGTTCTGTAAGCAAGGAAGAACAGAGAAAATGCCTCTGGGTATGCCAAAACAACTTTGTGGGTATTTCAGAAGGCTTTTGAGAATCCTTAAATGATAACCCATCACTGGAGCCTGAAGGAACAACAAAAAAGGTGATTAAAAGAATTAGCTACAAGAACAAATAGGAAAAAATAGGGACTATTTCTCACTTTGGGAAGCTCAAGAAATACCACTGGATAAAAGCAGAGTTCCTTATGATAACAACGAAAATTGACTAATAATCCACATAACAACAGCATTGATAGGGACACAAATAAGTATTTGCTGATCCTTAATGGACATTTGCCATAACATATTTAAATGTTAAATGGAATCATTTCAACAAGTGGCCTTATGAAAAATTTTACAATATCAAGAATGGGGCTTTGAAAACCCTAATGTGCTTACAAATCACATGGGAATATTGTTAAAATGTAGATTCTAATTCAGTAGGTCTGGGTAGTGCCAGAGACTGAATTTCGAACAATCTCCCAGATGGTGCTAATGGTTCTGGTCCATGGGCGATACTTTGATTAGCAAGGATCTAGAAAACAATTCGTATCTTTTAAATTATTTCAGCAAAGGGGCTTCCTTGGTGGCACAGTGGTTAAGAATCTGCCTGCCAATGCAAGGGACACGGGTTCTATCCCTGGCCTGGGAAGAGCCCACATGCCGCAGAGCAACTAAGCCCGTGCGCCAAAGCTACTGAGCCTGAGCTCTAGAGCCCGCAGCCACAACTACTGAGCCCCCGTGCCACAACTACTGAAGCCTGTGTGCCTAGAGCCCATGCTCCGCAACAAGAGAAGCCACGACAATGAGAAGCCTCCACTCACCACAACTAGAGAAAGCCTGAACTCAGCAATGAAGACCCAACACAGCCATAAATAAATAAATACATTTTAAAAAAAGAAATCAAAGAGGTCTAAAAATAAATAAATAAATAATTTCAGCATGATATGAAGTTTACCTTTGGTTGAGATTTTTACAAAAAATCATTCTTGCTTTGCGTGAGAATGTTTTTGTGAGGAAAACATTCCCTGGAATGTTAATAAAAACCATTTTGAATAATTAGTTACTACAGATGTCACTTTTGCTTCTTTTACATAGCTTCTTCACTCTCAATCAAGTACTAGTCACAAGTGATTTTTCCTCTTAATATTATTGGAAAAAAAAACATTTTTTTTTGGTCACGCCACGTGGCATGTGGGATCTTAGTTCCCCAACCATGGATCGAACCTGTGCCCCCTGCAGTAGAAGCGCAGTTTTAATCACTGGACCACCACGGAAGTCCTCAAACCATTTTTATTATAAACCCAAATGCCTTCTAAGGATAGAGAATCCTTAGACATGGACTCAGAAATCCGCTTTGTTCTGTGAGCATTTTGATAGGTCTGGCTTTGAAGTTTTAGCCAGAAGCCCTTTAAATGCAGACCAATTATTTAATGTTTCTGGGTTTATTACCTTCAGCACACCTTCTAGATAAAGTATGAAATTAGGGGCAAGTTTTTTACTCATTTGTGTGCAGTTGCTTGAAAATGACCTTTCAGTCCCCGGCTAGGTAGGACCAGGGCTGGGGAGAGGAGGTCACAATAAAACACAGTAAGGGATCAAGGTCTACTAGAAGGACATCAGAGGTTATGCAGAGCACACTGGCTGAGGCAGTGACTTAACATTTACCCCTCCCGAGTGTGCAGGGAAGACAGGAATTCCTCCTTGCATTACAACTCTACAGACACTGCATCTTTCCTTATCTTTGAACAATAAATTCCTTAACATGGTACACATTTTGTTAAGGTTCTCTTAATGTTTGATGATGCCCAAGAAGTCAAATTCATTTAGGTACATTCAGGGTTCTGTTTTTCTTCATGGGTATTAGCTATAAGAATATGTGCTAAAAGTGACTATCAGATTTAATGACTGTGGACTCTGAACAGCATTGTTTCTAAGGGCCAGAATTGATCTCCCTCGTTTTCTGTCTGTGTGTAATGGATGGAATATTTGTGTCCCCACTCCCAAATGCATATGGTGAAGCTCTAACCATCAATGTGATGGTATTTGGAGATGGGACCTTTGAGAGGTAATTACAGTTAGATGAGGTCATGAGGGTAGAGTCTTCATGATGGGAGTAGTGGCCTTATAAGGAAAGACTTCTCTGGCAAAGCTTTAAAAAAATATTATGAGAGAGGCAATGGTCATTTCCTCAGAATAGTATCCCCTCTAGCTGGTTTAAGCAAAAGAGGTTTTTGTTTTGTTTTGTTTTAATAGAGCAGTAAAAGGCTTACAGATTGAGAAACAGTCTTGAGGTTGAGAAATTTCCAAAGCCACACCACACAACTGGGCCACCTGGGAGCAGGGCCACGATAGAAAGTCCGATTATGGCTGCTGACTACACACCCAGCCCCTGCTACAACTGCGTCTTAGGCCTCTCGCCCCATTTCCTTCAGTCCTGAATTCAAGTTTTTCACGAGTGCATCTTTTTGGCACAACCTGAATCATAGCCAGAACTCTAGCTGCTTTGGAGTCTGAAAAGTGTTACTTTTAGCTTTCCAGCCTCTGCAGTTTAGGAAGGAGGTTGAAAAGATTATGAAATAGTTAAAACCATAGTATCCCCCATAATAAGCAAAACAAAATGGGCAAAAGTTTCAAACTCATTTAAATCAACTTATGAAATTCTAGCTTTTGGCCCTTCAGGGAATGTCACCCTAATGACACACTAAATTACCTATTTGCCTAGGACCCACTCCCTCTAAACAGGCTTGTTTTTTTTTTTTTTTTTTTTTTTTGCGATACGCGGGCCTCTCACTGTTGTGGCCTCTCCCGCTGCGGAGCACAGGCTCCCAGACGCGCAGGCGCGGCCACGGCTCACGGGCCCAGCCGCTCCGCGGCATGTGGGATCTTCCCGGACCGGGACACGAACCCGCGTCCCCTGCATGGGCAGGAGGACTCTCAACCGCTGCGCCACCAGGGAAGCCCCCAGGCTTGGTTTTTCACCATCCGTTTTCATCCCTGTACCAGACCTACCTCCTAAGTCTCCTCACATCCTCGTGGTCTCATCTGTTCCCTACCTGAGTGCTGCTTGCCCTGATTCCTGATTAAAAGCAGGCCAGCAAGGGTTGACTGGCTCATCCCATTCCAGTAGTTATAAAACCTTGAAGATTCACCATTTAACACTGGTTATCTCAGCCTCCACTGCAAATTCTGGGGAGAAAAGGCCAGGCTCTGATACGGCCTCCCATCACTTTTATCATGGCAGAAACCACAGCCGCTCCAGTAGCTAGCTGGTGGTCCAATCCCACCAGCTGTCCGGAGGGAAGATGGGAAAGTTAACACTGGCAAACCAGAGGTGAGAAACAGGATACAGAAAGAAGTCCGTAGATAGCCTGTTCACCCTTCTTTCCATGGAGGTCTGTTCTGAGATGCTTGGAATTCATGAGGTCTCTCTGGAGGTGTTCTGCATAACTGAGCAACCACCTGAATGTCCTATAACTAGATCTCCCTAACATGATTTTAAAAAATTTCTAGCCTTCTTTTTTTTGTGTGTGGTACATGGGCCTCTCACCATTGTGGCCTACGCACAGGCTCAGTGGCCATGGCTCACGGGCCCAGCCGCTCCGCGGCATGTGGGATCCTCCCGGACCAGGGCACGGCAGGTGGGCTCTCAACCACTGCACCACCAGGGAAGCCCCTCTAGCCTTCCTTTTTGCCTCATTCTTGCTCCCCCAGGACTGCACTCCACAAGAAAACATGTGCTCATGAGATTAACCTCAGACTCTTTTCTCAGGAACCCAGGCTAAGATAACACCTTTGCATAGAGCAGTCTCCCAGTATAGAAAGACATTTTCTTTTTGCTAACCACATCCAACTTCTTAAAATCTGGCTTAAAATATTCCCCTCTAGAGAAACCCATACTAAACTAATCATTTCATTACTTCTTATCCAACCTCATTTACTCTCAATTTTTTCCTGAATGTTTCCTATGATTATATTAATTTTTGCATTTCTTCACTTCATTTGTGCATACTGTCACCGGCAAAGCCCACTGGGGTCCCAGAAAAAAATAAGACGGAATCTCCGTGCTAAGATCTAACCTCCTCTTCCGCGCTTCTTCTAGTTTCACGTACAGAGGCCTCAAACTCGGCGCTTCATACCAGAGTTTCTCACGAGAAATGGCCAGCGGACACCTCAGCTCCAGGGTCCTGTGCGGAAGCGCTGTGCGGCGTTCTGCAATTCAAGATGGCGGCGGCAGGCCGCGTGCAGAGAAGCTGCGACCCGCACTCGTGATCTGATCTCGAGCAGCGAGCACAGCTGCGCCCACCTCTGAGAACTCCGCCCCCTCCCACGCTGACACGATCCCTGTAAAGCAGACCCACCCACCGTGGCCTGTCCCGGGGGGCATGTGTTCTAGAGGCAAGCTTGCACCTCTTCTTTCTTTGATCAAAGAGTAAAAAGCTTTTCTTTGCTCCTGATCCAAATCGGGTCTTGTTCTGTTGGCTCCAATGACACAGAGCAGGAGGACGGCTGTTGGAGGCAGACTTGGGCGGGTCAATAACAGTATTAGGTCTGATTTTCTCCTTTCCTCAAGCTGTTAAGAGCATGGACTGTCACTTTTTTAAGATACGTTTTCTCAGTAATGCTTAATACAAGGGCTCTGCCACAAAGTGTGCCCAGTGTAAACGTGGTTTGAGGTTTGAGGTTTAGAGAGGAGGTGTCCGTCCACCCTCTGGTGCTTCCCTGCCTGCATCAGCATTTCTTCTAAGCCCACTTTGTCTTCCTGAGGCAGCCCCAGACTTTCCAGGGCCAATCTGCTGACCCCCCACCCCCACCCCGGGTCCGACCCTCCAATAGGAATTATCTTCCTCCTGCATGCAGTTCTCTGTCCACTGCTCAGCCTTGAAAAACAACAGGCTTGGTCTGGGTCCTATTCTTGACTACTCGGCTGATAAACAATTTATGCCAAGTCATTAATGACTAAAGGGAGGACACCTGAGGTGAATTCATGTATTTAAGGATACCCTGTAAACAGCTGCCTTAAATTGATGTGGACTTACTCTAAAAATGAAATTTAGACACTAAAGTAGCTTAATGAAGAAAAATTTTCTGAGCAACGTGATTTAAATTAGTGATTGCAGTGTTGAATTGCAATATTCTAGAATCCAGTATATCATGCTGGATTGTTAAATATCATAAAATAAATAAATGTCATTGTTAAGAACCACTCTTTTTTTTGGTGTAATACCATTATTTTAGTATTTAAAAAACCTGAAATCTGAATTATTTATGTCTTGAGAAGTACCTAGAGAGTTAAACCCAGCATTGAAAGGGAGGCTTTACAATTTCTCAAGGTGTCTGGGCTAGTGAGTGAAAAAGATTGGAAGTCTTAACACAGATTTTCCCAGATCAAATTCTTTCTAGTTCCACTTCTTGAAAGAAGTATTTTTAAAAATTATTTTTAGCATTAACCTGAGTATGTAAAGAAGGAGAGTCTCCCTAAAAGAGAATTATAAAGAACAAAGACTCAGTCTTACCCTCAAAATATCTGCACTTCGAATGGGGTCAGGTTGATAGCAAAAACAATCAGTGTTCAGTGGTGGAAACTCCTTATCTGTCTGATTGATTTGTTTTGTTTGTTTGAACAAAGGCTGTTTCATAGCAGAAATTAAGAACCAGGCATCTTGCAAATCGACCGCTGGGCCTTAGTAACAAAAACTACAGCTCACTGTCAATAAAAATATTTAAGTCTTTAATGAAAAATAAAAACTTCTAAAATATTATATTAGCATATAAAGATAAGATTACTTGTAGGTAAAAGATGAGAGAAAGAAATTTGGATTTAGTTTATATTTAATCTCTTAACTATTCCACCAGCTAGTATAAAATATGAAAAATCACTCCTAGTGGCTAGAAAAATTTGCCCCCAAACTAGGCTCACCATCAAAGATATCACCATTGATACACATGGCTCTTAAGATCAGACCTGCAAAAAAAATCAAATAATTTAATTCATTTTCAATTTTCAGGATTTATTGTTTTCACTTTTTGTAATGTTAGTTTATTTGGTATAAGTATTTTTTTTATTGCATTTCCCCTGCTATTAATTCAAATTAGAATGGTAATGTATGTTTAATATTTATATTTTTGAAATTTAAGTTTCATTTAATGTTATATGTTTATACATTTTATAGGTGACATCTGCCAAATATTTAGTTTCAATGATTTTTAAAAATTTTTCTGAATTCTGAGCAGTTTTTAAATAAACAACAGGTATTAATACCAGGTTATCAATACATTATGAAAGAGACTTCCCTGGTGGTACAGTGGTTAAGACTTTGCCTGCCAATGCAGGGGCTGTGGGTTTGATCCCTGGTCAGGGAGCTAAGATCCCACATGCCTTGTGGCCAAAAAAACAAAACAAAACATAAAACAGAAGCAATATTGTAAGAAATTCAATAAAAACTTTAAAAATTGTCCACATCAAAAAAAATCTTAAATACATTATGAAATAAATATGAAAATATCAGTATGTCATTCTGCTCCAATAGTGTCATCATGATTTTCTGTGGCTCTTCTTAATAATGCCACTTAAATGACCACCAGTTCTAGTTGGCTGAATGTGCAAGTGAATGTTCAGTGTAGTTTTTCTAATACTCCCCTCCCCAATGCCTCTCTCTGCTCTGAACAACTCATTATTTCTTCTTCCCAGGGGTGTCTTCTGACCCTGCAAATTTGGAAAGGGGAAAACAGCTATTTCTTTTTTTTTTTTTTAGAAGATGTTGGGGGTAGGAGTTTATTAATTAATTAATTAATTTTGGCTGTGTTGGGTCTTCGTTTCTGTTCAAGGGCTTTCTCTAGTTGCGGCAAGTGGGGGCCACTCTTCATCGCAGTGCGCGGGCCTCTCACTATCACGGCCTCTCTTGTTGCGGAGCACAGGCTCCAGACGCGAAGGCTCAGTAATTGTGGCTCACTGGCCTAGTTGCTCCACGGCATGTGGGATCTTCCCAGACCAGGGCTTAGAACCCGTGTCCCCTGCATTAGCAGGCAGATTCTCAACCACTGCGCCACCAGGGAAGCCCGAAAATAGCTATTTCTTGAGCATCACTGTGCCTAGCACTGTGTTCCATGCTTTCCATAATCATCTCATTTAATCATCACAATTATTCAGTGTGGTCCTTGTCAAAATCTCCATTTTATAGCTGAGGAAATGGACGCTAAGTGGTGTTGAATAGCACATGAGCTGTCACATTTCTGAGAAGTTGTCTGGCTTCTCTGTGCTGAGCCCAGTGTCCTCTTCCTTCCGCTTCACTACATCAGGACTCTCGGTCTCCTCTTTGTGTACTAAGTCTGCATAAATTGCTTTATTGCACACCCAAGATACTTTGTTTTTAAAAACTTGAAGTATTATTTCAATAATTAAATAGTATTTTATCTTCAACTAAGTTGGAGGTGGGAATAGATGACCGTTATGATCTTCTCATTCCCTGAGGGGGGTCTATGAAATGACAAAGAAGGCAAATGCCTAAAATAGCAAAAGGAATGTGGTGAAACAACCCAGAAAACATCCTGAGAAGCCCTTCATGAGGAAAACAGAAACTTGAAGACATAATGAACATATTATGCTTTCTCCTAAAGCAAAAATACAAATTGAGCATCTTACTTGCTCTTCGATATTCGAACATGTAGAGATTTTCTGTATATTTATTCTCTTTAGGTGATTAGGATTAATGATATCTTCCATTTGTGAAGCACTGACTGCTATGCACTTCAAATTTGTCAGCAGTTTACTGAACATTGTGAACTCAGCAGGATTCAGACTCCATAGGGTTTTATTTTTCTTCAATGACTGCTTTAAAACATGCTCCATCGAATCTCCCCTTCCCAAGACTTTATGGCGTCTCTGGCAGATGCCAGTTTTCTGAACTTTTCAGGTTGTAAAAGATATACTCCAGTGCCATCCACTTCCAAGGAGAGGGGGCATCTCTTGATGATTACCCCCCTTCCCCACCCCACACACCTTCTGAGCCCTTTGCTGTGTTGAAGACAGGGAGACAGAATTCTCAAAGGGAGCGGAAATGTTTTTACTTACCGGTTGCCACCGTGATCTCTGCCCTCTCCAAGGGCAACCATCCAAATCTGTATCTCTTGGGTGACACCTGAAGATTCTCTGGAAGGCTCTTCTGCAGCCTCTTCACTGAGTTGCCACCTCTCATGGGAAATTAGCTCCAGTGGACCTTTTCCAATCTCCCCCAGCTCCCATCCCTATATAATCCATTCTACAAGCTTTTGCTGTTGGGGTCTCTTCTTAGTCACACGTTACGGTGGGGTCCCAGTAATTCAAGATTTCCAGGGTATCCACTTGACCTAGAGAAGTCTCATGCATTTTTTCCTGCCAGATAATGGAAATGTGCCCTATTCCCCTACTGCTCATTTTCTCTACCCTGAGTTTTCTCCCTAATTCTCTTTCCCATTGCTTACATAGGCACAAAGTGCAGTTTAGCAAATCCATTCATTACATAAGTAGGTATCCAACTGAAAAATGAGATTCCAGGCTCAACTTCTTGCCAGCACCCCTGTCCCCAATCTCTACAAATCATTCTCTCAGGGAAACCTGTTGGTTTATTTTAGAAGGAGCACCCTCCAAGGGTGGAAGGAAAAGACATGGAACTCTTTCTGAAGCTGCAGATTACAATTCAGTAGTTCCCTCAAGATTAGATTAATGAGTAGAGAGTGATAACTGAGGCAGCAGAATGAATTTTCCTCTTAATAAATCTCAATCATCTCTTTGTCCTCTAATTATCATCTATTTTCCCCAAGTTTGGAGCCAAGTTGCCAGTTCTGAGACAATAAAAGTCCCACTCAGTATCTTATTACAAAGGCAATGTATATGAACTCCACACAATTCTGAATGATAGGTATTATTATGACTTAGAGCGAAGCTCAAAAAATAATCAGTGTTATGCTGTGAGGGGAAGAGAATTTCCATCATCTGATACCATGCTTGGCACTAGGGCTCAATAAATACTTATTGAATAAATAAATAATGTGACTGAATAGCCAAGGTCATGCTTAGCAAGTGGAGAAATGACATTCAAACTCAGTTCTTTTTGACTATCAACATCTCCCTAAATAGTGTCATCCTCACACCAACACTGATTATAACCACAGCCCAGTGTTATAACATCTCCTTCTGTCTGACTCAGATGTATCTTCCAGAGAAATTATCTCATTTCTCTCCCCATATTGGAATCTAGCCCCAGGAGTGTTCCATCTACATACATGTGAAACCAATTAGCAGCTCCTAAGAACAGAATGAGCTTACATCCTGCCTGAGCTTGGCTTTCTATATTTTGCAGTTGCATATGGTTGGCGAAATCACTCCATGGCAGAATCTTTAACTTTCACACAGATCATTCTCCCCTGAGCTTTTCTGTTTTCAGTTGCTTAATAAGCAATAAGGATCTGTGTGACATTTATCATCTCTTAATTACTGTAGGTTCTCAACTTCAGTGTCTTTATAAGGCAGTTGAGTTACTTACAGGGACTTTAAACTCAAAAAGTATTGGGTGGGTGAATGAGTGAATGGATGGGTGGATGGATGAATTGGGTGAATGCCTACATTTCAGGTAGTTGACACCATGTAAATGTATCATGATTAATCGGCATTCCGTAAACCAAAAAGCAGCTGAATCTTAGAAACTTAGAGAACTATGCAAACAGTGCTCCAACAAGAAGCTATACCCTATACAAATATAGGAAATAGATGAAAAACTCACTTTAAAATACTTACTGAAAAACTGACACATGCCAATTACAGAGGAAAAAATATTTGGTTATGGAACTGAGCCAAATGGAGACACTGAGGATTTGGGAAGAGTACCTCTGAGAGAAGATAAACGTTTTCTTATTACTTTACCAGCACTGGTTGAATTTCAAGTAACCTTTGTGTTCCTTGCCAAAGCTACAGCAGAGGGCTAGCTTGGGAGGGCAGCAACTCAAACCCTGCCTGTACCTGTGTATGAAATGGGACAGGTTGGTGGTTATTCTCCTCGGGAAGGTCCAGGGCCCGGAGGCTATGAGATGCAAAATGAATGAAAGTACAAGGAATGTATTTGCATTTGGCTTTGAATAGCATGATTATGGTGGCCCAAAGATATGTAGTGGTCTCTAACAGTCATTTAAAAAACAGCAGAAACTAACACAACATTGTAAAGAAATTATACTCCAAAAAAGATGTTAAAAAAAATTAAAAAACTAACCAAGGTGTTGAGAAGTGCAGGGAAACAGTTTGTATGCTTGGTTTGGAAGGCTAGAGGATCAGGGAAGGGTGGTGGCCACCCAGCACCACACAGGGTCCCCTTCTGAGACAGGAGAGAAGCCTTGGTGTCTATTCTTGGCATTGATCTGACTCTCTCATAAGTTTCTGGCAACCTCCCAGAGAGAACAGCGTGTTCCCTGCTGAGTGTATACAGGGCTTCAAAAACATGTTTGTGTGTGCAGCCCAGTAGGCAAGGCCTGGCTTAGTCACTCCTTACCGACTACTGCCTCTCTGGACTGTCAGGAGGAAGACTTGGGCGCAGACCTGCTGTGCAAGTCCTGTTGTTTCTGAGATGCCCAAATAATCGGTGCAGAGATCAATTTTTAGGGAACCTGAATGTTCCTGTAGACCATGGTCCAATAAATATTCTGTTGCAAGGAGTAAATATAGACTGAGTTTCAGCTAACCTCCTATTATGGTCACAAAGGCCTCCTTTGGATACTTACACCTGTTTTCCAGGGTTAGATCTTCCGGCTCGGAATGATTACTCACCCTGTGGGAGCTAAGATAATGCAGATTAGCTCCAGCCCTGGGTACTGCCAGCCTGAAGGGACTGACTCATTCCCTGCTCCTCACATGGCCTTTTCAGTAGAGTGAAATCTGAGCAGAAGAAGCGATTAGTCAGCCTGACCTAAGGGACCCCTGAGGGGGTGTTTGGGGTTTCCAGTAAACAGAAAAGGGGTTATCAGAATGACCTTGGGCTCCTGGGCCCTGTGGGCGGGCAGGCAACACAGGTCCACTTGTCTTGGACTCTAACAACAAACAGCAGCCAAAATACTGTGGAATATCTTAGGGACAAACTATTGCAGATCAAAAGACATCATCATTATAGACCTATTCTTGTAGACAAGGTAGGTCTATAAAAAAATGGGAGCCACCATAGAACTTTCTGAAATCAACTGCTGGAATTTCTTCATCTTTGAATATAGCCAGCACTTTCTTTAACTACTCCTAACACATCTTTCCTAGCATGGTCTGGCACTGTAGTTTACTGAATACCCAGTCTTACCACACTCTCCTCTCCCCCTTCCCCTGCCCCCCACCTCCACCAGGAACTCTCTCCTAAGTGTCATGACTCTATTGGACTTCTCCATCCCGCTGTTTCATTAGCCCCTCAAATTCAACTTGTCCAAAATTATTCTTGTCATAAGAAACAGTATAGTATAGTGGTTAGGAAGCGAAACAAATCACATAGGTATTGGTATGGGACCAACTGAGCTCGAATCCTGCCTATACCTCTTAATTAGCTATGTGATCTTAGGTAATTGCATAACCTCTCTGTACTGCAGTTTAATTGTCTAAAATAAACACAGCAGTACTTTCGTCACAGGGTTGTAGTAAGAATTAAATGAGTTAAAACATGTAAAATGATTAGCACCATTATCTTTGCCATATTAGATTTGCCATAAGTAATAGTTAAAAGAATCAATGAAGTAATACATTCAATGGTGAATCCAATATTTAAATGCTCAAGCTATTAATAACAAAAAAAGTCAAAAAGTGAAATTACAGAATTTGAGAAGCCCAGAGTGGAGCAGCAATTTTGACACTTAGTAACCAGGTAACCTTGGTTAAGTCACATAACTTTTCTGATCCCCAATTCCACACATATAAAATAGGGATGGTACTAGCAGCTGACAAATGCTGGCTGCTATGTGTCAGGCATTACTGAAGCACTTTAGAAGCATTATAAATAACTAGACAACGATTTAATAATCATTTCAGAATAAACACTGATGATAGAGAATGTAACATTCTTCTCTTCATTCATTCAATAGTTATGTTAACTCCTACTAAATGCTAGGAGTTGAGATTCAAAAGGAACAAATTGCAAAATATATGAACAGGCAGTACACCAAAGAAGATAAACAAACAGCCAGTAAGCATGTGAGAAGCTGTTTAACATGATTAGCTCTCAAAGAAATGCAAACTAAAACTGCAAATACATATCACTGCACACCCATTGAAATAGCTAAAATTAAAAAGGCTGACACCACTAAATGTTGACAAGAATGTGCAGCAACTAGAACTCTCATATATTGCTGATGGGAGTGAAAAAATGTCCATCACTTTGGAAAACTGTTTGGCACTTTCTTATAAAGTTAAATATATGCCCACTGATGGACCTTTTGATTCCACACCTAGATATTTACCCAAGGGAAATGGAAACATGTCCACAAAAAGACTTGAGCAAGAATGTTTATAGTAAGTTTGTCCATTGCCTTAGTGAAGGTTCCCCCGAGACACAGAACCACTAGGCTGTGTGTATATATACAGAGAGAGAAAGATTTATTTTAAGGAATTGGCTCATGTGATTATAGGGACTCTCAAGTCTGAAATCTGCAGGGCAGGCTGGAGACCCAGAGAAGAGTTAATGTTTCAGTCCTGAATCTGAAGGCAGTCTGGAAGCAGGATCCCTCCTTCCTCTGAGGACCACGATCTTTTTCTTGTAGGCCTTCAACTGACTGGATGAGGCCCACACATATTATGGAGGGTAATCTGCCTCCATAATATGGAGTAAAATGAGTTTGAGTACACTCAAAGTCTGATTTAAATGTTAATCACTTCTAAAAAACACCTTCACAGCACCATCTAGACTGGTGTTTGACCAGATATCTGGGTACCATAGTCTAACCAAGTTGATGCATATAATTAACCATGATCCATCATTACCCCAAACTGGAAATAACCCAAATGTCTGTCAACAGGAGAATGGATAAACATATTGTGGTACATTCATACAATAGAATTATTACTAAGCAATAAAGTACTTTTGTACTAATAAAGAGGTACAAACTATCGATACATGGAAAAACATGGATGAATCTCCAAAATATTATGTTGAGAGAAAGAAGCCAGACTACAAAGAGCATATACTATACAATTCTATTTCTATGACGTTCAAGAGCACGTAAATCTAACCTCTGGTGATAGAAATAGCACAGTGTTGCTTTTGGGAGGTGAGGATTTACTGAAAAGAAGCAGAAAGGAACATTCTGGGGTAATACATGTGCTCTTTATCTTGATTAGAGTATTGATTACACAGGTAGATATGTTTATAAAAATTCATCCAATTATATATTTAAAGATTGTGCGTTTTGCTATATGTAAATTTTACCTTAATCTTTTGAAAAACTGAAGAGATTACAGTTCTTTCCTTTAAGAAGGTTATAGCCTTGTTGGGGAGACAGTAGGCAGACTGATGATACAACATGGTATATGATGAATGAGGCACTTAACCTAATTAGCTTACTAAGGTTTTCAAAAGAGTCAGTGGGGAGTGAGCACAAGTATTTCTTAAAGTGCCCCATGAGGGCTTCCCTGGCGGCGCAGTGGTTAAGAAACCACCTGCCAATGAAGGGGACACGGGTTCGAGCCCTGGTCCGGAAAGACCTCACATGCCGCGGAGCAACTAAGTCCGTGCTCCACAACTACTGAGCCTGCGCTCTAGAGCCCACGAGCCACAACTACTGAAGCCCGCGCACCACAACTACTCAGCCTGCACTCTGGAGCCTGCACGCCACAACTACTGAAGCCCGCGCACCTAGAGCCCCATGCTCCACAACAAGAGAAGCTACCGTAATGAGAAGCCAGCACACAGCAATGAAGAGTAGCCCCTGCTCCCCGCAACTAGAGAAAGCCTGCGAGCAGCGACGAAGACCCAACGCGGCCAAAAATAAATAAATAAATAAGTTTAAAAAATAATAATAACTAGAGCATGGACTTGAGGATATGGGGGGGGAAGGGTAAGCGGTTAGGATGTGAGAGAGTGGCAGGGACATATATACACTACCAAATGTAAATTAGATAGCTAGTGGGAAGCTGCCACATAGCACAGGGAGATCACCTCTGTGCTTTGTGACCACCTAGAGGGGTGGGATAGGGAGGGTGGGAGAGAGGGTGACTCAAGAGGGAAGAGACATGGGAACATATGTATATGTATAACTGATTCACTTTGTTGTAAAGGAAAAACTAACACTATTGTAAAACAGTTATACTCCAATAAAGATGTTAAAAATAATAATAATAATAATAAAGTGCCCCATGAGGTCTGGGACTTTGACTACCATTATTCACCTTTGAATCCCCAGCACCTGGTACAGGATCCAGCTCAACAAATACTTGTTGAATAAATTCTATACTTACACACACACACACACACACACACACACACACACACACACACATGCACACAAATGAAAAAAAACAACAACCTGTGCCAGTAATTATCACCTGCTTTCTACTTCTTCCAGGTTTTATTTACATAATGTATGACCATGAATCTGTGAGAACCTTGAGAATAGAACCCAGAGATGACAAAAAGTTTTCCCTCATCTATCAACTCCAAGCACTTGGCAGTGGCAGTCTACACACCATTTTGAGGAGGATTCAGAGGCTGAGTCTGGGTTAAACAGGAGAGAATAACTTGATTGGTCAGAATCTCCTGCCACAGATGTGAGAGGTGATATGCCACACTTTTGCCATCTCAAGAGAGCTCAGACTTAAGCACCATGTAATATCTAAATAAGAAAGATAAACTATACATATAGAGGAAGAACATATTCAATGAGTTAGTCAGCCCTGTCCCAAGGCAGAAACAAAATGTAAGGACTATTGAAAACCAACTCAAATATCAACACATTGCAAGAGGGCCTATCTTGATTTATTAAGTTGTGTCCTGTGTTTAGAAATGGGCAGATTTCCTTCTGTGAGCTGCAACCCATACTGATGGCATATTCTTGAATAGATATATTCATACATTCTACTCATTTCTGTTTGCTAGATGTGTGTGTGTATGTGTGTGTGTGTGTGTGTGTGTGTGTGTGTGTCTAAACTTTTCCAGCATGTGTGGGGTCTATGAGTTACTTATAAACATCTAGAATTCATCTGGAAAAGGCAAGTAGGGTATGATTATGATAATAATCACCATTTCTTAAAAGTTAACCTGTGGGCTTCCCTGGTGGTGCAGTGGTTAAGAATCTGCCTGCCGACGCAGGGGACACAGGTTCGAGCCCTGGTCCGGGAAGATCCCACATGCGCGGAGCAACAACTACTGAGCCTGTGCTCTAGAGCCCGTGAGCCACAACTACTGAGCCTGTGTGCTGCAACTACTGAAGCCCACGTGCCTAGAGCCCGTGCTCCGCAACAACAGAAGCCACCGCAATGAGAAGCCTGCGCACTGCAACGAAGAGTAGCCCCTGCTCACTGCAACTAGAGAAAGCCTGCGTGCAGCAATGAAGACCCAACACAGCCAAAAATAAAAATAAATAAAATAAATGAATTAAAAAACAAAAGTTAACCATGTGCCTGGCATTGTACTAAACATGCTCATTTTATTTACTTTCCGATCAACTCTACAATGAGGTAATTACTGCCCCTAGTTACAAAGAGAGAAATTGTCTCAGAGGGAGTGGGTGGCAGAGAGGACTTCTAATCCAGTGTGGATGACTTGGTTTGTTAGTCTGTGTGGCCAGCAATTCGGCTACATGATCTCCAGAATCAACTCTTGTGCTTTTCCAAAAGAGAGTATCTTGAGACCTCACTGGTAGAGTTGTGATAGTGCAGCAATACGTGGGATGCTAGGAACCCAGATTGGGTGATCAGGCCCCCTCTCTGGCATTGCCAGGGCAGACGGACCAGAATTGTGCAGGTCTCATTTTAGAAATTTTCTCATTACCTCTCTGGTAGTTTTTGCTTCTAGCTTGACCCTGATCTCTAACCTGTAATCTATTGTTAAAAAGAAAACAAATTCTTCCATAATTGCGGCTTTCAGACTGGGCACAAAAAATCAAAGAATTAGAGAGTGAGAAAGAAGTACAAATTGTCCATTTCTGGATGACTTATGTGTCACTTTCATGCATCCAAAGCAAAGTTACAGAAGACACTCATCTCATCAGTGGTTGACAGTCCCTAGGAATACACCAGCATGGCCTCTGCATGGCTCACACTGAGATCCTGGCCAAGCAGGGGCAAAAAATACACTCAAAAATGAGGAAGAGAGATAAGAAGGGGAGGGAGAAGAAGAGAGGAAGGGAGAAAGAGAGAAAGGGAAGTAGGACAGAAAGAAATGAAATCAAATGAATGTAATTACTAATGAAACTGTCCGTTTCTTTGCTACACAGAGAGAAACTAACTGCAATTTTATTTTTCTTCCAGATTATGTAAACACAGGATAGAAACTGTGGTTCTAAGACCTCTTCCTGATTCCCAGATCTCTCTCCTCCTATGAAGGGCAAAGCAGGTTTGTTTGAAACTGTAACCAGGAGATTAATGAAAGTTGCCACAGACCTTTCTGTCTTCCTTGAGCTTTCCGGTTTAGTTTTCTTCAGAGCTGCATTTTTTTAATTTTACTTTTTAAAAATTGAAGTACAGTTGATTTATAATGTTGTGTTAGTTTCTGGTAGAGAGGAAAGTGATTCAGTTATTCATATAAACATATTCTTTTTCAGATTCTTTTACATTATAGTTTATTGCAAGATATTGAATATAGTTCCTTGTGCTATACAGTAGGACCTTGTTGTTTATATATTTTATATATAGTAGTGTGTATCTGCTAATTCCAAGCTCCTAATTTATCCCTCCTTACCTTTCCAATTTGGTAACCATAAGTTCGTTTTCTACGTCTGTGAGTCCATTTCTGTTTTGTAAATATGTTCATTTGTAGCATTTTTAAAGATTCCACATATAAGTGATATCATGTGGTATTTGTCTTTTTCTATCTGATTTACTTCACTTAGTATGGTAATCTCTAGGTCCATCCATGTTGCTGCAAATGGCATTATTTCATTCTTTTTCATGGCTGAGTAGTATTCCAGTGTGTGTGTGTGTGTGTGTGTGTGTGTGTGTGTGTGTGTGTGTGTGTGTGTGTGTATACCACATCTTCTTTATCGATTCGTCTGTCGACGGACACCTAGGTTGCTTCCATATCTTGGCTACTGTAAATAGTGCTGCTCTGAACATTGGTGGGCATGTATCTTTTCAAAATAGAGTTTTCTCTGGATATATGCCCAGGGGTAGGATTGCTGGATAGTATGGTAACTCTATTTTTAGTTTTTTAAGGAACCTCCACACTGTTCTCCATAGTGGCTGCACCAATTTACATTCCCACCAACAGTGTAGGAGGGTTCCCTTTTCTCCACACCATCTCCAGCATTTATTATTTGTAGTCTTTTTGACGATGGCCATTCTGACTGGTGCGAAGTGTTACCTCATCATAGTTTTGATTTGCATTTCTCTAATAATTAGCAACGTTGAGCATCTTTTCATGTGCCTGCTGGCCATCTGTATGTCTTCTTTGGAGAAAGGTCTATTTAGGTCTTCTGTCCATTTTTTGATTGGGTTTTTTTTTTATATCAAGCTGTTTGTATATTTTGGAAACTAATCTCTTGTTGGTTGCATCATTTATAAATATTTTCTCCCAGTCTGTAGGTTGTCTTTTTTTTTTGTTTATGGTTTCCTTTGCTGTACAAAAGTTTATAAGTTTGATTAGGTCCCATTTGTTTATTTTTACTTTTATTTCTTTCATTTTGTGAGACTGACCTAAGATCACATTGCTACAATTTACGTCAGAGAATATTTTGCCTATGTTCTCTCCTGGGAGTTTTATGGTGTCATGTCTTGTATTTAAGTCTTCAAGTCATTTTGAATTTATTTTTAGAATTGAGAGCTGCTGGTATTTCCACTGCTCTGATTCATGGCAGGGAGAAAACTCTCCTACACTGCCTCCTTCAGGCCAAACTGCCAAGAGCAGAGAACCATTAACGAAGTCAGCCTGTAACAGTTTGCCTCAGAGAGTTTGTACCACAGGAAAAAAATCATTGCAGTTAAAATACGATAAAAAGCCCGTGGTCCATGCCATGCATGTCTTAGAAACTCTATATGTCCTCAGATGTATTCCACACCATGTCTCCCACCCAGCAGACGCATGTACCATCTGAGCATTTATTAAGGTTCAACTATATACAAGACACTTTAGATGCTTTACATGCATCAGTTCATTTAGTTCCCAAATCAGGTAGTTAATCACTACTATCCAAATAAAGAAATTAACACGTGGGTCAAGAAACTGGCCCAAGTTCACACAGTTATTAAGTGGCACGATCAAGATTAAAACCCAACTACTGAATTCCAAAATTCAGATTTTTCCGCCCTGTGTCACACTGTATTGTTAATGCACAGGAGCAAAGCTTTGCAGTTTCTTTGTATGTATCTTTATCACAGAACCAGCCAAAGTTACTTAGAAACAATGCTGCTGCCTAAGCTTTTCTCTGATGGATCATCCTAAGAAGAGGTCTTTCATTGTCCCTCTGACTTCAGCAATACTGGGAGTTCTGGGGCTCCTGAAGGACTGTAATTATGTCAATGCTTCTGCAAACAATTTATCACTTGAACACTGCTGTGGCGAGAATTATAAACAGCGCTCGAACTCCAAATGTTGACTCTGTCCCTTCATCCTCTTTTGCCCTGGAAGAAAGGTTTCCTCTCTTTTCTTTCATGCAATTAAATAAATTCTTTAGCTTTTTGATATTAAAAAATGCAAGGCTATCATTCCTTTTTGCTCAAGTAAATTATTCCATTTGTTTGGAGTGTTTTACATGGGAAAAAAAGGGATTATTAATCTTTCGTTTAGATTTTTTTCACATCTAAATCTTCAGAATTGTATATATATTTTTTTAGCATGGAAGGAGAGTTGAGGTTAATGGTAAAGGCAGTTATCTGCATTAAGCCTCATAAGATGCTCTGAAAATCATATCCTATAAATGTTATGTGGTTGTATCATAATTATTATTACTATAAAAGTTATAGGGTTGCAAAAGAATAATTATGGTAATAATAATATTCCATTGGTTTCCCATGCTGCTTCCCCATGGTTCAAGATGTTTCATAATTTGATCCCACCTAGCCCTGCCAACCTTATTCTCTACTCTCTACAACAAATATTCATCTTCTACTTGTGTCAAACTTGTCTAATCGGTGAATGCTCATGGTATGTTATAGCGTTAACCCTTCACTGAGGCTACTCACCTTAAACTTCACCCCTTCCGCTGTCCTACTTTTACTCAAATTATTACCCAACCCCACCCTTCTTCAGTTCACAGCTCAAGTCCACCTGCCTGGCCACTGGTCCACCGTGACCCCTCTCTTCCCTCAACATTGACAGCACTTACTATGACCACCAACTGAGCTCTCACTGACTTATCACAGTCTTATGTGTGTTTGTGCATTTGTCAAGATCCCTATAGGAAATAAACTGCGTACTCAATAGGGGTGATCGAAGAGAATTTCATCTACATTTATAGAAATGTAGATAGCAAGGAATGATGAAGCACCTGGGACAGAGGCAACAAGAGGAAGCCTTGACTACCCTAGGTCTGAAGGAAAAAGGTGGAGAACAGTAGCTTAGGAGAAGGGCTCATAACACGAGCTGTGGCCCAGAGGAAGGAATTCAGCCACCATCAAGAGAAGGCTCAGCAGGGAAGGAGCCTGGAAGTGTCCCCATCTCTGTCTCCTCCTGCTCTTCAGTCTCCTGCTGGTTTTCCCACTGAACCCACCAAGAAGCCAGGGAAAAGGAGTTCGGCTGATGCAGCCCATGAAAGTCACCCTGCCAGGACCCTGAACACGGGAGAGAGAGAGAGAGTTTGTGTTTTGAAAGGCAGCTATGTTTTTTTGTCTTTCTTCCTGAATTAAATTGATTATAATCTCCATTGGTTCCCACCTCTTCTCAATTAAACAGGTTCAGGTTCCCTGAAATCTGATATGGGGCAGTGAATAAACATTTTCCCTTGTGACTCTGGGCAATGTCTGGGCTCCTGGACCTTAGGAAGACCCCTGGTACCTAACTTTTACTTCAAAATCACCTTAAACGCCCCACGATGATAGTTCTGTTTTGTCAATTCTTCTGTGCTTGATTAAGCACTAAGAACGAATCCACTGGTGTCTTTAATTTAAAAAGTACAAGGTAGCATCATTATTATATTTCCTTGGCTGGATTAGCATATATTTGCACAGTTGTTATACAATATCATTGAGGCATACCTCTATCTGAGAAAACCAATTACTAAAGAAGAAATTTCAGCACACCTAATCTACTTAGTGTCACTAAAGTTTAAAAAAAAGAAAGAAAAAGGAAAAAATAAGAAAAGAAAGAAAATAATCAACTGCCTCTTGAAGGATGTTTTTGCATATTTCATGCATTGATTCTCATCAGTGACAAGTGTGACCAAACACAGGAAGAAGGCAATTTATCAATGAAATATAAATTTTGAAAATCATTTCTAATCAACCATTTTATGGCAGGCTGACAGAAAAATAGCTCAGTTAGATAGCATCTAATTTTAAAAACCCACTGTATACTTTTTTTTTAAAACATCTTTACTGGAGTATGATTGCTTTACAATGTTGTGTTAGTTTCTGCTGTATAACAAAATGAATCAGCTATACGTATACATATATCCCCATATCCCCTCCCTCTTGTGTCTCCCTCCCACACTCCCTGTCCCACCTCTCTAGGTGGTCACAAAGCACTGAGCTGATCTCCCTGTGCTATGCAGCTGCATCCCACTAGCTATCTGTTTTACATTTCGTAGTGTATATATGTCAGTGCTACTCTCTCACTTCATCCCAGCTTACCTTTCCTCCTTCCTGTGTCCTCAAGTCCATTCTCTACATCTGCATCTTTATTCCTGTCTACCCCTAGGCTCATCAGAAACTTTTTTTTTTTATAGATTCCATATATATGTTAGCATACGGTATTTGTTTTTCTCTTTCTGACTTACTTCAGTCTGTATGACAGACTCTAGGTCCATCCACCTCACTACAAATAACTCAATTTCATTTCTTTTTATGGCTGAGTAATATTCCATTGTATATATGTGCCACATCTTCTTTATCCATTCCTCTGTCGATGGACACTTAGGTTGCTTCCATGTCCTGGCTATTGTAAATAGAGCTGCAATGAACATTGTGGTACGTGGCTCTTTTTGAATTCTGGTTTTCTCAGGGTATATGCCCAGTAGTGGGATTGCTGGGTCATATGGTAGTCCGATTTTTAGTTTTTTAAGGAACCTCCATACTGTTCTCCATAGTGGCTGTATCAATTTACATTCCCACCAACAGTGCAAGAGGGTTCCCTTCTCTCTACACCCTCTCCAACATTTATTGTTTGTAGATTTTTTTGATGATGGTCATTCTGACAGGTGTGAGGTGATACCTCATTGTAGTTTTGATTTGCATTTCTCTAATGATTAGTGATGTTGAACATCCTTTCATGTGTTTGTTGGCAATCTGCATATCTTCTTTGGAGAAATGTCTATTTAGCTCTTCTGCCCATTTTGGGGTTGGGTTGTTTGTGTTTATGATATTGAGCTGCTTTTAAACTTTGGAGATTAATCCTTTGTCAGTTGCTTCGTTTGCAAATATTTTCTCCCATTCTGAAGGTTGTCTTTTCATCTTGTTTATGGTTTCCTTTGCTGTGCAAAAGCTTTTAAGTTTCATTAGGTCCCATTTGTTTCTTTTGGTTTTATTTCCATTTCTCTAGGAGGTGGGTCAAAAAGGATCTTGCTTTGATTTATGTCAAAGAGTGTTCTTCCTGTGTTTTCCACTGTATACCTTTTATTCTTACTACATAGTAAAAACAAACAAACAAACAAACAATAACTTTGAGCTACTGAAAGTGAATGTTGCAGTGAATTGGTACCAACACTCCCCTCTTCCTTCCACATTTTGCACAGAACCACACACATATTAGTACTGAATAAATTCTTGAAAGTGAAAGAATAATTAAATGAAATCCTCCAATCCTCCCTGTTCATTCATTCTGATATGCAGTAACCCTCACTGCTGGGAATCTCATTGCCAATCTATACTCCTCCTGCTACAAAGTTAACCTTCACCTACTCTTCCCTCCATGAAGATGGAAACAGCTGATCAACCCCTTTATCCACAGGATACATTTTCAAGTGACTCCACAGCCTTCATTAAATAGTAAAAGGAGTGATTGCATCCTTGATAAACCCACTTACAAAAGGGCAAAGTTTCACAAATTGATCAATTTGCCTCTTTGCTAATCCTCCACATCAATGTTATTTCCATCTCCATCCTCCACCTCAAAAAAGCCCAGGAAGGTCAGACACCTGGTTTGCCTTGTTCCCCCTTTGATTCCCAGCAGCCAGCAAAGTGCCTGGGACATAGAAGAAGCTCAAAAAGTATTTCCCAAAGTGAACAGAAATCTACCACACATCACCTTCAGCTGTAGCTTCACTCTAAGAAAATACTACTCACTGGTAGAAAGCTCTCCCTAAATAATAATGATTATGACAATAAGAAAGACAATAATAATATCAAAACGCTTGCTGAATGTCATGCTCTGTTCTGTGTGCTTTAATGTACTAACAATTTAACCCTCTGATGGGGCTCCAGACACACTATTCCCATAGATAGCACCTTGGCATAGTGACTAATTTAAGCTGAAGGGGTTAAGAAAACAGCAGAAGCAGGAAGATCACTCTCACCATCCCCTCCCCTTCTTCCCTGAAACAAATCATAAAACCCTCCTGTGGGAGGTGCCCTCCCTAAATCTGGAGGAAAGGAGCATCTTTATCTTCTAAGACAAAGGGACACCAAGAAGAATCCTAACGAATAGGTCCCAGTTTCCCCCAGTTTACCACACTGACCTCATACTCCTTAACCTATCATATTGCTACACAACTGTCCACTCGTCATCAAACCTAGCATAAAAATACTCAAGTCTGTTTCTTCAGGATCTTCATTTCCTTATGAAGGCTCCCATGTCATGTGAAACTTATATTAAGTAAATTTGCATGCTTTCCTCCTGTTAATCTATCTTTGACCCAGCCAAGGACCGTAAAAGAGTCAAGTAAAACTTTTTCTTCCCCTCCACCTCAAAACAATCATATAAAAGTTTTATGAAGTAGGTACCATTATCATTCCCCAAATGAGGAAATTGAGGCATGGAGCAAGCATGTCATTTTCTCTAGATAATGGGTCAAATAAGGATGAGAGTCAGGATATAAACCCAGATAGACAGGCACCAGAGCCAAAATTCTTAACATCTAACTGTAATGAATCTGTTGATACTCCAAAGGAAGTGACAATGAATTCCTTCCATATATTAGCTATGGTGTCTGTGTTTCAAAGAAAATAAGTGAGTAATTGGATTTTTCAAAAAAGTTTTGAAAGTGTGCTGTTTAAAACTTCAAGAGTTCTTCATAAACAATCAGATGAGTAACAAAAATATAAGGCTCAGCTGTTTTTTCCAACATTGATAAGCCACTGCAAATGGTTTGTTACTTTTCTCATCCTTACAATCAGCTTTTTACTGCTGTGTTTTTTATTAGAAGCCGCTGGGTTCAGGATGGAAGGACAAAGTGACAATGTAACACTAAGTGATTAAAAAATAGAATGCAAGTGTGTCTACCTTCTGAGAAGGGAGAAAACTGGATAGGTGGTCTTTCCCTCATATCAAAGATTCTTCTTCCCATGTAACCTACAGTCATTAAGTGACTATTTACAAAAAGTAACAATGGTATCATGAGGATATAATTTCCTCTGTTTCTCCTGCCCATGGTTTGCTTGAATGGTGAGAAAGAAAAGAAATTAGAAACCCAGGAGGACAGAGATGTGACAAATGCAAGAGTATGATTCAGTACAATTTATTATTATTAAAACACTCTTGTTCCTATAGCAACAGCCTGTGTTTTATTTGTGTTTACCCTTTACTTTCTTTTGAAAGTATTATTTATTTACAGGCACATTTCCTCATTCTCTTTTTCTTTCCCAGTGTCGAATAAAGCAATGAATCATGTAGAGTTCTTCAGTCTAACTGCTGAAAAGTCAGCTAGGAAGAAGTCTTATTGTCAAATAACTCACAAAGATGAAAGGAAAGAGAAGAGCTTTATTTAAGTCCTCTAAATGAAAGTTCAAAGATGAGGAGAAATAACTTTAAATCCACAAATAAGCCATTCAAAGCAAGTAGTCCTGTATCATATGCTAGATTAACACAGAATGTTTAAGCACAGCAGGCCAACTGAGATACGTTACTTCTCCATGCAAGGAACATCCTCTCCCAGCACCTCTGCCTGGCATTCTAGAATGTGTTCTAACACCACTTGCTGCAAGCAAACTGTTTTTGAAGGATCATATTTTATATGAATACTTCATACAAATACAGTATTCTATTCCATAATACAGATCTTATTTTAGTACAAAATATTTCTCCCAAAATATCTGAGTAGAACTGATACTTCAGAAAGAATACTGTATGCACTTATGATTTTTCCTACACGGCACCAGGAATATGCAAATCCCAGTACGCGAAGCAGAGTCTAGGTGTCAGGCTAGTGGAATATTTGACATCATCTCTACTCCGAACTCAAGCATCTAAGGTTAAACAAGATGGAGAACCACACACACACCACAAAAACAACAACAACAAAAACCCTGCTCATAACTGGCAAATAGATTTGTTTGTGCTTAATTACTTCTGCTGTAACCTCTAAAAGGCAATGCTAAGAGTCAATGAGCTTATCTAAAAGTGATTAGCAAGAACAAAAAGTGAAGCAAAGTTGGCCTCATAAACCATGAAGTCCAGAGGTTAATCATCTACATTTCTCTTTCTGCAAACTGCTAACAAACCTGATTAACACACTAGTCTTTCCAAGTTTCTCAAACTTTTACCATTTTCAAAAAGTCTTTCCATGTGCTTTCTGCAGCTGGCCATCGCCAGCAAAGTGTCCCTTATCTTCTAGCTAAAATGCTCTGAAATGTCAGTCTGTTACATAAAAAGACCAAAGTAATCAACCTAAGTCTTTCCCTTCGCACGTTTCCTTGCACATATTTTCCTAAACTTCCTTGTCACACACACATGGGAGCCACTGAGTGTGCAATATCTTCCCCAGGGAGTCTGGGAAAGCACTACGCACGAAATCATTCTAAAATAAAAATAAGTACATGTGCCTGGAAACTTAAAGTGAATCCATTTACATTTACACTCATAGCAGCTGGAGATCTCTCTACTACACACAATCCCTTCACTCTTTATCGTCATGCTTCAAAGAAAACCACACTTCATGTCAGAAACATGACTTTGAAAGGCAAGCACTAAGAATGAATCTTCACCTCTACTCTTGACCCTGACATTTGACATTGCAGTTCCCTGCTTATATGTTCAGATCCTCTGCTAAATGGTGAGATCCTGGAGGGCAGGAGTCCTCACTTCAGACTCATCTTTGCATTTCCAGTCTTTGGTTCAATGAGAGTGTGTTAAAATGTCCATTTTGACTTTCAAGTGGACTGATCTTTGTTTTTTCATTTCTAATTTGACTCAAAGTATGCTTGCGCTTTCTTCACTAAAAGTAAGTTGAGGAGCTTAGTATATGGAAAGGAGTTTGCAAAACTAGCCATAGTAATTTCTGCTAAGTGGGAGTGGGTGGAGGACCCCCAAGATTAAGAGGCCCATCCTAAAGCCTAGCATTTTGCCAACTGAATGGTAATGTAAACTTATTACTGATAAGGGAGAGAATGAAATTGGTTGTAAGAAAACCTGGGTCCCATTTCAAATGAGATAACATATGAAATATCTTACAAAATTATAGCAGGCACCAAGTAAGAGCACTATACATATTAATTATTATTGTTATGTCAGGACCTTCTGGATACGCTCTTGTTTTTGAGACTACCTTAACTTTACCTCTTGTTTATTTCCCCTCACCCCCTCACCGTGATACTCTAGGATTAAGGACATAGTGTTTGTAAAGTGTTTTTAAATCCCTGAAGTGTTATAATCAACCCAAGTACCATTTTATTTATGCAAACTGTCTACTCAGTGAGTCCACTTAAACATCTAGGATTGGGATCTTCTGTCTCATAAGGCTTAATAAATGATTCCCTCTGGCTCTAAAAGCAAGTACTTTTTCAATGACAGTGGGAGGGAAAGCAAAGGAATTACTCTGTGACATCTGCTGTGTAACGTTCTTCGAATGGCACATCTTGATAAATGCATGAGAGTCCGTGGAGAGTTACTGCACACAGTGAAGAGGGAGTGGTAAAAATCCCAGTATCTCTGAAAAGGAAGGCAAGACATGTTAAAGTCAGAAAAGCCTCGAAGTTTACATCAATAGAAATCAATAGTGATGTGTTTAGTCCCTACTTTATACATAATGGCAGCTTTCCACGGTCTCTGATGGGGAGGCAAAATTAAACTTGAATAAGAAGCTAAGGCAGATAAAGTAACTTTTTAAAGCTAAGATAGCTAATAAGTAGCAGAATAAGATTGCACCTAAGCCATTAGCCTCTAGGCCCAGTGAGCTTTGTACTCTGTGCCCAACATCTCTCCCGTGCTGGGGACAGCCTGTGACAGCTAAAACCAAGAACATGAGGCTAAGTGGAAGGGCTGGTTCACAAAGGCAGCAAAGTCCATATGCAGCATGAGGACTCAGCTTTGCCGATGGCTTTCTGCGTGACTCATCACAAAGCTGTTAATACTCTGTTACCTGCCTATTACAGACTTCAGGTTATTTAAAAGTGAATGAAATAATCTATATAATTAATTAATCTATATAGTTATTAACATTAATTAATCTATATAAATAATAATAAAGCAATTTTTAAAAAGTGAGTGACATGATCTACACAAAACAATTTAATCTTCTGATAAAAATGCTATATGAGCAATCCCAAATATTCTTCTTCTTATTATTATTAAATTCATCTAAATTGATGGGAAGAAAGTAAAACTGTCACCTTTATATAACTGTTCAACTTGCCCTTAGATGGAGAAACTCCCAAGATGCTCCTAAGTACTACCTACTTATTTATTTTTATTTATTCTCACACCTGCATTTTATAACCCTTTGTCTTGTTGTATTTGAGTAGCATCCTCAAATTCTTAAAAGCATTCTCAAAACCCATTTTTTGAATTAGAATTTTCTGCACTTCCATTGCCGTATGCAAGTATTTTAGAGCAAAACCCACAGGAAGTGAATTGATGCTTTACCTCCAAGTCATCATCAGGGATAGCTCTTTTCCACTTTACGTTCCACCTGATGTGTTCATAGGCATTGACGACAACTTCGATTGCTTTGGGACAAGAATGGCAAGCCTGTATCACCTGCAGAGACACCATAGAGTTTCATCTGTTCAATCACATATATAATTCATCTTTTCCACTCACAGAGACATCAAGACTTCATGGACTGATAAGCCTCTTTGGAGCCCTGAAATGCTTTTGAGAAGTCTCATGCCTTTGAGTATTCAAACACACTGTCAGCCCCCATGGTGGATGGGAGGATTAATAACATAAGACTAATTTCCTTCATCATCCAGGAGCAAGTGAAAAAGAGGTGCTAACAAAGAGGGTGGGGGCCTGATGAAATGCATCCCCTGCTCGTAAAAGCAATTTTGAGAGAGGCTGGTCTCAAAATACACTTCCAGCTGTCTGGGAAATCTCCTAGTTCTACAGAAAATTTTATTAGCAAAAAGCTGAATGTTATTAATCCAAGAACTCAAGGCTACTGGTGACTATGAGGTAAAACAAACTATAGGGTAACATGAAAGTTAACCAAAACTGTCTTCCCAGTGCAGTGCCTGAAGAGGACTGATGTCACGTACCAAATCACCCTCACTGATATTTTAACCTTCATCAGCAATAAAATATCACATGAAGATTAGTTATTTCATTAGCACACTCTGTTCAACAGTTCATTGAGCAACCAAAAAAAACTGGAAAGCCGAGTCGAGGTGGCCAGCATTTCCATCAGGAGGCAGAAAGATTTAGCTTTAGGTTTTAGACTAAACTGGATATTTAGCCAACCTTTGATGTTACCATGAAATTTGGACATATCTAATTAATCAATCATGCAGCCTTTATTAAGTGACAATGGAGGAATATATGAGACATACCCCAAAGTAAAACACACTGGTTTCTGGTGAGAGGCTTACTATAAGAACGAGAAGCAAAAACACATAAATGAAACAAGAGATGGTCAATGGAGATGTATGGTTGGTTCACATACATAAGTGTTAGATTATAGGGTTTGAAAAAGAGGAATTATAGAAATTTCAAGAGGGAGAGCTGTGTGAGTTGCGCTAACCAGGAATGATTTCTTGGAGGAGATAAGTTCAACTGTAGATCCTAAATGGTAGAAAGGTGCATGTGTGTGTGTGTGTGTGTGTGTGTGTGTGTGTGTGTGTGTGTGTGTGTGTGTGTGTGTGTGTTGTGTGCCTGCCTGCATACACTTATAGGCCTGTCTACATGTGCAGCAACAGCAAATGTAACAGTTGTGTTGAAAGGGAGGTACTTCAAAGGGTAAAACAAAAACACAGCTTCATGATCGCTTTCTCCTGCTCACACAAACCCACTGCCTGGAACCCTTCTCCACTCCTGGCATGATACCTCAGGCAGGACTCACACCTGTTTCTACTTAATTTTTTTTTTTTTTTTTTTTTTTTTGCGGTATGCGGGCCTCTCACTGTTGTGGCCTCTCCCGTTGCGGAGCACAGGCTCCGGACGCGCAGGCCCAGCGGCCATGGCTCACGGGCTCAGTCGCTCCGCGGCACGTGGGATCTTCCCGGACCGGGGCACGAACCCGTGTCTCCCGCATCGGCAGGCGGATTCTCAACCACTG
Organism: Kogia breviceps; assembly: GCF_026419965.1. Lineage (NCBI taxonomy): Eukaryota > Metazoa > Chordata > Mammalia > Artiodactyla > Physeteridae > Kogia > Kogia breviceps. Next base: position 59,147,805 of record NC_081318.1, on the reverse strand, counting down.
CGCCACCAGGGAAGCCCTCTACTTAATTTTTAATAATAAAAAGTACTCTGGTCACTCTAGATAGGAGAAAAATGTCATTTCAGTAATAAAAATGTCCATTTTAGTTGAATAATCGAAACTCCAAATTTTATTTAAAAGTTTCTCTCCCATAGCCTAGGTTTGTTTCAAGCTGCAGTTGGAAAGGAGGTATTTGTGGGTATGGTATAATAGGAAATACATGTTTGGTCTTTGCCTCTGGTTCTTGACAAAGAGCTCCTTTCCACCATTTCAATTATGCTAATGAAGTGAGTCTTAATGGGGCTCCTAGAGAGTGTCAAGAGGTGGACTGGGGCTTCCCTGGTGGCGCAGTGGTTGAGAGTCCGCCTGCCGATGCACGGGACACGGGTTCCTGCCCCGGTCCGGGAAGATCCTACGAGCCGCGGAGCGGCTAGGCCCATGAGCCATGGCCGCTGAGCCTGCACGTCTGGAGCCAGTGCTCCGCAACGGGAGAAGTCACACGGGAGAGGCCCGCGTACCACAAGAAAAAAAAAAAAGAGGTGGACTGGTTACTGGAAAGACCAATCCTTCATTAGAGAATTCGAACTTTTACACACCTTGCCTCCTACCTCCAGGGAAAGAGTTTGACTGAACTCAAACTCCAACATCCAGGGTTGGAGTTTGAGTTCAAACACCAATGGCCAATGATTTCATTAGCCATATCTACATAATGATAGTCCCTAAAAGATGGTGTTTGGGCAGCTTCTAGGTGGGTGAGCTCATCAAAGTACTAGGAGGGTGACATGCTCCGAAAGGGCATGGAAGCTCTGTGCACCCTTGCCCTATGCATCTCTTTTAATTGTCTATTCCTGAGTTTTATCCATTATAATAAACCAGTATGCCTACCACTAGAAAGGAGGCATGCCTCCACACTTACATAACTTTCTCCAAAGAAATTTTCTTCCTAATTTCCTGGTCCTTCTCAACCGCCAACCTCCACCTACTGGTACTGGGCAAAAAGTCACAAAACTGGTTTTCCCCACCTCCTTTACAAGTCTTTCATAGGTGGTCTATCATTGCATTTTTCAATGTGAGGTGGTAATTACCCAATGTCTTGGGACTTCAGGCAAAACTGAGACAGAAGGATGAGTATTTTAATACCCAGTTGTGTGTGTGTGTGTGTGTGTGTGTGTGTGTGTCTGTGTGTACCAAGGTCACCTGAATGAAGGGCCCATGTCAGGAAAGAACTAAAGTTAAGAGCAGGTAAGATGCAGTCAGCTGACAGTACACCTGGAAGGCCAGTCTGAAGAGCTTGGGATTGACTTAACAGGCAATAGAAAGCTATTATGTATTCTTAATACGAAAGAGTTATATTCAATCAATTCATTCCATTGGGAAACCTTTATTGAGCACTGTGTTTAGCACTGTGACAGTAATTCTGAGTTTATGCCCTGCTTTTGTCTTCAAGGAATGTACAACCTAGTTGAAGAGAAAAGACATAGGTATTTCAGAGTTTGAGAGCAATATAATTCAGTAAATAATAAGAGGCTAACTTAAAGATCATCAGTGTCCCTTGAGCACCATGAGCAAAAGCACAAAGGGAAAAACAAGGATATCAAGGGCAGAGAGCCCTAAGGAGGCTGAATGGGAGTGCACCAAACGGCTTATCAGCTAGCTTCACCATTAGTCACGAGAACTGAAGCTGCGAGAAAGAATAAGTAGGGTTTAATGACTCATCAGATATAGGGAGTAAAGACTGCAACTTTGAAGCCTAAGATCAAGTACAAATAGGGGTACCACCGATGGAAATGAGGAAATAGGAAGGGCATACTAATTTGAGGATGGTCAGATAACAAGCAGGAGGATATTTCCTATGTTATGTCCTAATGTCAGTTAAAAATGTGCATGATAGATGCTCTAATGAGAAGGTCAAGATGGAGAGGGAGATTTGTGCATCATCAAGGAATGTGCTGGTTAGGGTCAATCATACTCTAAATGGATATAAATGGAAAAGGTAGAGAACCACGGTCTGAAGCTTGATGCATCCTAATAGGCAGGAGAGAGGATGAAGGAAAAAAATTACAGCTACCATTTTTTGAGGACTTATCATGTGCCAGGGCCTATGGTAAATCCTTGCATGTTTAGCTTGCTAAATCTTCAGACAACTTATGAGGTTAGTCCTATAATTATCTCCACTTTACAAATTTAAAATCAAAGGGTGAGAGAATTTAAACTCAAGGGTATTTAGCTAGTAAATGACAGAGATAGGATTCAAACTCAGGTCTGTGTGATTCCAAAAGTCAAAATTATGTTGAATAAAAATGATGGGGGGCTTCCCTGGTGGCACAGTGGTTAAGAAGCCATCTGCCAATGCAGGGGACATGGGGTTCGAGCCCCGGTCCGGGAAGATCCCACATGCAGCGGAACAACTAAGCCCATGCGCTACAACTACTGAGCCTGCGCTCTAGAGCTCACCAGCCACAACTACTGAAGCCCGTGTGCCTAGAGCCCATGCTCCGCAATAAGAGAAGCCACCACAATGAGAAGCCTGCACACTGCAACAAAGAGTAGCCCCTGCTCACCACAGCTAGAGAAAGCCTGCTCACAGCAACGAAGACCCAACACAGCCAAAAATAAATAAATAAAATTTTTTAAAAATGGTGAGAGTGGGCATCCTTCTCTTGTTCCTGATCTTATAGAAAATGCTTTCAGCTTTTCACTGTTGAGTATGATGTTAGCTGTGGGTTTGCTGTATATGGCCTTTATTATGTTCTGGTATGTTCCCGCTATGCACTCTTTCTGGAGAGTTTTTACCTTAAATGGATGTTGAATTTTATCAAAATCTTTTCCTGCATCTATTGAGATGATCATATGGCCTGGCCTCAGGAGGCATGGCCTCACCTGAGGACTGTGTCAGCCCCAACAAATAGAGCAACCAGAAGGGGCTCTACCGAATAGAGGTTTGAGTCAATGGTGTACTAGAAAATGTTCAACAACAGGCATTTTGTATTAAAAAAAAAAAAGACTGTATGTATATATGTTTATTAGTTTATTATAAGCTTTGCTAATATAAAGAATGTGAAGCCCACAATTTACAAATAATAAAATACCCAATATAATTTATTTCCTATTCCGTATAGCCAGTTGGTACTCTCAGAATGCTATCAATGATTTTTATATCAATTTTGTATAGATATGAGTTGTATTCATAGCCAACCTGTGTCTGCAATTAAAGCGTGCATGTAGTTCCTATGTTTACGTTGGTTGACATTTTTATTACATTAAGGAGTAATTGTTTCACAAATGTGAAACAATGAAGACATATATTAGAAATTCACTCACTCACCAATGACATAAGTGACTTCTATGTGGAAGCGCTTAATAGTTTTTTGAATATTGGAAGCATATTTCTCAATTTTTTGCACTATTCACAATGTAAGAGCTACAGACACCACACACTACAAATTTTTAAGTTTAATCTACATTAGTAACATTCTCTCCATCAACTTCTGAAGTCTAGACATCAACAAAGCAATAAGTTAAGGTCTGATTGGTAGCATTTGCTGATTTCTGTGGTGTAAACACTTGCATCATGGCCTATTTGAGGTCCCTGAACATATGGTGGGGAAGAGATGTATAGTAATATCATTATATAGTGTTTCCACCATATAGATCCAATATATGCAAATAATATCAGGAGCATAGATATGTAGAGTAAAATAATTGGGAGGTAGTGTGTTTTGAATATTTATTACTTTTGTTTTTAGCATACTTTATTTGTTGTAGGTTTATATGACTTAATTTTTAAAAATCGTTGCATTTAACAATCAGCTCAATTCCCGATAATTTAACAATCAGCTCTCGTGAGCTACTGTGAGCCAAATTCTAGCACACAACTCCTTTTAATTGTCCCCGAATTTAAAAAGTGCAGTCATAAGCCATTGCAGACTAAATGTGTATATTGTAGCTCCAAACCAGTGAAGGCATCAGAACCATCCTGCCCAGTGGCTAGGTCCAAATGGGCACAACATAAATACTTGTTTAATGAGACGATCCATTCACATACATAGTCTGGGTACAGTGCACAAAGCTGATCTGCTGACAAAGGCTTTTTTAGCCAGGTCTACTTAAATAAAGAGTAATCCCTAAGGGGATAAGCAGGTGGGCTGGAGTTAGACATCCATTGCTGTGGGACCTCTGAAGAGACAGCATTTCTGAGTATATGGAAAGTATAACTAGAAGGATTTCTCCATGGGTACAAGATTGTCAAGGTGGGCAGGTAATTTTTCCAGGATCTTGGTCTTGGGAAATTGAGGTAAATGGGGCTGCTCTTTTCTCTGCAGTTGGGATGAGGATGCCAGATATGTAGCTCTATGCAAAAGAGACAGACAAAACCTGAGGCTGACTAATTGCTTTTAACACTAGTTTAACACTACCATAATAGCATCATCATAGACTGTTAGGGTTGCAAAGAACCCTAGGGATTATCTAATCCCCCTAACTTGGAGATGAGGAAGTTGAAACCCAGAGAGGCACACAGTAAGAGAAAGCATGGTTTTAGTTCTTCATCTGAGTTTAGTGCTCTTTCAAATACATTCTGATAATCTTATTTTAATCCTTAAGTAAGGACCAGTGAAATGAATGGTTTAAAGACACAGATCCTATTGTACAGATATTTAGAACAAGAAACACTCTTTACTATAATCATTATAGTAATTTTAGGTTGGATTTTGTTGAAAGTTTGAAATAATTCCCTTTTTAATGCAAAGATGTTGCTAATAATATGAAAATAGCATCCATCAGACCTCTATACACACCCTTCTCTAAAGACCTCCAGATACATTCTTTCTAGAAGGATGAGCCATGTTGAAAAGTATGCTGGTAATCAGATGAGTAATCCAAAATTAAGATTTAAATTTAAGAGTTACCAGGACAGAGATGACAGCTGAAATTAATCCAAGGCCTGAATCAAGAATATACTTGTACTGGAATTTTGAAAACAGAGAGCATGGGGAAGTCAGAAGCTTGTAATGAGGCTCTGAACATGGTTTAAGTGTCCACTCAGAAAACTGACCTCTGCTCTGCATTAATTCCCGGGCTACACTCACTCTTCATGGAAACCACACTGGTTATGTTTAAAGACACATTGCCCACCTACCCAATACAGGTAATCTGTCCCTAGGTATTCCTTACCTCCCCCTTCCTGCCAAAACCTTGTACACAGAGGAGATGTGGCTAAAAGTTACTCTCCTCCTGTAACACATTACTTACTTCTCAACTAGGGTTTCCAGGTTTAGCAAATAATAATAATAATGTAGGTTACCAGGTAAATTGAATTTCAGACAGACAACAAATATTTTTTAGTATAAATATGGCCCCAATATTGCATGGGACATATTTATACTAAAAATTACTTATTAGTGATGAATTTCAAATTTAATAGAGCATCCTGTATTTTGTTTGGCAACCCTATTCCCAGACCCTATTCAGAAACAGTTCAAACTAAGTTATCTACACAGGAATATAATTCATTCATAGTTCAGGAGCCCAACTTCACACATGTGGTGCTTCAATTTGCACCTGGCACACTCCCATATATCACCTGGAGATAATCTTTCATTAGGATAAAAAAAATTGAGTAGTTCTTAACCTTTAGTCTTTAGATGCACAAAGTCCAAAGCTCCCATTACCACATTAGGTTTTGCAGACACTGACTAGCAAATTTTCTGCTGACAGAAGATGGTTCTCACAGCAGGAAAGGCTCCTTTTAGCCTGACACTCCCAGCTCTCTTAACTGACACGCCTAGCTTCCAGAATGAAGACAGCTGATCACGCCTTCTTCAGCCCTCAGTAATTATTTCACCAGGCAACAAAAAAAAGAGACCCTTAAGAGAGAGCAAACTCGAAATAATCACTCTATGATGACTCCCAGGAACCTTGACCATCAAATGAGGAAGGACTGGTGGACCCAGAAGGCAGAAGCTTCTGCTTCTTTGTAAACCTGGGAAACAGAAAATGCTCAATGACCTTCACCTTCTGTGCGTCTCTGGGGTCTCTATTCTCCCTTCTTAGAAGAACAATTGGACAAAAGGTAGTGGTGGCAACTGGAGAGATCTTAAGACCCTTCCCTTCATCATTTGACCCCTAAAAGCATAAATTAGAAAACAGATTCAAGATAAATCTCCCTGCCACCCTTCCAGTACAAGTGCCACCTGTAAGCCAGTTCACCAGAGAAAATCTAAAGCTACCTCTGCCCTTTTATACTGATATATTTGTGTGCAGAAAGGTACTTAATGATCAAAGAGACTGCTTATACCCTGGGCTTCATATACAGAACTGTTCAACAGCAGAAATAATCTTTACCTCCCCCAAACTTTCACATACCTTTCCCTCCCCTAGAAAAAATGTCTTTCTTGCCCTACAAGAAAACTCAATCTTGGCTCCCTGGGGTGTCACTTCCTTCTGAATTACGCTGAGAGAAAAAAAATCAAATGTCCTTTTGTACCTTGGAAAGCAATTGCAGACCCTATAATTCTTTTCTTTTCCTTATGTAATTTATACATCAGCTTTCAGTGAAATACACCCTCTACAAATTTGCTTTGTATTTGGAAGACAGCATCTTCAGCGCTGACCTTGTTCCTTGTAAATAAGGAAACTGAATTCCCCATCCACAAGAGAACAAATCACTTTATCTTCTGGATAAATGAGTCAGTCACTTACTTGTGTAAAGATGACTTTCTCTTTGGAAAGTTGGGTTGTGAAGTAGTTGTTCTAAATCACTTTATAGCACCTGCATAGTAAATTGAATAATTTTTCTTTAGTTTTCCTTTGGAAGGGGGACAGTTCTGTTATATAGTCTATTGGGTAGCAACAAAAATGTTTAAAGTACCAACCATCCACCAGTAGCCAACTGAATCCTAAATCTCTTTAGCATACAGCCAACATAGAGGAACTCAGAGGAGCAAAATGGAACTGAATAAGAAGATGGTAACCGTTGAGTGTTCCCTGGAACACATAATTGTGTACTATTCTACAGGCGAGCAGAGCCACCAAAGTAAGGCTGGTAGGAAAGACTCCTACAATGGACCAAGAGTACATTTTGGGAGGGGGAGGAAAGGAAATGATTTTGTTGAGCACCTACTAGTCTCAATGATTTACATGTCTTACTCACTCCTCAGACAATCCTGAAAAGTTGATATTTTTCTCTTCATTTTCTCTTGGATCTGAGAGATTAAGGAACTTCAAAATCACACAGCAAGTAAATGGCCAAGCTACAATTCATATCCATGGTTACTAAGTCCCTGTTCCTACCCCTCCTCGCTGTTATCTCTCAGAGAACTGCCTTTGTGAACAGGACCTGGGACCTTCCTCACATTTGCAAGACTTCTTGCAGGAGAACAGAAAATCCATTTAAAGGCCTATTGCCCCTAGTCTGGCACTTCTTTAAAAAGCACTAACTTCAGTTTCAATGCAGTTTTTCTTCATAATTGTCCTACAAACCTCAAGAAGTTGCATCTCCAGGGAAGGGTGTTCTGCTGCCCAGAGCCACAGGGAGGCCAGAATAGCTACCAATCCTTTCTGCACAATAAGCTGCAGGGGTTCCAGAAGGCAATGTCTCTAGTTCAGTGCTTTTAGTGTAGTCACACTCCCCAGCTCCACAGATAACATTTTGATAGGATTTCTTTCTAAAAGTAAAGTTTTCAAATGCTTGTGCTCTCCAATCCCAGAAGGAAGTGCTTTCATTCTATTATACCAGAGGTCTAGCCAAGTAAGTTTGGCAGTTAAGTGAAAGAAATCTTTAGGAATCAGGCAGAGGGCATGTCTTTGAAGAAGCAATTGTTTGAGGTTGGGAACTTTAAAGATCCTTCCTGATTGGTGAAGACCACTTTGACTCTAAAATTGATGAGGAAGAAACGATGAACACCCTTGGGAACGTCTTCGGAAGGGGAGGCAGGTGTGCTCCTAGCTTGACCACTGCTGCTCTCCAGATCAGCAGCCCCATGAGGAACCTTGTAGGAGCCACTTCCCTTCTCCTGTGAGCCAGAAGGAAGCAATCCTCCGGGACCAGGCTCACCCTCCATAGTCTGGAGTCACCTGTGGCTCCACCCGACCAGCACCACGCTCCTGGGGAGAACAGCAGCAGCCCAAACCCTAAAGTGGCTCTTACAGGGAAATGGGGAGAGGGTCTTTTACTTACTTTTGCAGAGACCTGTTTCATCCACAGTCAACCACCAGGGGGTTTCAGAGTAAAACTCAACATTTAATCTCTGGGCATTCTCACACATTGTCTCTCCTGGTTGGAAAGGCCTCTGTGGGTAAACCAGGCCCAGGAGCAGGGATTCTACTGCTCAACAGATATGTAATGATAAGTTATAGTCATCTTTTGTTTAAAGGTTGCCATGACCAGAAATGATAAACACTTCCTTTTTTTTAAAAGATTTTTTTGAAGTGGACCATTTTTAAAGTCTTTATTGAATTTGTTACAATATTGCTTCCGTTTTATGTTTTGGTTTTTTGGCTGTGAGGCATGTGGGATCTTAGCTCCCCGACCAGGGGTTGAATCCGCACCCCCTGCATTGGAAGGTGAAGTCTTAACCACTGGACAGCCAGGGAAGTCATGGTAAACACTTCTTAAATATTATCTTGTTTCATTCTCAAAACAACCTTGGGAGAAGGTGATTATTATCCATGCCCTCTGTCCCTCTCTATCCTCTTCCCTGGAAAGAAGGTAGCCTTACAGCATGAATATACACAAAATTATGCATTATGAAGTGAGCTGTATTAGAAGGAGATCGACTGTTTGTCTTCTAGAAGTTCCATTATGAAGAATGACCACTCTAGTGAGATGTGGGTAGCGAAAAAAAGTGGGAGGTAGTCCAAGTAAGAGATATTTATAGATGCAGGATGAAGGCTGGGGTGAGGAATTGGGGGAGAGACTTTGTGAGGACTGACAGTGACTCCAGAAAGAGTAAGAAATGTTTGGCACCATCCTCTGGGCTCTGAGTATATTTGTGGTGTGCTATGAGTAAGATTAATTTTTTTCTAGTGAAGGACTTGGTCTGCATATTATTGCCAAGGCATAAGAGTATATCCATTTTCACAGGGAAGGAAATTTAGGCTCAAGAAGCAACTAATTTATTCAAAATCACACTTTTAGGTGAGTGGCAGGACCCAAATTTGTTTGACACCCCCCCTCCAAATTCCATGCTTCTTTATTCTTGACATGCATAGCATGGCAAGTCTAGAATGAATGAGTTATGAGTGATAAAGCAGAGGTAAAATTTTTAAATAGGAACCATTTCATATGTAATTTAAAATGCTGGGTTGTATATTCACTCTAGAGATTGTTAACATCTATTGTTTTAGCCAAATCTAGATACCAGTGTGTATGATCCAGAAAATGGAAGCAAACTAAGCAGTAGATATTCATAGCTAAAAGCTATGGATCACTGTACTTTATTTGTTTTTTAACACCTTTGTTGGAATATAATTGCTTTACAATGGTGTGTTAGTTTCTGCTTTATAACAAAGTGAATCAGTTAAACATATACATATATTCCCATATCTCTTCCCTTTTGCATCTCCCTCCCTCCCACCCTCCCTATCCCACCCCTCTAGGTGGCCACAAAGCACCGAGCTGATCTCCCTGTGCTATGTGGCTGCTTCCCACTAGCTATCTATTTTACGTTTGATAGTGTATATATGTCCATGCCATTCTCTCACTTTGTCACAGCTTACCCTTCCCCCTCTCCATATCCTCAAGTCCATTCTCTAGTAGGTCTGTGTCTTTATTCCCATCTTGCCCCTAGGTTCTTCATGACCTTTTTTTTTCCCTTATATTTCATATATATGTGTTAGCATACAGTATTTGTTTTTCTCTTTCTGACTTACTTCAGTCTGTATGACAGACTCTAGGTCCATCCACCTCACTACAAATAATTTCATTTCTTTTTATGGCTGAATAATATTCCATTGTATATATGTGACACATCTTCTTTATCCATTCATCTGTTGATGGACATTTAGGCTGCTTCCATCTCCTGGCTATTGTAAATAGAGCTTCAGTGAACATCTTGGTACATGACTCTTTTTGAATTATGGTTTTTTCAGGGTATATGCCCAGTAATGGGATTGCTGGGTCATATGGTAGTTCTATTTTTAGTTTTTTAAGGAACCTCCATACTGTTCTCCATAGTGGCTGTATCAATTTACATTCCCACCAGCAGTGCAAGAGTGTTCCCTTTTCTCCACACCCTCTCCAGCATTTACTGTCTCTAGAGTTTTTGATCATGGCCACTCTGACCAGTGTGAGATGATATCTCATTGTAGTTTTGATTTGCACTTCTCTAACTTGAGCATTCTTTCATCTGTTTGTTGGCAATCTGTATATCTGCTTTGGAGAAATGTCTATTTAGTTCTTCTGCCCATTTTTGGATTGGGTTGTTTGTATTTTTGATATTGAGCTGCATGAGCTGCTTGTAAATTTTGGAGATTAATCCTTTGTCAGTTGCTTCATTTGCAAATATTTTCTCCCATTCTGAGGGTTGTCTTTTGGTCTTGTTTATGGTTTCCTTTGCTGTGCAAAAGCTTTTAAGTTTCATTAGGTCCTATTTGTTTATTTTTGTTTTTATTTCCATTTCTCTAGGAGATGGGTCAAAAAGGATCTTTCTGTGATTTATGTCATAGAGTGTTCTGCCTATGTTTTCCTCTAAGAGTTTGATAGTTTCTGGCCTTACATTTAGATCTTTAATCCATTTTGAGCTTATTTTTGTGTATGGTGTTAGGGAGTGTTCTAACCTCATACTTTTACATGTACCTGTCCAGTTTTCCTAGCATCACTTATTGAAGAGGCTTTCTTTTCTCCACTGTATTTTCTTGCCTCCTTTACCAAAGATAAGGTGACCATATGTGCGTGGGTTTATCTCTGGGCTTTCTATCCTGTTCCATTGATCTATATTTCTGTTTTTGTGCCGGTACCATACTGTCTTGATTACTGCAGCTTTGTAGTATAGTCTGAAGTCAGGGAGTCTGATTCCTCCAGCTCCATTTTTCGTTCTCAAGATTGCTTTGGCTATTCGGGATCTTTTGTGTTTCCATACAAATTGTGAAATTTTTTGTTCTAGTTCTGTGAAAAATGCCAGTGGTAGTTTGATAGGGATTGCATTGAATCTGTACATTGCTTTGGTTTGTAGAGTCATTTTCAAAATGTTGATTCTTCCAATCCAAGAAGATGGTATATCTCTCCATCTATTTGTATAATCTTTAATTTCTTTCATCAGTGTCTTATAATTTTTTGCATACAGGTCTTTTGTCTCCTTTGGTAGGTTTATTCCTAGATATTTTATTCTTTTTGTTGCAATGGTAAATACGAGTGTGTCTTAATTTCATTTTCAGATTTTTCATCATTAGTGTATAGGAATGCCAGAGATTTCTGTGCATTAATTTCGTATCCTGCTACTTTACCAAATTCATTGATTAGCTCTAGTAGTTTTCTGGTAGCATATTTGGGATTCTCTCTGTATAGTATCATGTCATTTGCAGTGACATGATAGTAAACAGTGACAGCTTTACTTTTTCTTTTCTGATTTGGATTCCTTTTATTTCTTTTTCTTCTCTGATTGCTGTGGCTAAAACTTCTAAAACTATGTTGAATAAGAGTGGTGAGAGTGGGCAACCTTGTCTTGCTCCTGATCTTAGTGGAAATGGTTTCAGTTTTTCACCATTGAGGATGATGCTGGCCGTGGGTTTGTCATATATGGCCTTTATTATGTTGAGGAAAGTTCCCTCTATGCCTACTTTCTGCAGGGTTTTTATCATAAATGGGTATTGAATTTTGTCAAAAGCTTTCTTTGCATCTATTGAGATGATCATATGGTTTTCCTCCTTCAGTCTGTTGATATGGTGTATCGCGTTGATTGATTTGCATATATTGAAGAACCCTTGCATTCCTGGGATAAACCCCACTTGATCATGGTGTATGATCCTTTTAATGTGCTGCTGGTTTCTGTTTGCTAGTATTTTGCTGAGGATTTTTGCATCTATGTTCATCAGTGATATTGGCCTGTAGTTTTCTTTCTTTGTGACATTTTGTCTGATTTTGGTATCAGGGTGATGGTGACCTCGTAGAATGAGTTTGGGAGTGTTCCTCCCTGTGCTATATTTTGGAAGAGTTTGAGAAGGATAGGTGTTAGCACTTCTCTAAATGTTTGATAGAATTCGGCTTGAAGCCATCTGGTCCTGGGCTTTTGTTTGTTGGAAGATTTTTAATCACAGTCTCAATTTCAGTGCTTGTGATTGGTCTGTTCATATTTTCTATTTCTTCCTGGTTCAGTCTCAGAAGGTTGTGCATTTCTAAGAATTTGTCCATTTCTTCCAGGTTGTCCATTTTATTGGCATAGAGTTGCTTGTAGTAATCTCTCATGATCTTTTGTATTTCTGCAGTGTCAGTTGTTACTTCTCCTTTTTCATCTAATTCTATTGATTTGAGTCTTCTCCCTTTTTTTCTTGATGAGTCTGGCTAATGGTTTATCAATCTTTTTTATCGTCTCAAAGAACAAGCTTTTAGTTTTATTGATCTTTGCTATCCTTTCCTTCATTTCTTTTTCATTTATTTCTGATCTGATCTTTATGATTTCTTTCCTTCTGCTAACTTTGGGGGTTTTTTGTTCTTCTTTCTCTAATTGCTTTAGGTGCAAGGTTAGGTTGTTTATTTGAGATGTTTCCTTTTACTTAAGGTAGGATTGTATTGATATAAACTTCCCTCTTAGAACTGCTTTTGCTGCATCCCATAGGTTTTGAGTCGGCGTGTCTCCATTGTCATTTGTTTCTAGGTATTTGTTGATTTCCTCTTTGATTTCTTCAGTGATCACTTCATTATTAAGTAGTGTATTGTTTAGCCTCCATGTTTTTGTATTTTATACAGATCTTTTCCTGTAATTGATATCTAGGTCTCATAGCGTTGTGGTTGGAAAAGATACTTGATACTATTTCAATTTTCTTAAATTTACCAAGGCTTGATTTGTGACCCAAGATATGATCTATCCTGGAGGATGTTCCATGAGCACTTGAGAAAGATGTGTATTCTGTTGTTTTTGGATGGAATGTCCTATAAATATCAATTAAGTCCATCTTGTATAATGTATCATTTAAAGCTTGTGTTTCCTTATTTACTTTCATTTTGGATGATCTGTCCATTGGTGAAAGTGGGGTGTTAAAGTCCCCTACTCTGAATGTGTTACTGTCAATTTCCTCTTTTATGGCTGTTAGTATTTGCCTTATGTATTGAGGTCCCCCTATGTTGGGTGCATAAATATTTACAATTGTTATATCTTCTTCATGGATCGATCCCTTGATCATTATGTAGTGTCCTTCTTTGTCTCTTGTAATAGTCTTTATTTTAAAGTCTATCTTGTCTGATATGAGAATTGCTACTCCAGCTTTCTTCTGATTTCCATTTGCATGGAATATCTTTTTCCGTCCCCTCACTTTCAGTCTTTATGTGTCCCTAGGTCTGAAGTGGGTTTCTTGTAGACAGCATATATATGGGTCTTGTTTTTGTATCCGTTCAGCCAGTCTGTGTTTTTTGATGGGAGCACTTAATCCATTTACATTTAAGGTAATTATCGATATGTATGTTTCTATTCCCATTTTCTTAATTGTTTTGGGTTTGTTATTGTAGGTCTTTTCCTTCTCTTGTGTTTCTTGCCTAGAGAAGTTCCTTTAGCATTTGTTGTAAAGCTGGTTTGGTGGTGCTGAACTCTCTCAGCTTTTGCTTGTCTGTAAAGGTTTTAATTTCTCCATCAAATCTGGATGAGATCCTTGCTAGGTAGAGTAATCTGGGTTGTAGGTTTTTCTCCTTCATCACTTTAAATATGTCCTGCCACTCCCTTCTGGCTTGTAGAGTTTCTGCTGAAAGATCAGCTGTTAACTTTATGGGGATTCCCTTGTGTGTTATTTGTTGTTTTTCCCTTGCTGCTTTTAATATGTTTTCTTTGTATTTAATTTTTGACAGTTTGATTATTATGTGTCTTGGCATGTTTATCCTTGGGTTTATCCTGTATGGGACTCTCTGTGCTTCCTGGACTTGATTGAGTATTTCCTTTCCTATATTAGGGAAGTTTTCAACTATAATCTCTTCAAATATTTTCTCAGTCCCTTTCTTTTTCTCTTCTTCTTCTGGGACCCCTATAATTCGAATGTTGGTGCGTTTAATGTTGTCCCAGAGGTCTCTGAGACTGTCCTCAGTTCTTTTCATTCTTTTTTCTTTATTCTGCTCTGCAGTAGTTATTTCCACTATTTTATCTTCCAGGTCACTTATCCGTCCTTCTGCCTCAGTTATTCTGCTATTGATCCCATCTAGAGTATTTTTCATTTCATTTATTGTGTTGCTCATCGTTGCTTGCTTCCTCTTTATTTCTCCTAGGTCCTTGTTAACTGTTTCTTGCAATTTGTCTATTCTATTTCCAAGATTTTGAATCATCTTTACTATCATTATTCTGAATTCTTTTTCAGGTAGACTGCCTATTACCTCTTCATTTCTTAGGTCTGGTGCGGTTTTATCTTGCTCCTTCATCTGCTGTGTGTTTTTCTGTCTTCTCGTTTTGCTTATCTTACTGTGTTTGGGGTCTCTTTTTTGCAGGCTGCAGGTTCATAGTTCCCGTTGTTTTTGGTGTCTGTCCCCAGTGGCTAAAGTTGGTTCAGTGGGTTGTGTAGGCTTCCTGGTGGAGGGGACTAGTGTCTGTGTTCTGGTGAATGAGGCTGGATCTTGTCTTTCTGGTGGGCAGGTGCATGTCTGGTTGTGTGTTTTGGGTTGTTGGTAGCCTTATTATGATTTTAGGCAGCCTCTCTGCTAATGGGTGGGGTTGTGTTCCTGTCTTGCTAGTTGTTTGGCATAGGGTGTCCAGCACTGTAGCTTGCTGGTCGTTGAGTGAAGCTGGGTCTTGGTGTTGAGATGGAGATCTTTGGGTTATTTTTGCCGTTTGATATTATGTGGAGCTGGGAGGTGTCTTGTGGACCAGTGTCCTGAAGTTGGCTCTCCCACCTCAGAGGCACAGCACTGACTCCTGGCTGGAGCAACAACAGCCTTTCATCCACACAGCTCAGAATAAAAGGGAAAAGAAAGGAAAGAAAGAAAGAAAGAAAGAAAGAAAGAAAGAAAGAAAGAAAGAAAGAAAGAAAGAAAGAACAAAAGAAAGAAAGAAAGAAGATAAAATGAAATAAAGTAAGATAAAATAAAGTTATTAAAATAAAAAATAATTATTAAGAAAAAAAAATTGTTAAAGTAAAAAACAAAAACAGACAAACAGCACCCTAGGACAAATGGTGAAAGCAAAGCTATATAGACAAAATCTCACTCAGAAGCATACACATACACACTCACAAAAAGTGGAAAAGGGTTAAAAATAATACATCTTGCTCCCAAAGTCCACCTCCTCAATTTGGGATGATTCGTTGTCTATTCAGGTACCCACAGATGCAGGGTACATTAAGTTGATTGTGGAGATTTAATCTGCTGCTTCTGAGGCTTCTGGGAGAGATTTCCTTTTCTTTTCTTTGTTTGCACAGCTCCTGGGGTTCAGCTTTGGATTTGGCTCCGCTTCTGCGTGTAGGTCGCCGGAGGGCGTCTGTTCTTCGCTCAGACAGGATGGGGTTAAAGGAGTAGGTGATTCAGGGGCTCTGGCTCACTCAGGCCGAGGGAGGGAGGGGTATGGATGCAGGGTGAGCCTGCGGTGGCAGAGGCCAGCGTGACGTTGCACCAGCCTGAGGTGTGCCGTGCATTCTCCCAGTGAAGTTGTCCCTGAATCGCGGGACCCAGGCGTGGCGGGCTGCACAGGCTCCCGGGAGGGGAGGTGTGCAGAGTGACCTGTGCTCGCACACAGCCTTCTTGATGGCGGCAGCAGCAGCCTTAGCATCTCACACCCGTCTCTGGGGTCTGTGCTGATAGGCACGGCTCGCGCCCGTTTTTGGAGCTCCTTTACACGGTGCCCTTAATCCCCTCTCCTCGCGCACCAGGAAACAAAGAGGGAAGAAAAGGTCTCTTGCCTCTTCGGCAGCTCCAGACTTCCCCCGGACTCCATCCTGGCTAGCCGTGGTGCACTAAGCTCTTCAGGTTGTTTTCACGCCGCCAACCCCAGACCTCTCCCTGGGATCCCACCGAAGCCGAGCCTCAGCTCCCAGCCCCTGCCCTTCCCCGGCGGGTGAGCAGACAAGCCTCTTGGGCTGGTGAGTGCCGGTCGGCACTGGTCCTCTGCGGGAATCTCTCCACTTTGCCCTCTGCACTCTGTTGCTGTGCTCTCTTCCGTGGCTCCGAAGCTTACCCCCTCTGCCACTCGCAGTCTCTGCCCACGAAGGGGCTTCTAGTGTGTGGAAACCTTTCCTCCTTCATGGCTCCCTCCCACTGGTGCAGGTCCCGTCCCTATTCTTTTGTCTCTGTTTATTCTTTTTTCTTTTGCCCTACCCAGGTTCGTGGGGAGTTTCTTGCCTTTTGGGAGGTCTGAGGTCTTCTGCCAGCATTCAGTGGGTGTTCTATAGGAGCAGTTCCACGTGTAGATGTATTTCTGATGTATCTGTGGAGAGGAAGGTGATCTCCGCATCTTATTCTTCCGCCATCTTCCCCCTCTTGCCGATCACTGTACTTTAAATAAAAGTTGCTGAATTTTTCATAGAATATAATCATTTGATTTTATTTCTAAGGCTGAAATATGTATAACAGTTCAAGTAAGAAAATATTCCTTGGATCCAACCTTAGCATGAAAAAGTATTTAAAAATTCCAAAGCCAACTGATCAATGAGAAAATTGCAAGGAAGGTGAGAATTAACAACTGAGGTCAAACAACTATCTTCAACAGTAGATTTCATGAATATTTTTTCAGGCCATTTAGGTAGCAGTCTTTCCTCAAAATTTATAGAGAAAATATAAGGGTTAAGCGTTGTCCTAATTCTCGACCTTTTCAGACATACCTTGACCAAGATCCAGAGGCAAAAACAAGTAACAGCTAAAATCTTGGGAGAAATATAAAATTTGGTTTGGGAAAAAAGAGAAGCCTTAGGTACAAACTGATACAAAGATTTAAGGATTTAATAGGATGCCTATGAGTTATTCCAGGTCAGGAATAAGAAGTAGAGGATTAGTTCTGAATATTTATGAAACAGAAATAAAAGTGGGAGGGACTCAGGGGTGGGAGGGGACGGTGTTCCAAAATCAAATAGACACCCAAGGAAGGGAGTGCTGTAGAATCTGCCTTCATGGAGATTTGCAAATACAACAAGAGCACTATTTCTGCCTAGAGCCTTGAGAATTAAACAAAATGACCTCTTTAGGTCTTTTCTTGTGTTGTGATGCTTTAGGTTTAAATACATTTCCTGGGCAATATCATAAAACACAGCAGAAACTGCTAAATCTAAGGGCTTAGGTTCAGGAGTCAGACAGACCACATTCTGAATCAAACCTATGACTACTAACTTTTAATGGGCTTGAGCCACCCAGCAATCCTATTACATTTCCCAAGTCCATTTGCTCCCCAAGGTAAACATCTCACACCTTCACCTTTGCCCTTAAGTCTTCAAACCTCTTCTCCAACCACTTCTCATTCTTTACTGAGAAAATAGAAGCAATCGTAAGAGTACTTATATAAACTCTTATTAACATATCTACCAACATCCCTGCATCTGGGCACACAGGCTCTGCCTTCCCTCCTGCTATGATGGATGAACTGTCTGTGTTACTAAGACCAACACCTCCATTTGTGCACTAGATCTCATCTTCAAGATGGCACTCCAATAATTACCTGCAACAAATTTTCTCCCCTTCCTAGAACACTCCCACCAGCCAACAAACATATCAGCCATCATTCCCTTCTAGCTACTCTTGCATTACAAGAAAATGCCTCAAACTCCTCACCGTTTTCACTTCCTTTTATCCCTTTTTCCTTTGAATCCACTTTAAATAACCTTTTCTCACCAGTGATCCACCAAAATAACTCTTGTTGAGGTCCCCAATAAAATCCATGCTGTCTAGTCCAATGGCAACTTCTTAGCCCTCATCTTATTTGAAATGCCACCTATATTCAACCCAGCTGATTCCGTATCTTCCTTTCTCATGTTCTATCTTGGATTCCAGGAAAACATCCCATCTTGATTCTCGTCCTAGCTCAAGGACTTTCTACAGTTTCCTTCACTGATTCCTTTTCATCTACCCCAACTCTAGTTGGAGTGCCCCATAGCCCAGTCCTCTGGCCATTTCTCCTCTCTCTCTACCCCCATGCTCTGGTTGACCTGATCTCTCCTCATGGGTTTATACATCATATTCACGATGAAGACTCCCAAATTTGTATCTCTGGCCAGGACCTGTCCCTGAACACCAGGGTTATATATCAAACTGCCTTTGACATCTCCACCTGGATGACTAATAGGCATCTGAAGCACAGCAGAAGCCCTGATCTTCTCTTCAAAAGCAGCTCCACCTGCACAGTTACTTTCTCAAGAAATGGCTCCTTTATTCTTTCTATTCCCTGGGCAGAAATCCTCGAAGTTATCCTTGATTCCTCTCTTCTTCTCACAGGTCACAAATAATCCATCAGGAAACCTATGGACTCCCTTTTCAGGGCTTGTCCCAAATCTCACTACTTTCCCCACTTCCTCTGTGGGTCTAAGCCACCCTTATCTCTTATCTAGATAACTGTACTACGTTTGCCCCTCTCCCCGCTAGAGTTATTCTCCAAAAGGCAGTCAAAAGGAACTTTTTAGAACATAAATCAGACTTTTTTTCCCTCACTCAAAATCCTTCAGTGACTTACTCTCTCATTCAGAATAAAAAACCAAGGATATCAGCAGTCTACAGGGTCATATATATGGTCTGCAAATCACCCTCTTATGCTTCTCTGACTTCTCCTCCTCCTTTCTCATCCCACTTCAGGCACTCTGGCTTCCTCAGACATGTTTAGTCCTCTCCTACCTCAGGATCTTTGCACCTGGTTTTCCTTATATCTAGAATGCTCCCCCACCACCACCCCTGCCCACCCCCAGCTATTCACATGACTTGCTCCTTCACATCCTCATTTTCTCTAATCAGCCTTTGTAAAACAGCACATACATAAACACCAAAGAAAGCCCACATTCTATTATTATCTATACCTTGCTTTACTTGTCTCCATAGTGCTTAACATATCAGAGCATATTTATTAGTTTGTTGTTTTTTTTCCTGTCTCGCACTAGAAACTATCCTCCATGAAGGCCTTTGTTTGGTTCGTTGCTCTATCTCCAACTCCTAGAACAGTTCCTGGCACAAAGTAGTGAATACTTGTTAAATAAATGAATGAATGAACTTGACCACTTACTCTGTGTGACTTTAGGAAAATATCTGAATTCTATCACCTTTTAAATGAGGATAATGCCAGTGTCTACCTCAGAGGTTATTATAAAATAAAATTAAATAATATGTATAAAGCCTATTTAGAGCTCAACAAAGGACATTATTGTAACATTATTATTTATTATCCTATTCCTAATCAACATAATCTTTTGAAATTTTCTATAAAACTAAAGTTCCAGGACATTATGAGTATTACATAAAATTTTAAGGAAAAAAATTACTTAATCTTCCATTAAAACACTGACAACCAAGAGAAAATTCCTTACTGAGATCACATAAATCATTGAACTCATCATGTCTACATTGGAACTTTCTGTGGGTTGTCTATCTGGAATTTTCTGAGTGCACTCCCCTTAAATTCTTTAGTGGAACTTTTCTTTCAACTAAACTTCACACTGCAGGACTTCAGACAAGTCTCTGACATTTTACCAAGGTAGGAGGTAGAACTTGGCTGCAAATTTAGTAAAACTTCTATCAACTAGCTTTCTGTGACCCTACATTAGTTAGCTGGCTTATACATAAAACTCGTCTACTGCGTGTTAATTAATTTTTTAAATGAGTGAGATCCTAGGTAAATTATCATTTGATTTCTTCATTTAAGGTGAAATGCATTTTGGTTTCCAAATTCATGACCGTCATCAACCTAATGCAAAACTCTCTCTCTCTTCCATGTGCCTAGAGAACCCTTTATTCCTCTACCTTGTCATTTACCATGGAATATTAAAGTTATCTCTTTATGTGTTTGTCTCTCTCATTAGATCCTAAGCTAATTGAGGATAGTTACCATGTCTTAGTCATGCCAGTATTGGTAATATCTGGTCCCTGCTAGCCCATTAGAGATTATCATTAAACACTGTTTAAAATAAAGGCTGTGCAGTGTCATACTATAAAGCTAAACACTAGCACCAAATGAACCAAGATTGAATACTGGCACTGCCTCTGTGTGAGATCAGACAAATTACTTAACTACTCTGTGCCTCAGTTTCCTCCTCTACAGAATAGGGATGATGATATTATTTACCTTATCAGCTTGTTATAGAATTAAATAAATTAAATTAAGAAGTGTAAAATGCTTATAACAGTGTGCTTAATAAATAGAATTCATTATAATAATACATATGATTATTAGTTCTTAATAAATGTTAGCTTTCATTAAACTAGAAAACTGAGTGGCCCTTTCATTTCTACAAACTAATTCCAAAGCAGGCTCAATCATCTTTAGAGCAGACATTCTGCTTAAGAGATGGCATGAGGGTCCCTGTGTACACACCATTCACCTCTCCTGCAGATGGAAAGTGGCCTTCTGATCTTTTTCACTCAGTCACCCAGGAAGCCACTACCAGTTCACTGGTGTTCACACAAGACATGGAAAATTATTTACTACTCTTGCTCTCCTTCTTTGCTCTCAGCCCCAGATTTCAAACAAACTTGGACTAGGATGAGATAGCGAGGGTTATATGTGTAAATGGAATGTCAGATTGAGGATCAGAGGCAGCCCAAAGACTCAAGCCTCAAACAAGCTTGAGTTACTTGGAGATTTCAGACCAAGCCACCCTTTTGAGTCCCCATTACCTTGCTGACGACCCAGTTCTCCACTTGGCACCCTAGGACACAGCCTCACCTTGTGGAATTGTGGAGGGTATATTCGAGCCGCCCCATGGTTCAACAGCAGCTGGTAGCAGATCTCAGGCTGGGCGGCAGGTCGCACAGAAGTGACCTTCAGCACATACTGGATGGCAGCACAGCCATTGATATCCATGAGATTGGCTTCTGCGCCAGCTTCCAGCATCATGTGCATGAGCACGTGGTCACAGTTCCAGGCTGCCTTGTGGAGCGGAGTTTTAAAATCGTCATCCCGGGCGTTGACCTCAGCCTTGTAGTCCAACAGCATGCGGCAGATGAGGTGATGCTCCCTGCTGAACTCCTGCTCTTTAAAGCGAAGGGCCCAGTAGGTTGCGGTAGCCAGTGGGGTCTCCATGTGGGCGTTCACACTGTCCACTATGGCCCCGTGCTCCACGTAGAAGGCCACCAGCTCCGGGAGGCCGAAGTGGGCAGCTGTGTGCAAGGGGGTCTCCTCATCCTGGTTGTTGGTCTTCATGTTCACGTTCGCCCCTAGAAAGGGAGAATGAGGAAGACAATTATTTAAACATTTTTGTCATTTTCCACAAGGTTCATTAAACAGGCCTTTTCTCGCTGCTTCCCTTTCAACCTCTCCCGCTGTATAACACCCATTTTTCCAAGTTCCATTTCTAGAGCCCATGGAAGCCACTGCTTTGAAACAACAGCGCCACCTCCTGGAAAACCAGCAAATGTACTGAGGTGATGGGAGAGTGGGCCTGAGAGCAAAGGATTTCGGCTGGGAGGCTGGAGCACTGTCAGTTGAGTTATAGCTCCTACCCCTAGGTGGATTTGGAAATACAAAGTGATTCCGATGACCAAATAGCTTTTATCCATAGAATAGAAAATATCATTAAAAATGAAGGTTATATCACAATCTTTGAGGCTCATACATGTGGCTTTAAAAGTCTTCAGTTTCTTGATGAGATTTCTTCAAAATCATCTTTTTCCTTTTCTTTCAAGGGAACTAAACCTAAATGTTTGGTCCAAGGGAACTTCAGTGGTATGGAAATTGCTCAGCCCTCTGACTGAACACTGACAATATTAAGCCGCCAAAGTCTGTGAGGTTCCTTTGGAATACAACTGGAGCAAAAACAAAAAACACAAAACACTTTGACCACCAAACTAGACTAAGGGTCATATTTTGAAAGGAAAGGGATAGAAGCTAGTAAAATAAAATACTCATTAAAAGAAAGACAATTAAAGACTGTATGTAACATGTCCGATTTATGGTTGACAAATGCTGTTTAGAAATACAGATTATTAGTGCTTGGAAAACTCTTTAGAAATTATTTAATCCAACCCACTTGTCTAACAGACCAGGAAACTGAGTGAATTTTATTTTTTGATAGGGAAGTTAAGTACTAGAATGGTCAACTTGAGAAGCTGAAATTTTCCTTCTCAGCCTAGTTTAATTGGGGTGAGCTAAGTGACCCCAGGGGGCCTATTCTGTAATCAATTTTACTGGAAATTTATATAGGTACTTCAAGTATAAATCTGGAAATACTTTTATTATTATCATTATTATTATTATGCCAGCAACTAATATTTATTAAGCACTTGTCATGTTCAACATTCCAAGCTAAATGCTTTCCACATACTGCCTCATGGAATCTTCCTAGCAACCCTTTGCAGGAGGTGCATTTTTATCCTAATTTTACAGATGAAGAAATTTGTTTTTAGACTAATAACTATACCAAGCTAAGAAGCAATAGAACAGAGGTTTGAAAGCAGACAGCCTGGCTTCAAAATCTCTCACCACTGTGCTATTCTATGTCATTATTTTTCTAAAAAAATTTTTTCTGTACTTTGCTCTCTTTGGATATTTGAAAACTTGAAAGTAACAGAGAAATCATGTTTCATTTTGTTAATTTAAAAAATCTGTTCTCTGTGTGTTGCTCCTTTATGCCCTTTTTTATGGTATCCTCTGATCATATGGAACACATTTAAGAAAGGCAATACTCCTACAAGCTTACTTGGTGTCATAAAAAAGCCACCCCTCAGTGAGGTTTCTGAAAGCCACATTGCTCTGTAAACTCAGAGACTATCTCTGCTCCTAACTTTCAGGAAGCAGAATTATAAGTAAAAATCGTCCCTTACAACAATCTGCCATCTGTGTTCATCAGTATTCTGCCCTGGAGAAGTTCTGGGTCAGATCTCCCTTCAGGTCAGCCCTTCTTTCCTCTGGAGTGAAATGGAATGAATAAGAATGTCTTCCCAGAAGCTAATGCAGGGTCACTTCAGATGCTGGAGAATTTCCAGTAAGAAAAGGAATCAAAGGGTCAGGATGAAAATTTTATAGGCCAACTTGGATGTAACCACGTCCTTTATTTTTTAATGTACTTGGACATTTACAATGGATCCCTGACCTCTTGCTACAACTAGATATACTGCACAGCTTTCTTTTCTGAATAGGAGAGCCTTATTTTTATATTTGAATTGTGTCTTTGAGTGTAACTTTTCCAGGGACTACATAAAGTAGGATGGTTTGACTGCTTTTCTGTTTTAGATTTTGTGATTCATTCAATAAATTAGAGACCATAAACATAAATTCTTGGGAACTTAAATGTTCTTTTTAATGTGAAAATGCAATGTATTAGTTTCCTAGAGCTGCCATAACAAAGTACTGCAAAGTAGTACCGCAAACAACAGAAATTTGTTCACGGTTCTAGAGACTGGAAGTGAAATTACAGTGTTGATGAGAGTGGCTACTTCTGAGGCTTTTAAAGGAGAATCTGTCTTATGCCTGCCTCCTAGCTTCTGGTGATGTCCATCAATCCTTGGTGTTCCTTGGCTTGTAGATGTATCACTCCAAGGACTGCCTCTATCTTCACATGGTTCTCTCTGTGTCTTCACATGGCTGCCTTCTTATGACACCAATCATACTGCATTAGGGGCCCATCCTGCTCTACTCATCTTAACTAATTACATCTGCAATAACCCTATATCCAAACAAGGTCACATGCTGAGTTGCAGGGGGTTAGGACTTCAACATACCTTCTTTTGGGGGGAAGGGAGGGGATACAATTCAACCCATAATATATAACATGTATTACATAATATAGAAAAATATGTATGTGCAGTTAAAAAAATATTGTAAAGCCATCACCGATGTAATCACATCCCAGGTCCAGAAATCAAACACTCCCTGACCCGGAAAAGCCCTCTACTGTCCTATCTATCCTTCCACCTCACAACTCCACCATCCTGCTGGAGGTAATATTATTCTGACTTTTATGATAATCATGTCCTGGAATTTCTTTATAGTTTTACCACCCTTGTATATACCTCTAAACAAGATAGTTTAGTTTCATTTATTTTCGAACTTTATATAAACAGAATAATCAACACATATTCTTTCATGAATTGCTTCTTTCACTCAACACTGTTTGTGAAAATGATCTATGTTGTGATGTTTAGCTCTTGTTTGTTCATTTTATTGTGTTCTATCTCACACTACAAGTAATCCTACTAGTGATAGACATTTACAGTTTCAGGCTATTCCAAACACTGCTGCCATGAGTATTCTTGTACATTCTTGTACCCTGGTGCTCATGGGCAGGGTTCACAGGGTTCTATACCTATGAGTGGAATTGCTGGGTTTCCGGGTGTGCTTATCTTCAGCGTCATTAGATGGTATCAAATAGGTGTTGTACCAGTCTACACTCCCATAAGCCACGTGTGAGGGTTCTTATCAACATTTGGTATTTTCATTATATTTAATTTTAGTCAGTCAGATGGATGCATAGTGATATCTCATTGTCTGAATATTTATTTCCCTAATTAACAATTAGGTTAGACATATTTTAATATTTTTATTAAACTAATATTGCTTTTTATTTACTATTATAAAGCATTTCCATATTGTTATATTATCATTTTAAATATCATTTAAAAATAATGACATAATATTCCATAGAGTGAGTTTACCCTCCTGGTGGATGTGAAGATTTTTTTCCAAAGTTTTGATCTTATGACTAATGCTACAATTGATACATTTGTGTGTAAATCTTTGGATTATTTCCTTAGCATAAATTCTCTCAAAACAGAGCCATTAAGCTGAAATATCTGAACTATTTTAAGGGTCTTTATGAATAATTGAGGAAAGTTATATTTATCTATATCTCTCTATATTTATATACATCTCTCATTGATGCATGAGTGCTATTTTACTCACCAGTATGTAGTTACACAATTTAAAAAATATTTTTGCTATTTGGAAGTAAAAAATGGTCTCTCTTTTTCTTTTTATTTGAACTGATTTGTTTATTAGAGTTTGAACACTTTATAATTATTAACTAGTGGCATTTCTTCTTCAGTTATTGTCCAAATTTTTGTCCTTTTATACTTTGAAGCCTTTCTGCTTTGTTTACATTTATGAGTCATTCATTAAAATAATATTTAAGCCTATGCTCTCATAATTTGTATACATTTTTAACCAGTTTATTTTGATTTTTCTTTAATACAATAATGTTAACTTTATATGGTCAAATTCTCCCTTTGTTTTTTTGTTTTTGCTTTTGTTTTTGGTATTAGAATGTCCTACTCCTCTCAGAGGTTTCATAATTATCCAGATTAATTATAATTGGATTTTTAATAGATTTTAAAAAATGTTTAACATTTAATTCATGTGGAACTTATTGTGGTGTACTTACCGATTTAGGAAGAATTGATATTCCTATAGCATAGAGTCTTTTCATGTAGGAACATGGTCTGTTTCTCTAAAAAGTTTTCTTTACATTTCTGTAAACTATGCCCCCACAAAATTTGTAGCAATTTTCATGTTAGGGAACATGGGTAAATTATTTCTGGGGTAAAGTAAATTTTAGTGAGAGAAGGCCCTTCATGAACCTTCTAATTTATGCAAGATGGACTCCAGATCTAGTCTGAAATGGTTGCAAATTAGATGGAGAAAAATTTTCATTTTCATTGCCTGATAAAGAACAAGAACTTTTCAGATTTAATCTGTGGGCAAAGGAGACAAGAGATTTGGTTGCACTGAGAATATGATGAAAAGGGGACATAGGATAAGAATTGCACAGAAAGAGTGGATGCTGGCCACAGAAATGGTACTGTGATACTCCTGAAGCCAGTAATATAGGGACACAGTGCCAGTCAACATTCAATTTTTTTCTGTTCTTCCATACTGTATGATAGTATCCATTCATTACCCTCCAACAGATAGAATCAATTTCATGAATCCTAGTTATGAGACCTCACATTTCCTTACTTTTTTTCCCAAATAAAATTAAACTGCTTCCAAGTGCCCATTTGTTGACTTGGCTGATCATCTGAGATCAGTCATCATGTGGCTCCCTCTGTTGGGCTTTGCTACTCCCTACATTCTAAGAGTTGGCCCTCAGAGGCATCCTCTCCAAAGTATCCACATTCCCTCACAGTTCTGTCACCTCAAAAGCTACGTGAGAGTGGGAGCAGGTCTCTGTAGAAACTGTCACCTCTCCATTTTCCCAGACTCAAGGAATCCACATCTTTACTTCATCCCTAAGCCTGCCCTGCCTCCCTCCCTGTCCTAATGAACTTGATTTCTCACAGAGTCTGTGTGTAAGTGGGGAGATCAGTGGGGAGATGGAGGACGAGGCCAGACCAGTGCTCTCAACCCTTTCAGGCATGCCTTTCCTATTCCACGATGAAGTTGAGAAATAACATCATCTACCTTCATACATAATCTTTTAAAAATAAACCCAATGCCTAGCTAACATGTAAAGGCAGAATGAAAGTAGTTTCTAATAATTTTAACTACATAGTTATGATTGTCACAAATAATATAAATAAATTGCAATGATATAGTATAAATTTTCATGTGTTATTAACTATACTAGATGACACAATGAAATGCTTATTTGCTTGAACCCATATGTAGACTCCTAGCAGCTACATCATTGAACTGACACAGGTGTTTTGTATTGTAATTCAAATACCACAGATGTCTTTGCCGTAATGAATGTTATTCCAAAATGAGGAAATAAATCTTGGTCTGGTTTTGCCTTGATTTGTAGCATGGTTGCATTTCTGGAAGTTTCCATATTTATTTACAATTCGAAAGTATTTCGTGTTTATATGTAAAATACAGTTAGGTTAGAAATCTACTGTGTTACTACATCTGAATATCTGTTATTACATCAGCACTAAATCTAAGAATTTTTACAAATAATGAAAGAATTTAAAAATACAGAAAATCTCAGAAAATATAACAGACACCTATATACGAGTACCCATATTTGACAGGTATTAATCTTTGACATATTCTCTTTGGTTTTCTTTTTTCCAAGATAAAATTTTACAGAAAAAACCCAGCCCATTTCTCCCCTCCCTTTCTTTCTCCTCAGAGATAATTATTATTCTAAAGTTGACTTTGTCATTCCCTTTAAACTTTTGTTCTTTTATTACTCACATATGCATCCATAAGCAATGTATATACCATTATTTTGGTTTTGTTTTATTTTTGTTTTGTTTGTTTGCTTTTCTGCGGTACGCAGGCCTCTCACCGCTGCGGCCTCTCCCGTTGCAGAGCACAGGCTCCGGACGCGCAGGCTCAGCGGCCATGGCTCACGGGCCCAGCCGCCCCGCGGCATGTGGGATCTTCCCGGACCAGGGCACGAACCCGTGTCCCCTGCATCGGCAGGCGGACTCCCAACCACTGCGCCACCAGGGAAGCCCTATTTTGTGTTCGTAAAAACCATGTAAGTTGTACTCACTTTTGCAAACTGTTTTTACCAGCCACATTATGTTTTTGAGCAGAGAGCTGATTTTTTCATTTCAACTGCTGAACAGAATTACATTCCATAATTAAACTACAGTTTAGCCATTCCTCTACTAAAGACAGTTAAGTTGTTTTAGCTTTTTCATAATAACAAATACCTTCAAATCATGCAGGAGTTTCTTTAGAGAGAGAAACCGAATTAGTGGGTAGTAGTATACAAACATTTTCAATTATATTAAATTATACTCATCAGTGGTTGTGTCACTTCAAATGTCCATCGGTACAGTGTCAAGGTTCAGCATCATTTCCAACACTTTATATTGTCGCACTGTTTAATGTTTGCCAATTAGATGGTATGAAATGGTATTTTGATTTAATCTGCATTCCCCTGGTTATCAGTAGTGTTTTCTCATATGTCTATAGGGGCAACAAGATTTCCACTTGTATTAATTGCCTATTTATAGCCTCTGCCCATTTTTCATTGAATTGTTTGTGTTTTCCTTATTTGTTTTTTAGGATATAAACAAGATCTTTATGGAAAAAATGATAAAAACTTTACTGAAGGCAAAGGACTTAAATGGAAAGTTCTGCTATGTTTGTGGATAGAAAGATTCAATAGTATAAGGATGGCAATTCTTCCTGAATTAACCTATAAATTCAATGTAATTCAAACATTTTTTACATAATTTTCAAAGAGTAAAGAACAAATCAATTTTGTAAAAAAAATGTAAAAGAATGAGAAGGAAAGAAGGATGATGAAGAAGGTGTACTTATCTTACCCGATATCCAAGCAAACTATAATTAACACCACTGGTGGGAATGTAAATTGGTTCAGACTTTATGAAAAACAGTATGGAGATTCCTCAAAAAAGTAAAAATAGAACTACCATATGATCCAGTAATTCCACTCCTGGGTATATATCCAAAGAAAATGAAAACACTAATTTGAAAAGATACATGTGCTCCAATATTCATAGCAGCACTAATTACAATAGCCAGGACATGGAAACAACCTAAATGTCCAATGACAGATGAATGGATAAAGACGATGTGGTACATATATACAATAGAATATTACTCAGCCAAAAAAAGGAATGAAATTGGGTCTTTTGTAGAGATGTGGATAGACCCAGCATCTGTCATACAGAGTGAAGTAAGCCAGAAAGAGAAAAACAAATATCGTATATTAATGCATATATGTGGAATCTAGAAAAATGGTACATATGAACCTATTTGCAGGTCAGGAATAGAGACGTAGATGTAGAGAATGGACATGTGGACACAGGGAAGGGGAAAGGGAGCGTGGGATGAATTGGGAGATTAGGACTGACATACATACACTACCATGTGTAAAATAGCTAGCTAGTGGGAACCTGCTATAAAGCAGGAAGCTTAGGTTTGTGCTCTGTGACGACCTAGATGGGTGGGATGGGGCGGGGGAGGGAGGGAGGGCCAAGAGGAAGGGGGTACAGGTATATAGACAGCTGATTGACTTCACTGTACAGCAGAAACTAACACAACATTTTAACGCAATTATACTCCAATAAAAAAAAAAACCTTTGAATTATTAGCCCTGAATGTTCAACTTTTGAATAGAAACTGACTTGTGAGACTTAAAGTGACTATGCAACTTTTTTGTACCCAAGAGTTACCAAGAAGACACAGACCCACCTGAGTTTTCCTCCCACAGTAGGGGAGAAACTAGACGCTCTGAATAATTTTAAAAGACACTGGAAAACAAAAATAACATTGTTTTATGAATACATCCCATGATCCAGTTAATAGTCATGTGTCTAGTAAATTTTTTAGACAGGGCACCTTTTAGCATATATTTAAGAACTCAAATATTGGATACTATTTTTAATTGTCGTCACACATTAAAAATAATATTCTTGGGTAATTTTCTCCAAAATATTCTATAAATCCATTCTACTCTTTTTCTAATACTAACATCATGGAGAAATGGGAGCCCACCAAGCTTTTTGTTATTTTATAAGCAATCTACGTTTTGTTTGTTTGTTTTGTTAGTGATAGTGTTAAGTTTCCTTCCTTCCTTCATTTATTGAGGTATAATTGACTCACTATATTATATTAGTTTCAGGTATACAACGGTGATTCGATATTTCCATAGATTACACACCATACAAAGTTATTATAAAATATTGACTATATTCCCTTTGGTAAACATTACATCTCTGTGACTTATTTATTTTATAACTGCTAGCCTGTACCTAGTCTGTTTCTATTTTGTTATATTTGTTTGTTTTGTTTTTTAGATTCCACATGTAAGTGAAAGCATACAGTATTTGTCTTTCTCTGTCTGACATATTTCACTAAGCATCTCTTCTCTCTCTCTCTCTCTCTCTCTCTCTCTCTCTCTCTCACACACACACACACACACACACACACACACACTAGAATACTAGTCTGCCATAAAAAATAATGAAATCTTGCCATTTGTGAAAACATGAATGGACCTGGAGGGTATTATGCTTAGTAAAACAAGCAATCTTCTTTTAATTTATTCACCTATTTGTATACTTTTACTATTTTTATTGTTGAAAGTTGATGTCTAAATAAAGATATATCTAGGCTTAGTTTTTTTTAATTGATTTTACCGGAACCAAACCTACCCATTTCATCGCCACATAATTATCTGGTTTTTATACAGGAAATTTTTTTTTTCTTTATCCTGTTTTTAAGTTTTGGTCATATTCAAAAAGGAAACATTTCTTTATGTATTGAAAGCTATAAAATATTTTTTGCTTAAAATTTTCATCACCCACTAACTATCAAGTTACAGTCATTGATAAGAAAGCCCCCCTCACAATTTTTTAAACCCCAATCCTCAAGTGCATGAGTGAAAAAGTGGTAAATTACTCATGGCATTCTTTTTAATATTGCCTTTAAAAATTACACCTTTCTTAGAAAAAGTGCTAATACAGAGTGAACAGTAGTTAGTCTCACTGATTATAGTGGCCTGCAATATGCATGAGAACAGAAGGAAACATGGAGAAAACATTATCATGGGTTATAATAGTAAGGATTTGAGAAGGAATTTTCTTCAGTTTATTAACTTCAGGTAGAAATTTAGAATCCTCAGTAGCTACTTGTTTTGTCTGAAATTCCGTCATCTCCATCAGCTTGAACTTCACCTGCCTCAGTTCAAAATCATGCTAAGGTTTGCACAGGCTTTTGTGCAGTAAAATCACAGCTGTTCAGTGTTCTTTTATGAAAATATTAATAATGCCTGCTATTTTTCAAGCACTCACTAGGAGTTTTACATATATTGTCTCACTTATGATTAACAGTAAGCATTCTTTGGAAACATCTGTTATTCAAAGATTAGACTTCTTTTTTCATATTCAGGACTTTTTTTTCCTGCAAGTTCTGTGATTGTTTCTCAAGTCTGCTTCTTTGTCAGGATGCAATTTTGTGTAGTGTCAAGTTTGTTATTAACTGTCACCAAAGTAGCCTGCTTTGTTCTAGTTTCAATTTTGCCCTTTCAATCTACAATCTTTGGCAAATATATTTTCCTGTATCTTTCATAGTCTTATCTTAAATGAAATCTTAAATGAAACACCATTTCCCCTAAGGCCCCATTCATATATACCCACATTCTCCAAGGTCTGGAGTTGAGGACTACCTTCTTCTAGATAAACAGTGGTGCTTCTGAACCATTACTCTCTCAACCTTGTGTACAACTCCTCATTGGTTAAGGTTTATGTCACCCAATGAAGTTACTCTTTATCCCTTTTCATCTGCGATCTCACAAATTCCCAGTCACTCTTCCATTTTTACCAAAGACATAGGTATCTGGCTCAGTCTTTATTTTATCTCTGTCCTGACATCACCCTGCAATACCTTTGCAGATGACGCATTCAACACATTTGCACTCACAATTCCTAAATCTTCTGGGGCAGACTGTATTACCGTTACCAAATATCTTATTGGTCCTTCTTGCAGTGGCTTCCCTGTTGAAGGTTCATACACCTCTACCCCATTGAACTCAGTTTGAAATACTGGTTCTTGTTGCCCAGTTGTATCTCTATCCTTCCCTTAGTGAAGTTTTTCAACTCTTTCTTGATTGCCAATATATTCTAAATTTTCCTTAGGCTAGGATTTAATCAGGATAGACTAAATTATGGTGTTGTAACAACACTCAAATCTCAGTGGCTGAATGCAATAAAAGTTTATTTCTCACTCTCACACTGTCTACTGTCGTTCCAGAACCAATGTCCTCTATTTGACCTCTCAGAATCCAAGCTACCTTGATCTTCTGGCTTCACCATCTCTACCTGAGGTTTCCTCCAGTACCACAACATCATGGGGAGAAATAGATTTTAAATATCCTATGTGGGCTTTACATTGCCTAAACCTGGATGTGGCTCATTTCTTCTGTCCACACTACATTAGGCAGAAAGGATATATGATCCTGCTGAACTGCAAGGGGACTAGACTAGAAAGTCTTCCATGAGCCCGGAGGGGAAGAAAACTAGATATTGATGAGCACTAGTTATTTCTACCGCTGCTGACTTGAGTTTCCGTGAGTAACAGTAAGACAAACAAACAGTTCTGACTGATTCAATAGCTACATTTACCTTCTCCCTTTCACGTTAGAGAAGAGGGGTCTCTCCTCCAGTTCAAGACAAATAACTCCATCTTTGTGACTGATGATCTTCCCAACAGTCAAATGTTGCTCCACAAATAATATCTCTTTACTCTATATCAAACAGCTCTCTCTCCATTAACTTTTTGTCCTCCTCTTATAAGCATACTTAAGTTTCTCCCAATCCTTTTCTCCTTTTTAACTACCTTCCAATTTCTTTTGATCTCTTTTTAGCCAGACTTCTTGAAAGTGTGGTCTCTGCTTCCTGCACCCACTTTCTTACTACCTATGATCCCCTCAGTCCATCACAACCTGCCTCTGTCCCCACCACTACACTGGAACTGCTCTGACAAAGGTCACCAGTGGCTTCCAATTGATCATTCCTATCTACAGTTTTCAATCTTCATCTTACTACACTCCTTTGCTGCATCCAATGGTGTTGACAACTCACTTCTTAAATTCTATTTTTTCAACCTCCCTGGGATGCTTTCTCCTCCCTCTCTGGCTATTCCTTCATTATATTTCTATGATTTCTCTTCTTCTCAATTCCTAAATTGTGTTGTTTCACCTGGGTATCATTCAGTTTCTGCACTTCTCACTGTATGAACTTCCTTGAGCAGTCATAGCTACTCTTTTCACTTTATTTATGAACAGATGACTCTCAAAATTATATGAACAATCATATATATAACGGACTTGTATCTGGAATGTATAACTTACATCTCAATAATAAAAAGAGAAATAACCCAATTTAAAAATGGGCAAAGTATATAAATAGTCATCTCTACAAAGAAGATATATAAATGGTCAATAACCACATGAAAAGATGCTCAGTGTCATTAGCCATCAGGGAAATGCAAATCAAAACCATAGTTTGATACCATCTTATGCCCATCAGGATGGCTATGATCAAAAAACAGATAGTATAAGGGGGAGGGGCAATATAAGAGTAGGGGAGTAAGAGGTACAAACTATTAGGTGTAAAATAAGCTATGAGGATATATTGTACAGTATAGGGAATATAGCCAATATTTTATAATAACTATAAAAGAAGTATAACTTTAATAAACTGTGAATCACTATATTATACACCTGTAACATACAATATTGTATATCAACTATACGTCAATGAAACAAGCAAAAAAGATATTACCAAGTGTTCGTCAGGATGTGGAGAAATAGGAATTCTCATACACTAATGGTAGGAATGTAAAATGGTACAGCCACTTTGGAAAACAGTATGGCAGTCCCTCAAAAAGTTAAACACAGAGTTACCACGTGACACTGCAATTGCATTCCTGGGTATTTACTCAAAGGAAATGAAAACATATATCCACACAAACATTTGTATGTAACTGTTCATAGCAGCATTATTCATAATAACCAAAACATGAAAAAATCCACACGTCCAGCAACTGGTAAATGGATGAACAAAAAATGTGGTATATAAGTACAATGTATTATCATTCAGCAATAAAAAGGAACAAAGTACTAATACATTGTTTCATTTCATCACTTCAAAAATCATCGAAAACACTATGCTAAGTGAAAGAAGCCAGATATAGAAGACCACATATTGCATGATTCCATTTATATGAAAAGTCTAGAATAGGCAAGTTCATAGAAACAGAAAGTAAATGGTTGCCTAGGACTGAGGTGGTGGGGAATGGGAGTTGAAGGAAAATGGAGGGTGATTGCTAAGGTACAGTTTTCTTGTTGGGTGATGAAATGTTCTAAAACTGTGGTGGTGGTTGCATAATTCTGTGAAAATACTAAAAGCCACTGAATTGCACAGTTTAAAATGGATAAATTTTACGTAAGCGAATTATACCACAATAAAGCTGCTAAAAAATATATGACCAGTCTTGGGCTGACCCCTGAGTTTCAGATCTATATCTACAACTGCATTCTGAACAAATTCAGTTGGAGGTCCATTGAGCACTAAAACTTACCATGTCTTAAACTAAACTCTTTTCCTTCTTATTACTGTTACTCATATAAGCTATATGTCAATAAATAGCAATGCTATGGCTCCAGCAAATCAAACTGAAAGTCAGAAATTCACCTTCCATTCCTCCTCCTTTCTTATTTCCCTGCCCCTTTTCATCAGTCACCAAGTGTTGACACTATAACTTCCTATCCTATTACTACTGCCTAGTTTGTACATTTGCATTTCCCCTGTAGGCTACCACGTGCTCAGATTCATCTTCCATAATTCTGACAGTAATGTATTTATTTATTTATTTATTTGACAGTAATGTATTTAAAATGCATACCTGACCATATTGCTCTATCTCTTAAAATCCTGTAATGGCTTTCCATTTTCTATATGATACAGTCTAAGCTTTTCACCATGAGAGATAAAGCCATTCAAAATCCAGCTCCTACGTCTCCAGGCTTCTATCCTGCTGTCCTTTGTCTCACACTTTGCTTTAATTACTGAGCATCCTGTAGTTCTGTGCAAACACCTACGTGCCTTTGCTTATGTTGGTTCCTTGACCTGAAATGACCTGAATTTCTTCTTTGACTAATTAACTTTACTCCTCCTTCAAGGTCCTGTGCCATGTCTTCTAGAAAACCTTCCCTTACCCCCCGGCTGTGCTACTTGTCCCTCCTCCGTAAAAAATTTTATCTAGAGTGCTAAGGAACAACAAGTTTGGGTGTCTTGTTCCTCGATTTAAGATCCTAGAGAACTGATGCAATTTTTATTTGTCTTTGTATTCCTAGAGCTTGGTATGTTCATTCATTCAGCAAATATTTGTTGAGACACTACTATGTACCAGCTTCTGTTAGAGGCTCTGGGAAGACCATAGGAAATAAGACAGTGTCCCTAACTTCATGTACTTTACATGCTAGCGAAGAAGATAGACAAAAACGTTAACTCATATATATATATGTGTATATATATATATGATAAAATTATAGGTAGTGATATGTTGTCAAGAAAAATAAAGCTGGGTAAAGTGATGGAGAATGATGAGGGAAGAAGGTGAAGCTTTTCACATAAAGGCTCTGACTTGGGTGCAGCAAAGAAGTAAGCCACCTGAAGATCATGAAGAAAAGCTTTCCTGGCAAAGGTAAAACAGCAAGGGAAAAGGCTCTGAGGTAGGTAAGAACAACCTTAGTTTGTTCAGAAAATGCAAAGACAAGCATCAAACGAGGTGAGTGATAGAGGGAACAGTAGGAACCAGCACTGGTGAGGCAAGCAGGCACAGAAGGTCACAGGAAAGACTTTACCCTACATGCTGAATGTGGGAGGAAGCACTGGGGACTGAAAGGATCTGATTCACCTTTTGTAAAGATTACTCAAGCAGGCTGTGCGGAGGGTAGACTATAAAAAAGGAAAATGTAAAAGCAGGAAAATTATTGGAAGTCTGCTCTTGTAGCCAAGAAGAAATAATGTGTCTTGGGTTAAGGTGGTCCCATCGTGGGTGGTTTGAAGTGGAGATACCACTTCAGTGGTCAGACCAGAGATATATTTTGATGGCACCAACAGGTCTTCTGGGGTGTGAGTGGGGAGGGAAAGTGAGGCAACACAGATCCCTTCTAGGCTTTTGGCTTGAGCAACTGATAGAACAGAGTGGCCATTTATTAAGACAGAGAGCATTAAGGTGGACTGGAAACAGTTACAGTCTGGACATGGTCAGCTTGAGATGCTTATTCAATATCCAGTGGAGATGGATTATACATAGTCAGACAGGTGAGCTGACGTTCAGAGGAGCGGATCAGGCTGGGAGATACAAACCTGGAAGTGAGCACCATTTGATGATATTTGAAGTTGTGAGACTAGATAAGATCACCAAGGTGAGTTTTGATGGGAAAAGTGTGTCTGACTGAGCCCTGGGGCCCCCCAGCTTTTTGAACGTGGAAAGGAGAAACAAATCCAGGAAACAAGACTGAAGAAAGGGCAATGAAGGAGTAGAAAAACAGCCTGACTTTATAAATGGTCATTAAACCAAGCTATTTATCACTCAGTCTGTTCTCATAACCAGTTTCTTCTTAACCGCTACCTGTATTAAAAAAAAAAATACTGAAAACAGGAAGCAAATATCACAAACTATTTCCTTCTGTCTCCTGAAGCGAATCTTTTTCATATCAAAGCTTATCAGCCAACTCCTCCAATTATTGCTTCTCATCCCTTGTGATGCAGACTTCTTTTCATAGAGCCCATGTTTATTTATTCTTCTGTTTATTTTTAATTTACTCAGCCTTAAGGAAAAGATACCTTTCTAGACGTGAACAATCCACATGCAGGCACTGAGCTCAGTCACCTTATTTTTGTTTTTTATCTTTTTGATTCCAAGAAAAACATTGATTAAAATTTAGCAAAGTAACCATAGATAAGACTGAATAACTCAGACTTTGGAAAACATACTATTATCATATTAGTTTGCTCTAATCTTGTTGTGCTCATGAAATCAGACCATATCTTATGATTGGGATAGTGTTTTCACCGAAGGAAATGAATGCTGCTATTGTCATTCAACTGACAAAGAGGTTAATCTTGGGGAAGACTGTTGAGGTTTTGAGGGTTTTTTTTTTTTTTTTTTTTAAGGAGAAAGTGAACAATGACTTCTTCCTCTGTCCAAGGACAAAATTCTGTTTGCTCTGGCCACAGAACAAGGGGAGGCCTGGATCAGCCTCAGGGGTGGAGGAGAATGGCCCTGGCTACATGGAGGCAGGACTGGAATGAGAAAGGGAGATGGTGATGTATTGATGGGAGTGGTACCCCCACTCCCGAGGCAGAATAAGGTTGGGGGGCAGCAAGTGGTGGGTTAGGTTAGGAGAAACCAACTGCATGAGAAAGAATTAGTCAAGAACAATGGGCCTTCCCTTTGCAGTGGCTGCAGGGCAACAAAGCAATGGTGATGAAGCCCTTTCTGGAGCAGCCAGCATACTGGACCATGAGTGAGGATTCCTTTAGTCCAGAGCGAACACCTTTCTACATCCAGTGGCTTACAGAAAGAACAATTGCTTGAACAGAGGTAAGTCACTGCTGGGGAGTCGTACCAGGAGAGGGTATTCAAGGGAGAGACTTCCTGCTAATACAGTCTAGAATGGATTAGAGTTGTTTTACCCTGGAGTACATATGTGTGATATTGTCTGTATCCAAGCTGGTGAAACTGGAGGTATGACTACATAAAGGTTTGAAACAGCCCCTGGGGTTGATGGATGGGGGAAATTATTGCCCCCAGCTCCTTTTGCATTTCTGCCTTTATCTCTGCTTAGGTTTCTTAGAGGCCATGTCCCCTTTAAACTTTGGATGGAATTAAGCAGAGGGCTCCAATCTTTCTGTTTCTTGCAGGAAAGCAGTTGCAGAATTATCTTTTCCTGAGTTGTCAGGGTAACGTTCCTTCCCTGTGGGGCAGTGTATTTTTCATAGACCCCCAGTTGGACTTCTTGTTACCATCTTCACACTTGAGAGCTCTGTAAGACAGGTAGTGACTAATCATCTGAGAATACAAGATCTTCTCTAATTCCTGACATGTTACATGCTGTGAGTTGTATTCTCAATGGATACAGACTCACGAAGAAGTTAAGGGGGGAGGAATTTGGGAAGCCAGATACCGAACATTAGAGTCAACTTCTTTCCCTAACTCTTGGGGGGCCACCTATCCTATTTTGTTTAAGAAGGTATACTATGTAGCATCTCCACAAAAATGTATATCCCAATTCAGTTCCTCTGATGATGTAATTAGTAGAAACTTCATTCATTCTTTGGTTTACAGTTTGCTGATATATTTAATTTACATAGCTGTGGCTAAATGGTTTTTTGTTTGTTTGTTTTTCTGATAAAAATCACGATTTATTTTACAATCATAGCCCATGAAAGGAAGACAATAGATGTATTTTTCCTAACTCCAAGAGAATCTGAGAGTACTTTATACTTGTTGAATTAATTACAGTAAGATCAGTTACAGTTTTATGAGTTAATTCAAATTGAACTTCCTGTAACAAACAATGAGGAAATAAAATTTTTCAAAGCAAATAAGTAAAGCAAGCAGCATTGTCTCAAAATTAAGGATAATATAACAATAAACTATTGTAGTTAAAAATCAAGATGTAGGGCTTCCCTGGTGGCGCAGTGGTTGAGAGTCCCCCTGCCGATGCCGGGGACACGGGTTCGTGCTCCGGTCTGGGAAGATCCCACATGCCGCGGAGCGGCTCGGCCCGTGAGCCATGGCCGCTGAGCCTGCGCGTCCGGAGCCTGTGCTCTGCAACGGGAGAGGTCACAGCAGTGAGAGGCCCACGTACAGCAAAAAAAAAAAAAAAAAAAAAAAAAAAAAAAAAAAAAAAAAAAAAAAAATCAAGATGTAACTGGTGGGGACTTCTCTGGTGGTCCAGTGGTTAAGACTTCACCTTTCAATGCAGGGGGTATGGGTTCGATCCCTGGTCGGGGATCTAAGATTCCCACACGCCTCAGGGTCAAAAAATCAAGACATAAAAAAAAAAACAAACCAGAAGCAATATTGTAACAAATTCAGTAGAGACTTTAAAAATGGTCCACATCAAAAAGAAATCTTAAAAAAAAAAGATGTAACCGGTTAAATTTTTTTTTAACATCTTTATTGGAGTATAATTGCTTTACAATGGTGTGTTAGTTTCTTCTTTATAACAAAGTGAATCAGCTATACATATACATATATACCCATATCTCCTCTCTCTTGTGTCTCCCTCCCACCCTCCCTATCCCACCTCTGTAGGTGGCCACAAAGCACGGAGCTGATCTCCCTGTGCTATGCAGCTGCTTCCCACTAGCTATCTATTTTACATTTGGTAGTGTATATATGTCCATGCCACTCTCTGTTTTCTTTTTTTTAAAAATTTTATTTATTTATTTATTTATGGGTGTGTTGGGTCTTCATTTCTGTGCGAGGGCTTTGTCTAGTTGTGGCAAGCGGGGGCCACTCTTCATTGTGGTGCCCGGGCCTCTCACTATCGTGGCCTCTCTTGTTGTGGAGCACAGGCTCCAGACACACAATGCCAAGAGCAATGTCAAGAGCCAGGATGCGATAATGTGAGTGGATGGCTGAACCGGAATGAGATGAAGGTTGTTAGCGTTAAGGAGGTCCAGGAGCTAGGGCTGAGTTTGGGTTGGTAATCTATGTCAGAATTGGAATCCATCCCTGATGATGGAACTAGGGAAATGCACCAAAACTGTGGGACAGATGACCACGTCCTCAATAGGAAATGACTAGCATTACAGTTGATGGCAATCCTTATAATGGGTAGAAGGTGAATGTATTATTTCCTGATTGCTACAGTAACAAATTACCACAAATTTAGTGGCCTAAAACAACACAAATTTATTATCTATGGCTCTGTAGGTCAGAAATCTAACATAGGTCTTAGTGGGTATGATGGTTAATTTTATGTGACAACTTGGTTGGGCAACAGTGCTCAGATATTTGATCAAACATTATTCTGGATGTTTCTGTGAAGGTGTTTTTTGGGTGAGATTAACATGTAAATCAGTAGACTTTGAGTAAAGTAAAGCAGGTTACTCTCCATAATGTAGGTGGGCCTCATCCAATCAGCAGAAGGCTTAAGAGAAAGGACTGCAATCCCTAAAGAAGAAGAAATTCTGCTCCAGACGGCCTTTGTCTCAAACTGCAACTTTCCTGTACCTCTGCGATCTCATGAGCCAATTCCTTAAAACAAATCTCTCCTCTCCCTCTCTCTCTGTTGGTTCAGTTTTTTGGAAAACGAATACAAGTGTGCAAAGATCAAGAGTCACTGTGATTCTCTTTAGGAGAATCTGTTTTCTTGGATTTTCCAGCTTCTAGAGCCCACCCACATTCCTTGGCTCATGCCCCTTCCTCCATCTTCAAAGCCAGCAATGGTGGGTGTAATCTTTTTCACATGAAATCTTTCTGACCTTCCTACGATAGTCACATTTCCTCGGACCACAGCCAAAAAAGATTCTCCAGTTTTAAGGAGATGGGCCGACTCAGACAGTCCAATACCATCTCCCCATTCCAAGGTTTTTAATTTAATCACATCTTCAAAATCCCTTTTGCCATATAAGGTAACATATTCATAGATTCCAGGGATTAGCATGTGGACCTCTTTGGAGGGTCATTATTCTGCCTACTGTAGTGAAATAGAATTTGCTGTCAGATGGGAAACTAGAAGGAAGACTGATGTACACAAGGTTAAGTGCAATGCCTGACGCACCAATGCGAGTTCCCCTTCTAGCTATAAACCCCATTCTCACTCTTCTAAGCCATTATTTCCCAAAGCCTGTGCTGTGGCCTATTAGTACTGTAATATTCGTTAAAAATAAAAGCTCTGTAGTTAAATAAATTTGTAAAATTTGTGTCCCTTGGTGTAGTCACAATTCACATTAGCATAGGAAGGATTCTGAAAAGGCCTATGGTGAGGAAATCTGTCTAATTTAACATGCATTATCCCAAACTTATTTGACCTAGAATCAGCTTGGATTATTATCAATATCCCCATTTGGTAAATGAGGGCTGAGATTCAAAGAGGTTAAACCTTGCCCTCCCTCATGTAGGTAGTGAATGGGGAAGAGGGTCAGAATTTGAACCCAGGTGATCTTATGCAAGAACCTACACTCTTAAGACTATACTTGAGTTCATATTTTCATATCAAGTCATATTTGAGCTCCTTGGCTTGAATACCACCTCTGGTCTAATGGGC
Organism: Kogia breviceps; assembly: GCF_026419965.1. Classification (NCBI taxonomy): domain Eukaryota; kingdom Metazoa; phylum Chordata; class Mammalia; order Artiodactyla; family Physeteridae; genus Kogia; species Kogia breviceps. The sequence continues at coordinate 59,106,849 of NC_081318.1, read as the reverse complement.
TGTGGTGGGGAAGGATCCAGTGCTACAGAACTTAACAACTTAAGCCTTCCCTTCATCAGGGGCTGTCAACAAGGCAGTTCTAGAAGGAGCTGAGGAAGCAGCTGGTTTATTGACTGCCATATCCAGCCTCCAGTGGAGACAGATTCACAGAACAGGGCAACTGGGCAGTCTCAAGACTGTTACATTATTGGCAGGATTCTGAGTGGCAAAGGAGAGGCAGCCCCACCTAGTGGAAAAAGCAGGTGCTCTGCACTGAGGTCAACCTGCATTCAAAACATGGTCTTACCGTTAAGCAACTTGCCTAAAGCTCAGTGCTTAAATCTGCAAAAGGAAATAATAGTATTGCTCTCATAGGATAGTTGTGAGGATTAAATGAGAATATGATATAATGCCAGGCATGCAACAGAAATGCCATATCCAGTTGTTGTTACTATTATTATTAAGCTCAAGCGGACCTTTCCCCAGGGCTTTTATTCAGTTTTTTCCTCCTGCCCCAACCCAGGTTAATTCAACTCTGCTTGCAAGAAGTGGATTTACTTCCTGCCTTTACCACTTGGTTCTTTGCTTAGCATGGCCCTCTTAACTGAAGAGAGTTTCAGAGGGCTGCCGGTACTTCTAAGGCACAAGGAACCAAGGCAAAGGGTGCTCTAGGGGCCTCCCCACAAGTATTCAGCCCTCAGTGGCTCTCAGTGGGGGTTGGCTAATACCTCTTCTGACTGACAGGGAGATGTTTTATCTCAGAAAAGAGGGGATCCACTTTATTCTCTTCCCATTAGCTTTCTAATTAGTAGAAACTTTTTCAGGAAGCTGGCATATGCTAGAATCTTAGCCTCCAGTTCTAAATGCTTTTGCCACTTCCTCTATTTGGGTGTTTTCTTCGTTAATTTAATAGAAAACTGAGATGGAAGCCCCAGGCTCTTGTTTGATTTAACCATTTTACCTCCAAATCGGCCCTGGGAGTCTCCTATTAAAATTGTTTAGATTATCTTCCATAAATTATTACTTATGGAGATTACAAAGAAAACACTTACATTTCTGTTTATAAAGCTGATATCTTTTGCTAAATGGTGTTTAAACTGTTCAGAAGATAATAAGATCCAGCCTCCTCTAAGTAAGAACAAATTAGAGAAGTGATGATAGAAAAAAAATAAAGCAGTGCAAGCCCAAGAAAATTTCATCCTTCAATTTCTGGTTTCAGATGCTGCTAGTTATAAAACAAAGATAAAATATCCAGACTGAAAACTTACAACTCAGGTCACATATGGCCTTTGATAGGAGAATTTAAAGTAGAGAGAGCCAGTCGGAGAAGGAAACCTATAATACTAATGGGAGAGAGGGCTGGAATTAACACTTTCTTGCTGAAGAAACACTTGGGAATTGTCTGGGGCAGTAGTAAGCAACCCAAATTTAAGAAAATAGACTTAGGATAGTCATATAGTTGAGACCAAAGCAATTAGTATTTGAATTAAAAGAAATTTCTAACAGCTAAGTTTAGTGACAGGGATATTTAACCTGTACCCATTTGTTTCCATATATTTTAAACCTTGCTATATTAGAAGCAGGAAGTAGAAATTGATCAAATTAGAAATTGATCAAATTGCTGTATTAGAAGCAGGAATTAGAAATTTGTCTTTTTAATTAAAGAATTTGATTTTAAGGAAAATGAATTAATGGATTTTTAATATATCTTTTTCTATCACTTAGCTACACCTTTGTTGGAGCAAAGCCAGAAAACCCAAATAAAGGCATTATACTTAGAAGAAAAATATCAGCTTCTGTGTTAAGGATCTGCTTCGCAACTCTAAACCTTCTTTTTAAAATTTATTTTTTAGCATATATGTAAACATGTATATGTACATGTACCTTGTATATACTTGCAAATAGCGAGTTTTCTTCTTCATGTCTTTTAATTAAACACACGTTTAATATACCCAGCTATCTTCTTGGTTTTTCTTTTTCCAGGAAGAGCCTTTAAAATTATCTTATGATGTGAAATTTTTTTAAGCTAATGGAATTCTAATACAGCATTTAAACTGCTCTTTTATATAGGTAGTATCACCTTAGCACAAATTTTTCTCCTAATTTTTCAATTAGCCAAAAGTCCCAGAAGAATAAGCAGTATGCAATTTGCAGCAAGGCACTGTAGGACCACCCTGGAGCCCAACTGGTTAGAACGGGGCCTGGTTAAATTCTACCAATTGTGTTAGCTGGGGCCTTATTTAACTACCCTGAGTTTCCAATTCCTCATCTATAAAATGAAGAGAATAATATGAATAATAAGAACAATCTCACATGGTGGTTGTGAGGATTAAATGAGACATTTTATTTTAAAGTACCTGACATTCCACCTCACAGACACTTATATGTTTCTTTCCTTTCCATTTTCTCCTTCATATGCATATATACCAGCAACATCAATTTCCTTTATATGTAAAGCCAATGCTGTTAACTTTATTAGACTAGATTTTCCATTAAGCATTTATCCTTATTCATTAGCTAGGAGGACTGATGCACAAAGATATTAAATTATTTACTCAAGTTTAATGAATGAAATTTAAAACCTTTCTCCCCTGCTTAACATGAATGTGCCCTTTTCAGTATGCAGAGCTTTGTTGCCTTTATTCAGAAGGTATTGCTAAGTGCTTAGTTTGGAACACAGGATTAATGAGCCCAGAGACATGGCGTTGGTCACCATGGCAACCAAACTAGCTTTGCCCTATTCCAAGCCGAAAGAAGTGATGCGGGATGCTTAACTCTGGCCTGCAGTATATAGCTGGGTGTTCTTTTTTATATCTGACTCCCCATTGATGCTTCCAATTTTTCCCTAATTCTCTTGAAAAAAAGAAATAGAATATCACTGCTTCTTTGGGGCTCTGCTTTTTCATCCATACCACCTACCTTCCTTCCTGAATACATTTATCTCCCCATCAGTTTCTGAAGACTTCAGCACCTGACTCACATGATCCCTCTCCACACAAATTCTGGGCGGCTTTAACAATCACTCGGATGACCACTTAATGCCCTGTCTCTCAGTTTCTTGATCTCACCCTCTCCTGTGACTTTCTCCTCCTTTCTGATCTGGTGACTCCCACCTATAGACATACCTGGACTGAGTCATTACCCTGAAACTGATCAGTCTCCAGAAATCACGAATTCCCAAATCCAATTCTCTGACCAAAACTGCCTATCTTTGTACCTTGGTTTTATTAGAACCCCTCTCCATGATCTCTTTGTCCGTTAGACGGTCCTTATACTCCTCCCCTCCCCTTCCTATCCAGCTGAGTTCCATTCTCCATTATTTCAATCACTCTTTTGCCAAAACTTTAAACTACCTCCAGCTCTTCATAGTGCCTGCCTAGTGCTATGAATGAACTTAATCCTGAGTGAACCCAATTATCTACTGTCTCAGCATCTGCACCCAAGCAGCTGAGAGCTATATGGCAAAAATCACACTACAGATGCAGTGCTACCTGTACAAGTCCAGTATCACCATAAAGTCAAACATAAAAACTCCACTGGGTCCTTGAGACTGCTCAGCACGCCAATGTTTCTCTACTCAAGTTATTTCCCCACTCTGCATAATAATTACTTAAAACCTTTTTAACTTCCTCAATCTTTTAACCCTTTTCCCTCTCTTTTCACTCTCAGATCTCCTCACCTCTACTTTACATAGAAAATACCTTTTGGAGGGAAACTTCCTTAAAGTCTGACTACCCAGTGTCAACTCCCATCCTCTCTCTTTTTTTGCCTCCAGCTACAATAGAACAGGTGTTCTTCTCTCTAGAGTCAGTCTCTCTGCCTCATTCTAGATCTCATTTCCCAAACTTCTCAGAATCCTCATACCATAAACTATCTCTCCTCTACACTCTGTCCTCAATGTCTGCCTCACTAGTGAGTTCTGTCATCAGTTTCTTAAATGCTCAGGTTTCTGTTATCTAGAAGAAAAAATTTCTCAGCACCATTTCCCTCTTCATCTGCCTTCTTGCCTCCTCTTCACAAACTCTTTAAAAGTCTTCTTCACACTCAGACTATCTCTTTTTCATTATCAATCCCCTCTGTTCTGATTTCTGCATCTTCACTCAATTGATTGCTACAGTCTCCTTCCACATCACTGAATCCAGTGGAAAAATTTTTAACTCTCAATGTACTAGATTTCTCAGTAGTATTTGACACTTCTGACTTCTCCCTCCATCCCAGCTTGCTCTCTTCATACGGGAAAAGAATAACCCAGAGTTATTTTGACAGTAACAGTCATGGAATTGCTCTGGTTCAAGCACACTTGTCCTCCCTAGTTCTAGTACTTGTTCTTTTTTGAACATTCAATAAACATTCAACAATCAACAACCAATATGTATTCTGCATGGGCTATGCTGAGCAAAACTCTGTTCTTATGAAACAGAGTTTAGTGAGGGGTGTAATACTAATAAAAGGATTAAGCAAATAAAATATAGGTGCCACAAAGGAAAATTACAATGTGCTATGAGAATACAGAATAACATAGGGACCTAACTTAGTTTAAGGGAATTCAGGAAGAATGATCTTTGGAACTGATGTCTGAACTAAAGCCTTAAGTAGGAGTAGAAGTTAGCTCAGCCAGGCAGAGCATTCTAGAATGCATGTATATCACATTTGCATTCCAAGTCCTCTTCCCCACCTGGGAGCCTAGAATACTGGCAATCAGGCCTTGGCCCTCCAGAAAGAAGCCAGGTAGAGATTTCTTTGGAGAATCTGACCAGCCTAAGAAAAAAGATCTAAAGATACAATGTCACCAAATCCTCAAATTACAGGTCTCATTGGAGCTCCTAGAGTGAAGTCAACAGTCAACTAACCCCACTCATACACGTAGATTCCAAATCAGTGTTTAGTCACTCAATTTTAAATATCAGCAGACAGCCAAAGATGATAAAACATCTAAGGAAAGCCTTTACGATGGTAGAGACAATATGAAACTAAGAAAAATAATCGGGAGTAAATCTCCTAGAAAGTAGAGCATTAAGATAAAGCAATGTAAAACAGGAGAGACAATAAGACAATTAGAAGAACCATCCAGAAGGTACAATATCCAAATAATAGCAATTCAAGGAAGAGAGCATACAGGAAACAGAAGAAAAGAATTCAGGTAAGAAATAATTATGGAAGATTTCTCAAAACTGAGAGACATGCACATTTTGGGGTTGAAAGAACCCAGTACAACAGGTGAAAATCAACCCATCAAGGCACATCATCATGGAATTTCAGAACATCAAAAAACAAAAAGAAAATCCTAAACCTCTCAGAGAGGAAGATAATAAGTCACAAAGAAACCATGAGGAAATAAAATGGCCATGGAGAAATGCCTTCATCATTCTAAAGGAAAATGATTATCAATCTAGAATTCTGTGCCAAGTCAGGATAAAATAAATGCATGAGCAGTTTCTTGCACCCTTTCTCAGAAATCAACTAACGGAGGCCCAAACAGGCAACAAACCAAGATCTAGAAAGACCCAGAATCCAGGAACAGGAAATCTAACATAGGGAGAGGCAAAGGGACTCTCTAGGATGATGAGAGAATGGAGATTTCAGGATGACAGTGGTTGGAATAGATCTGAAGTCTACAGAACTTTTTTCAAGAAAATAAAACTGATTAGATACGTGTTGAATTGAAATATTTTCAGAAAGATTAAAACTATTGGCAAAAGTTTTGGGGTTAAAATAGTGGTGATTCATTAAAAAAATAAGCAAATGAATAAAATAAGACAATTAGCTCCAGGGAAAACAAAATGTTGTACAAAGAAGGAATGGTTATCCTAGTTTAGTACAAGCCTCATAGTTATAATGTCATTATATTGTGAGGATGGAGGATAGGAAAGATACCTGTATGGGGAGGGCAGGGAGGAAAAGGAGCCAGCTCCTCATCTTCCATTATGATAAATCAATAGATTATCAGAAAACTGTTTATATTGCTACTTATTCTTTACAATTTTATACATAAATAAATGGTATTTATTTAGCAATATGGAGATAAATATCAAACTAATCAGCTAAAAGAAATGAAAGTGGTTGCCTCTGAGGAGCAAGTAATCAAGAAATACATTTTTTGTAATAAACCTTGAATGTGGTATCCTCTTAATGTCTTTTAATCAATATTTATATTTCTTCTACCCTTTGCTGAATATATTTTCTAAGTCCCTTAAATTTCTTGTGGTTTTGTAAATACATCTTTTCTTATTATAATTTCTCACTGCTTGTTTCTGGTATATAGAAATACAATTGATTTTTGTATATTGATCTCAAATGCAGTACCTCTTCTGAATTCAGTTATGAATTTAACCATTTGACCTTAAATTTTCTTGTTTGTTTTTAATCTAGACAAACATATAGTGTGAAATAATGGCTGTTTTGCTTCCTGCTTTTTAATCTTCTTACATCTTATTTATTTTTCTTTTCTCTTTGTGTCAGCTAGGGCCTCCAGGACAAGGTGTGAGATGTGAGAGCAGAAAACTTATTCCACTCCTGATTCTCAAGGGGAGGCTTCTAAAATTCACTACGAAATAGACCATCAACTTTACAAAGCCCTGCTTAAGGCAATGCCTTCCCAAGTGTGCTATGATTTTACATGGGACATTCTTTACTGGGCTGGAGCACCTGCTGCTTGACTAGACATGAGAGATGACCTGCAAACAAATTTCAAGTTCATTCATTCAGAGCAGAGGAATTGAAGATAATGCTTCTAGAAAAAATAGCAACCAAAAGATGAGGATTTTTAAAGTCATTCTCTGCCATTTGAGAAAAGAAGGTCTCTGGGTTGACAGAGGTCAAGAATTTGATTGCCCATTATTTACTGTTACTATTACCTTCTATGTACAGCAAGGGATTTTGGCATATTTTTTATAGTGACAAATCAATTTTTATAGTAATATAAAAGTTCTTTTAAAATTAAATTTAATAAGTAATGTCAATTTAAAGAAAATATTAAATTCTTATTGTACAGGTGTATGTCCCATACAGCATATGGGACAAAAATCCCCAAGGTTATTTGCAAGTGATTAGGAGGGTCAGATTTGTGCTATTACAATATATAACCTAAGAGATAGAAAGACAGAAGGTGATGGACTGGTGAGAGAGGTGTCTGTCAAGCAGGCATATCTATTTCTTGGCTAAAGCGAAGTCCAATGACATCTTGCCTTACTGTGTTCACATCATCAAATAGGGAATTTCCTAACGTGCAGGTAACTCGTGCCACTGTCACACCAAGTAGCAGGGGACAGTCTTTTAAAAGGCGCGGTCTCCTTTACATTGCCCTCATGCTACATTCTGCTAGGAAACATTTGAGTTTTTATGGCTTTCCTGCAGTAACAAATTTTCCTCCAACTGTCAGGATTTGCTTCATGCAGAGAAAAGCAAGCAGCTTTCATTTTCCTCTTACGGAAGGGAATAGGTAGAAATAATACGCTGCTTTTCAGCCAGCTAAACCTGACCTGACTCTCTTTATTTGTAGGGAAATGCAGGATTCACAGAAAGGACATTTTCACTGAGGTAAATAAGCCTTCTCAACTGATGAACACTATTATACTAATACCAAAGGAAACAAAGGCCAGAAGATGGGGGGCATTAAGTAGAAAGGCAAACAAAAAAATAGAAGACAAAATCCAGCCTGAGGACAAAGCGGGCTCTGCAACATTGAAAAAATAGGGGAAAATCCTTTAAGAGAAAATTGCATGCAATTTTTTGGCCTCAATTAGCCTTTTCCACAAAGAGCACTTTTCCACAAAGAGCCCATTAAATAGCAAATGAAATTACATCGGTTTTCAGTTGCCATGGCATTGGTTTTCCTCTAATGGACTTCTCTGGTCCTGAGTTTAATGTTTGCCTGACTTATTTTCCTTGTCTGTGTGCTGTCTCAATTCCCTCTGTCCAGCTACAAAGTGATGTATGTGACTTCACAAAGTGCCTACCACATAATCCTGGAGAGAGAAAATTCATCCCTCAGCTATCTCCCTAGAGACTGAGAAAGTAAAACTGACCAACAGCAGCATTTAATTAACTGTGAACATAACAGTTTCCATTTACTAGATGGCAGTAGTTCCCTTCCATGCACTCAGGGCTCCTGGAGCCATTCCCAGATCATTCAGAGACCATTTATTGAGTACTTCCTATGTGCCAAGCACTGTCCAAGAAACTGAAGACATAAAAATGCAAAAGAAAGGCTGCAAGATGCTGACAGTCTTCTAGAATTTCCAGACTAGATTACCTCCAAGCACTTCTCTTCTCCTTTTCTCTTTTTCTCCATTCATGAAATGGGTGAAATTTTACCCAATTACCTGATTTACAGTTTTATTTTGTTTTGAAATATTTTCCAGGTACCACACTTAAAAAAAACACTTATTCTAAGAGTAAGGATCTGACATAACAAATTTGCTTTTTTGAAGTTACTTAGCTACAGCTAAATATTACTTATGCTATCAAGTTTGACTCATAATTCAGATATTATTTTCTGATATGCATAATCATATATGATTTTTAGAAAAATAAGTTTATGCAGTTTATACACTCCTATGAACTTAGTTTTAAAAAATCTTTCTATGCCAATAAACATTCTTTTACCATATCATTTTTAACGTCTGTATGGTATGGAGGTAACAGCTTAAATTTTTCTATTATATATAAAAATATTTTCAAGTATTTCAGTAATATAAATGACTCTCTGAGGGCAAAAAGAAATCAGGCAACTTTTTTGAGACTCTAAGTACATTAAAAATTAAAAATGCCAATATATATCTTTTAAAATTGTGGTATATTTTAAATGTATTCCTTAACCAATCAAAGATTTTATTGCAAAAATATAAAACAAAACACACTATAACTACACTATTTTGAAGATTCTCATAGAGTTAGGAGAAGCCTCAATTTCTAGTGTACTACAGATCCCGTGACCAAGCACAATTCTGTTACATGATAAATGTCTTTCTTTCTCATCAGTTATCTCTGACTCAGTGTATAACCTTGTTTAGAGATATATCCAAAGTCTGAATTTGAGGCGCTACATCAATGAGAACCCTGGGTCAAAAGGTGCTGAATTAGTCCCTAATCCTAGAGGCATAATTTCTGAGTTTAAAAAGGTTTTAAGCTTTTGATATTCCCCTCAATCGTATGCATTTTCACTCCATTAAGCCTGTGTGAGAGCACTGCCCCACGTGTTTGTCAACATATATATTATCGTCTTTGATATCTTTGTTAATGTAATAAACACAACAAAACATCTAATTCTTATTTTTAATTGACATTTTACTGATTACAATACAAATGATCATTATGTTACCTTTATTTGTCGTTTATATGCTCGCCTGTTTTTTTTTTTTTTCTGAAATACCTATTCCTGTTCTTGGTCCCTTTGTGCTTTTCTTTTTTTTCCCTCTTAGTTGTTACCCTCATAACTTTAAGTTTTATAGTTTCTTTACATAGTAAGGATATGAGCCCTTTGTCATATAGTCCCAAATATTTTTCCCAGTTTTATGACTGCTTTTTAATTTTATAATCTGTTTGCCACACAGATGTTGGAACAAACATTTTTGTGTTCTCTAATTTATCTTTCTTGTTATGGCTTCAGCCTTTGATGACGTAGTGCTAAAGGGTCAGTTATCTTTAATAGACTTCCCTCTACTCTTCCTCTCGGGTTATCAGTCCAATTCCTTGTGTCAGCCTACAGGGGGCGTTGCTCAGTCTCCTCCTACCTCTTTACTCCTCCCTCTCTAGGAAGGTCTCCCTCTGTCGACAGGGATAAAGCACATGGGGAATAACTGTGTCCTCTAGGAAAGCTGTGTGGTAACACCTCTGAGGAAAGACGAGGTCAGGAGCTCCCTGTTAGTCCGTGGTTGAAGAAAAGGCAGTGATATAAAAGATCAATAACTAAACAAATATATAATTTCTTAACTTTCCAAAAATTTTGAAGATAAACAGCTTAAAAGTTTAAATTAATTAGTTAAAATGTAGATTTAAAAAACTAAATCTAAAAAAAAAAAACAAAATTAAATCTAAAAATAAATGTATAAGTAAATGTGAAAGGTGGTGATGGCCCCATGCGGGAAGGTAAAAGTGGATAAGCTCCAATGGATGCCTGTCCTTCTCCAAGCATCTCTGCACTAGGCCCTTCCTCCCAGGGCAGGCAAGAAGGAGAATAAGCCGGGTTGATTTTTCTTTCCCTTTAGTTCTCACAGGTTGAGAAGACCATAGCATCTTCAAACATGTCCTCCCACTCTTTCCCCATGACCTTTCCATATCTTTCCCTCTCTCATCCAATTTCCAGTCTTGCTGCTCTCATTTTGGCTGATGACTTTGTACCAGATAGGGACTCCCTCATTTTGCCACAACCAAATCTACAAGTGCTTTGGCATTAAAACCATCTTTTACTTTGGCTCTCACCTGCTGAAAAGGAGGATGTGTCTCAAGGTCTCTGGATTTCATCCCATCTCAACTTCTCTAAGATTTGTAACTTTCAGTTATCCTGTTACATGCATCTTCAACTGTTTGCTTTCTATAAATCATTTCCTTCAGTGTACAAACATTTCCTTTTTTTTTGGTTGCAATGGGTCTCCGGTGCTGCGCACGGGCCTTCTCTAGTTGCAGCAGATGGGGGCTACTCTTCGTCGCAGTGTGGTGGCTTCTCTTGTTGCAGAGCACGGGCTCTAGGTGAGTGGGCTTCAGTAGTTGTGGCACACGGGCTCAGTAGTTGTGGCTCACGGGCTCTAGAGCGCGGGCTCAGTAGTTCTGGTGCATGGGCTTAGTTGCTCCGTGGCATGTGGGATCTTCCTGGATCAGGGCTTGAACCCATGTCCCCTGCATTGGCAGGCAGATTCTTAACCACTGCGCCACCAGGGAAGTCCCCAAACATTTCCTTTTATCTTCAACTGTAGATAATAGTCTCCTGTGACAAACGCCCCCCCCAACCCCCTTCAGCAATCATGTTACTCTTATGCTCACATTTGCAGCCAAATTTCTTTTAACAGTTGTCAGCATATGCCATCTCTAGTTTCTAACCTCCCATTCACATCTTCTGATCTGGCTTCTGCACCTACCATTTCACCAAAACTATTTTTGTCAGTGATAACTCTGTCACTCAATCTAATGAACATCTGATTAAACCTCTCAGTAGCTATCAGTACAGCTGACCACTCCCCCATTCTTGAACCTGCCTTTTTCTTAGTTTCTCTGATGCCAAAAATGCTCTTGGATTTTCTCCAACTTCATTTATCAATCCATTTCACTCTTTTTTTTTTAGTGTGGAATATATTTTAACACATTCTTAGAAATAAAGAATTATAGAGGAAAGTGGTTATCACAAGGAAGAGAAATCAAAACCCTAGAATAATTTCACTCTCTTTTATTGCCTCCTCTCCATCCTGCTAACATCTAAACATAAGAATTTGTCAGAGCTTGGTCCTAAGTTCTCTTTTATCTTTCTACACTGTTTATACAGGTGAGTTCATTGATTTCCTTGGCTTCAAATACAATCTATAGGTCAATGGCTCCTAAACTTACTGCTTTAGTTCAGAGCTCTTTTCTGAAATATATGCTTTTATATCAAGTGCTTCCTTGACTTATTCACTTTGATGTCTCAAAGAGGTCTGAAACCTCTCATGTTTAAAACTAACCTAGAAGGACTCACTCTATGTGCTTTTGAGACTTGATATAAAGCAACCAAGTCAGTGGAGGATTGGCAAAAAATAGATATATGGATCAACGGACCCATACATATTTGGCCAATTGACTTTTTTAAAAAGATTTTTTTTATGTGGACCATTTTTAAAGTATTTATTGAATTTGTTACAATATTGTTTCTGTTTTATGTTTTGGTTATTTGGCTGTGAGGCATGTGGGATCTTAGCTCCCTGACCAGGGATTGAACCTGCACCCTTGGAAGGTGAAGTCTCAGCCACTGGACCACCAGGGAAGTCCTGGCCAATTGACTTTTGAGAAAAATATCAAAACAATTCAATGGTGAAAGAATAATCTTTTCAACAAATTATGTTGAAAAAAGTGGCCATCCACACACGAAAAAAGATGAACTTCAACCTATACCTCACACCATATGCAAAAAATAACTCAAAACGAATCAAAGATATAAAAGTAAAACCTGAAACTATAAAACTTCTAGAAGAAAAACATAGGAGAAAACCTTTGTTACTTGGGCTAATCAAACATTTCTTAGCTAGAACACAGCAAGCACAAACCATAAGAGGTAAAAATTGGTAAACTGAATTTATCAAAATTAAATACTTCTGCTCTTTTAACAACACCATTAGAAAAATGAAAATCCAAAGAATGAATTAAAATATTTGCAAAACACATATTTGCCAAAGGGCTAGTATCCAAGATATATTAAGAACTCTCACAAATCAATAACAAGAAGACAAACAACCATTTAAAAAAAAAAAAGCAGCAAAAGAAATGAACAGGTATTTCACCAAAGTGAACACACAGCTGGCAGATAAAAACATGAACACATACTCAATGTCTTTGGTCATTAGAGGAATTCAAATTAAAATCATAATGAGATGCTATTAATACTTATTAGAATGGCTAAAACAATTTAAAAAAATCTGACATTACAAAGTTCTGACAAGGATGGAGGATAACAGGAACTCTTACACACTGCTGGCGGAAATGCAAATGGGTACAGCACTTTGGAAAACAGTTTGGCAGTTTCTTATAAACTTACCATACAACCCATCTTCCCACTCCTAGGTTTTTACCCAAGTGAAATGAAACATGTCCATACAAGAACATGTATGCAAATGTTTATAGCAGCTTTTTTCAAAATTGTCAAAAACTAGAAGCAATACAAATGCCCCTCTACTAGGGGGTGAATAAACTGTGTTACATCTATACACGGAATACTATTCAGCAATAAAAAGGTCTGATTTACTGGTGAGTGCAGTCACATTGATGAATCTCAAATGCATTATGCTAAACTGGAGAAACCAGCCTCAAAAGGTTACATATTGTATAATTTAATTAATATGACATTCTGAAAAGATGAAACTAAAGGGACAGAAAACAGATCAATAGTTGCCAGGGGTGGAGGGAGAGTGAGGGAATTAACTACCAAGGGCATCGGGGGATTTTTTGAGATAATTGTGGTGAATGGTTTCACGACTATCTATTACTCAAAAACAGTGAATTTACGGTATATAAATTATACCTCTGTAAACCCAACTTAAAAAAAAATGGTATAACGATCTTCCCCACATACATGCTTCTTCCCCAAGTTTTCCCATCTTAAAAAATGGCATCACTATCCAGCCATTTTCTAAAGCCAGAAACTTGGCAATGATTCTTGAAACTTCCTTTTCTGTCACCCAGCCCCACCCCCACCTATATCAAATCCATCTCCAAGTCCCACAATTCTGCTTCTAAAACATACTGCAAACCCATTTTCTAATTTTCCTAACCAAGCTTTCCCCTTAGTGCAAGTCATCATCCCCCTCACCTACACTATTGCAAGAGTTTCCCTGCTGGTCTCCCTGCTTCCATTCTTGGCCTTCTCCAACCCAGCTTATGAATGACCCCATATTGATGATCTTAAGTGAAAGTTAAACCGTGTCATTGCCTTGCTTTAAACTTTTCAGTGGCTCCATTTCTAAACCCCACACTCGGCACCATCAGGCCATATATGATCTAACACATCCAATGTCATCTGGCGGTACTCCCCTCTACCCTCTTATCCCTCCCACCCCCCCCCATGATATTCTGGCCATACTGGCCTTCTTCCGTGTGTTGGATATTGCAAGTTTTTTGCTCCCCTAGCAACTTTGCACATGCTATTCCCTATCCCTAGACTTTTCTTCTTTGCTCTTGTTTTTAATGGCCAGCTCCTCCTCATTATAAAGTTTCAGCTTAAATATAGTATCTTTAGGGCTTCCCTGGTGGCGCAGTGGTTGAGAGTCCACCTGCCGATGCAGGGGACACAGGTTTGTGTCCCGGTCTGGGAAGATCCCACATGCCGCGGAGCGGCTGGGCCCGTGAGCCATGGCCGCTGAGCCTGCGCTCCGTAATGGGAGAGGCCACAACAGTGACAGGCCTGCGTACCGCATTAAAAAAAAAAAATCGCATCTTTAGAGAAGTTTTATACCTTTTATAATAGTTTACTCCTGACTTTCTCTTTCATAGCACCTTATTTTGCTCCTTTCCCAATTTACAGTTATGTATTTATAATTTATTTCATCAATATTCATTCCCCTACTAGAATATAAGCTCCTAGAGGGCAGAAACTATTTTCTCTTTTTTACTTTCTTAGCACATTACCTGACATCATAGAAGCTAATAAATATTGTTAAATAAATGTGTAAATTAACGAGACTCCTACAATTAAAACAGTAATAAGAATTCAATGTGATCATCACTGAATGACCGGGGCCAACATAACTATCACTCTACATATTTTTAGGGCCCCCTGAATTAGGCTTAATGAATAGAGATACGTACTACATTGCCAGAGGTAAGTAAGGGTCACCAATTTTCAAAACTATGACTGGGCAAGTAGATGACAATGTCAGCCACTCAGAAAGGCTTACCTCTCCAAACCAATTGCTTGGCACAGAGGATGGAGCTTGGAGTTGTACAGAAGTGTAAAGCTGTGTGTCCACTTAAGGAGTAGCAATTGAGCTTTGCGCCACGGTCACAGAGAATCTTAACACAATCCAAGTTGGCCATTTCACAAGCCACATGAAGAGGGGTTTTCCCATTAGGTCTACAGTTGATTGTAGCATTGTGGTCCAGTAGCACCAGAAGACATTCCACGTGACCAAACAAGACAGAAAGATGCAGGCCCGTGGCCCAGGAAGATTTTAATTTGTAACTAGGCAACCAATAACCTGAAAAAAGAAAGGGGGATAAAGTTTAACTTCTTGGCCTAGGATTTGTCCCTGTGAGAATTAGTGAGGATTTTTACAAAGTATTTTACTTTTGTCACATTTGTAAAATTGGGGGATGATTTGGAAGTTGTAAACTAGTGGCTGATGGATCTGCAAATGTTTAGCTTAGTAGTGTATTGGATTACTTAAATGGGACAGGGGCTCTCTACTATTCCCTATTATCTTGGTCCTTCATTTACTTTACCTTCCTGGCTGTCCAAGGCATTTGTGTTTGAGACCTTCATTTATGTGATTGCATTTTATTTTACATGATGATTCACATGACATTCTTATTAAAGAATTTTTTTAACTTCCAATCATTTTCTTGAATGATTCCAAAGCTGTTACTTACAAGCTTATAATTTTCATTCCATCACAGTTCTTTTTCCCTCTAGTTGTTGCTATTGTCAAGTTAAGGTATGAATGTATTTGATGTCTTTAGAAAATTTGTCACACCAAGATTTTATTTGCCTGTCTATCAGTTTATACAACACCTCTTTCGGAAGAATTAAGAATTTATAGCAGCTTACAAATTTTACACAAGATTTTTTTAGTGATCTAGAAAATAAGGGCAAAGGAAAAAATAAGGAAGGAAAATAAAAAGAGGTCCAGGGTCAGATATGTACCCAAAATATAAACTGTGTTCTATATATGCTAGAACCACACTGTAAATTTGCCTTTGAACGTCCCAGCAGCCAAAATAAACAGGAAAACACGATGTGTTGCACAATTAACTATGCCCACAAGCTATACACAAATTAATTGGTCAGGAGAAGCATAGTTGTTCCTAGAACTGAGATTTTAAATAAAATTTTCCCATTAATTGTTGGAAATCTCTCTCTCTCTCCCCCCACCCTCCCTCCCTCCCTCTCACCCTCTCTCTTTCTCTTTCCTTTTTCCCTCTTACCTCTGACTTCTAAACACTGAACTAGTCCTTTTTTCCCAAGTGTCCAATGATTGCCATTTTGACAAGCTATAACAAAGATAACTTTTTTTTTTTTTTTTTTTTTTTTTTTTTTGCGGTATGCGGGCCTCTCACTGCTGTGGCCTCTCCCGTTGCGGAGCACAGGCTCCGGACGCGCAGGCCTAGCGGCCATGGCTCACGGGCTTAGTTGCTCCGCGGCATGTGGGATCTTCCCGGACCAGGGCACGAACCCGTGTCCCCTGCATCGGCAGGCGGATTCTCAACCACTGCGCCACCAGGGAAGCCCCAAAGATAACTTTATAAATCTTTTTTTCAACGTCAATACCCAGAGCCATGGCATTAAGTTCACTATGAGTGGAGAATGGAAAATAGGTACAGAAAGATGAAATATTTAATGGCAAGATGAAGATGTAGACATAGCTCAACAGCTTAGAAGAGACTCTAGGGTGGAAACAACAAAATAAATTTTAACATGGATAAATCAGAAGTTTGTTTTTACAATAGGCTGTAAAAATTCCACTATGTGAGTACAAGGTAAGCAGATTATGAGGTTTTTTTTTTAGATGTTTTTTGGAAAGATCGTCTTTATTAATTTATTTAATATTTTGGCCGTACCACGTGGGATATGGGATCTTCATTCCCCAGCCAGGGATCAAACACACGTCCCCTGAATTGGAAGTGTGGAGTCTTAACCACTGAACCATCGGGGAAGTCCCAGAAGATTATGATTTAATGGTAATTTATTTGAGGTAAAACCTAAGTATTTGAGTTGACAATAATCTAGAAATAAGCCAACAGTAAGATGAAGCTGCCCAAATGCTGATACAATCTTTAGCTACATTAATAGGGTATAGCACCCAGAACAAAAGAAGTAAAAGTTGTATTCTTCACTGATTAGATGAGGTCAGAAAAATCTAAAATATTGTGAATACTTCTGGGCAACAAAAATGAGCATCTGGAGGGCACTCAGAGGATGATGACCACGTTAAAGGTGGCCCTGGTGATCAGGCATTAAAAGTCTCTCATTTAAGTAAAAAGAACTACCTATGCACCACTCCTGGGTATTTAACCTACAAGTACATTCACTCATGTGTGAAATGCCATATAAGGGCCACTGTATTACACAACTCCCAGGAACACTACTTGCATTGAGCTCTTTATGAAGAGTATGAAGTTCCCGGGAGTTATAAATCCTGGTAACCTGGCCCAGGACAACAACATGCACTGCACTACAGCATTGTTCTTAATGGTTACTGATTGGAAACAACCTCAATCTTCATCAATAGGAGACTGTTTAAATAAAGTATGTACATCCATACAGTGTAACACTATACAGCCATTACAAAGAAGGGGGCGGTTCTGTGTATACTGGTATGGAAAAAAATCTCAAGATATATTATTGAGTGAGAGAAGCAGGGAGCCAAAGAGTGTGCATAAAGGCTAACAGGTAAGAAAATATTTATAAACACCTAACACTAGAAACTGGTTGCACTGGTGGGGACTGGGGGACAAGAACATAGATTTACTTATCCTTCAATGCTCCCCTCGAGTTTTTAAATTTAGTACCTTGTGTGTGTATTACTATTTATAAAAATAAATAAAATTAAAATAAACTGTTGTGCTCCTGACCAGGGGGAAAAATAATTTAGTTTAAAGAGGCCATTTAGGGCTTCCCTGGTGGTGCAGTGGTTGAGAATCTGTCTGCCAATGCAGGGGACACGGGTTCGAGCCCTGGTTCAGGAAGACGCCACATGCTGTGGAGCAACTAAGCCCGTGCGCCACAACTACTGAGCCTGCACTCTAGAGCCCACAAGTCGCAACTACTGAAGCCCATGAGTCTAGAGTCTGTGCTCCGCAACAAGAGAAGCCACCGCAATGAGAAACCCGTGCACTGCCAACGAAAAGTAGCCCCCACTCGCCACAATTAGAGAAAGCCCTTGCACAGCAACGAAGACCCAACGCAGCCAAAAATAAATAAATTTATATATTTTTAAAAAAGAGGTTATTTATAGTGTTATGCACAATGCTGATTAATCCTGAGTGAATGAATGCTCCCAACCAGAAGTTTGTTTTTCTATGGCCCACCCTCCAACCTAGACAGACAGAAAGACAGACAGACAGACACACACACACACTCACACACACTTTAATCTCTTTTCATCTCACTCAGAATTCTAGGGCCATTCTGCTTTCTCATCCTCCCAACTCTCCCCTTATCCAAAGTTGTTCTTTAAAAAGAAATCCAAAGTTAATTTACACTAAGGTCTAATAGACTGAGGATTGTTTAAAATGTGACCCTCTTAGGATTATCTGAATTTATATAGGAATCTGTATTCATACAATAGATTAAGTTCTAAGATACTAATTCCAGATTTCAGACACTGAAAAGGGAAGTTATTTGGTGATATGGATTTTCCCTGGTAGAGACAAATAGTTTCACAGACAGTCTGGACTGGGGAGGATCAACTCTGTGCCTCTGTGTGTGTGTGTGTGTGTGTGTGTGTGTGTGAGAGAGAGTGAGTGTGTGTGTGTAAATAGATATGTACACACAATACATTTGTATATATCCATATATACATTTCCATTTAGCTGTGCACATTGAATCTGTGTTCCAAGCATAGTTTTTAAGCTATATGGTATGCAACCTGCTTTTGATAAGGAATGAATCACTTAACACCAATACTTAGTCATCTTAATACTCAAATTTCCTCTACAAGCAATTTGCAAAGACAGCCTCTTCTAACTCTCTTGCAAAGAAGCTGGTTCCAGATCTGAAAACTGGAGTGTGTTTTGCTTGCCAATTAACGGCAAAGATTAGGCAGCTCTATGCAACAACTGATTGGAAACTCAAGTCTGCTTCTGCAGTGGTAAGAAAAATGATCTCAGAAAGGAAGCAGCAGAGAGCTGATTAAGAAAACACCATTTTGATGTAAAATCAAAGAAACACAGAATGTTAGCGCTGGAGGGAAGATTATCCAGTCCAAGCCTTTCATTTTCCAGATGAGAAAACTGCCACTTTTTCAGCCTGCTAGAGCCATAAGTCGTCTGCCTCAGTGCAAGCTAATGGAATCAGAATATCTGCAATGCAGGGTTTCCATCTGTCTTTGTCTTTGTGGAAGTAGAATAGGTTTAGCGCCAAGCCTGCTTCACAAATCATACAGAAAGAAAGAAGATCCCGAATTCATCTATATGTCACATCTCTGATATGGAGATACATTTGCTGGTTGATTTTTTTTTCTTCCTCCTAAATTCCCAGTAGCACCTATAGAATCTATCCTGCCTGTTTATTACATGAATCGCTCATCCTTGACCTCTCATTCAGTTTCATCTGTGTGTCCTATAATCATAATCATTAACCAGTAAATTAGGCTCAGAGATGGCCAGGTGTTGGAATTCAGCCAACCTCATAAATGGAATTGTGCCTACAACTCACCTCTCCTAGAAAGGAATGTGCGTGGTAGGAACGTAGATGGGTGGGTGGCAGCAAGACACCTTAGCTAGTGCACCTAGGGAGCTGAGTGGAGAGATAGGAAGAGAATAGATAGTCAGATACAGATCAGGGTCTGTCGCAATGTATCTTGAAGCTGCATTGCAGAACTTTGGTGGGGGGTAGTGGAGAGGAGTTTCCTGCAAAGCAGGAAAGCCCAATGCAGAGACAGAAGCAGTCCACAGCAAACAGGCCACACACATACAATCACCACCTTTAAATGACAATACGGCCACAGGTCACTGTGTACCAAGTGTGGAAACAAGCAGGAGTGTCCTTTCCACCACACCTACCCTCACTGAGGACCAAACTTGAGGTAATGCCATTGCCAAAAAACCACAGTGATGCAGCACCCATTAACACACTTGTGTTGATGCTGGTATGTCAAGAGATCAAAATTTGTCCTGCAAAATGTAACCCCCAATGGTCACAGCATGACAGAAATACAGTTAACTAATCAGGCAGATTCATTTTTGTACACTCTACCTTCTTTCCACAGCAATATTGTCCCAGGGCTTCAGAACTCAAAATGTGATTTATTCTTAGCATTTGTCTTTCAAAGGGCCCCCCTCTGCTCACTTCTGCAGAGTCCAGGATGCCCTTCGACTGTGTGCTCAGATTGCACAAAGGACTGTGGGGAGGGAGTAAAACACAGGAACAAAGCCCTTGATGGGGCCAGAGGTGAGGAAGGCACTACTTCCCCTAATGTAAACTACTTGGTTCTTACCCCAGGTCTGCAGTCTGTGGGCAGTGATGCCTTCTGCTTGAGCTCTGCTTGAGCAATGAGCTTAACTGAGAAGAAAATACAGATTCTTTCTCCTAGGAAAAAAATCCCAGAGAGAACTCTCAAATACAGGCCACACCCATGTAGATTTATAGCACCTACCATTACTTTTTACCTTCCCCAGACCATGACACTTAATCTGTTTATATAATTTCCCCTTCAAAACATTGAAGATTATCAGCATGCAGGAGATCTAGAGGGGGTCTTGACAAACCCTCCACTTTACAAATGAGGATAAAAATCCTGTAGAGATTAAGTAGCAGGAAGTGCCCATGTTTGTATACCTAGTCTCCCCCAAATCTCTAAATAGCTATCAATGATCTGAAAGCTACATGTAGTCCACCTCCAAACCAGTATCAATTCTCAGCAAAGTTCTAAAGGAATTTAGGAGTTATGCCGCCACAAAAATACACAGACAAATCGTGTGTGTGTGTGTGTGTGTCTGTGTGTGTGTGTGTGTGTGTGTGTGTGTGTGTGTGTGTTTAATTTAAATCTGAATCCAGAGATATGCCTGAGTCACTGAGGAGAAAACCCCCGGCTCAGGAAATATAGTAAGGAGTGAAGTATTTGGGCCACGTTTTGGAAGAAGGGTTGATTCTGCTCCAGTGTTTGGGGGGATATACACATCTCTGGTAAATCTTCAGCTAAGCTCGGCTCTGCCACAGTTATCTGCTGTAATGTTATCTGAGTCCAAAGAACCCCACACACAAGAAGCCTCTGTTATTACAGCCAAAGGTTACACACACTGCTCATGGCTGGATAAGCAGACATTTGCTCTGCTGTGTCCACGTATTTACACAGTCCTGAAGGATTACAGGCTAGACCACAATTCTTGCCTATTTTTTAATAACTAATATTTTCAGGATAAATCTCAGAGTTTCCCCAGGGGAGAAAAAAAAAAAGCTTGAAATGTAAAATTTAAAAGAAAAAAATGTGAACATCTAGGAAAGGAAAAGAACCCTGGGATGGCAATATGAAAGTAGGAAAGTGAATTTCTGGCAAAGAGGAAAATTAGGTGATAAGAAGATGACTCATTAAGATAGTGAAAATAAGAGCTTTCAAGATATTTGGAAGGCAGTTGATACTTAGTAAAGTAGATAGAGTACCTGCCAGAAAGTTTTCCAGGGAAATCATTCATTGGTTATTTTAATTAAAAATGTGACTATCAACCAAAGAACCTGTGGCTGTGGGCCATAAACGAAGTACTTAAAGTGCATTACACTGATTAATAAAAGGACTCTGATTAACCTTGCTGACTAGGGAATTCCATACCAAAGAGATAAGTATGATATTCTGCCTGTAACATTAATGAGCCAAGGCTCATGCATCTGAAGGAGAATCAAATGTGTGGTTGAAAAACCTTTGGAAACAGCTTTATGGATATTCACGTTTCCCGTATGGAGATCGCCTAGAGAGAACCAATATGAATAGCTTTGCGTTTTCTTAGAGACCCACTTTCACTATAAATACTGTGCACTTGGCTCATAACAAACTTTATATAATTGACATCCCTTGACTATTCAACTGCTAATTGCATTTGGCAGTTAAAAGTTGTTCGTGTATTTAACTTTTCTTCACTTCATTCCCATTTTAAAGTGGTCAGCTGGTAGATGTAATTTTGCTTACTTGTTTTTACTTTTCAGACCCATATATCTGCCATTCTCTAGGAGATAATGCAAATGCCAACCAGAATGTTTCTTTTTTTTAAAGAATGGCTTTCCTTTTTAAAAAAAATTATTTTATTATTATTTGGCTGCGTCGGGTCTTAGTTGCAGCACGTGGGCTTCTCTCTAGTTGTGGCTCGAGGGCTCTATAGTGCGCAGGTTTCATTCCCCACAGCATGTGGGATCTTAGTTCCCCCACCAGGGACCAAACCTGCATCCCCTGC
Source organism: Kogia breviceps (assembly GCF_026419965.1). Taxonomy (NCBI): domain Eukaryota; kingdom Metazoa; phylum Chordata; class Mammalia; order Artiodactyla; family Physeteridae; genus Kogia; species Kogia breviceps. The sequence goes on along the minus strand of NC_081318.1, from coordinate 59,084,877 downwards.
ATTGGAAGGTGGATTCTTAACCACTGGACCACCAGGGAAGTCCCAACCAGAATGTTTTTAATGTTTGCTTTACAAAGTGTGAGAGAAATATTTTTAATTGTAAAACATAATTTTATATGAAGATTTGATTATGAAGTTTAAAATAACTTGAAAAAATAGAATGAGATGTCTCAAACTTTAAGAATCATTATTAGGTGCTGGCGCTAGGCAGGGCCCACCATCTGAACCTGGATGCTGGCTTCTAAATCTGTTCTCTGTCTCACAGGTGAGAGAAGTTACTCAGTGAGATTGGGAAGCAGAAGTGAATTTCCAGACACTTTGTTCTACCTTCCTCACAAAGTCCATATTTTATATTTGCTTAGGAGGTCAACTTTTGATTATTAGTGTACCATTTAGATTGTGGATTGGGGGTTGCAATGTTTAGATTCCAAGTTGATTTCTTCAACAGGCTTCTGAGTTGCCTTTACAAAAAGTATAAACTTTCATTCACACTGGCTTAAACATACCATAATTAGGGGAGAAAATGTGGTCACTTTAAAAAATCCTATGTAAAATCCTATGTCCTAAAAGAAACAAAAATTATTTGGGATTAAACGTACCACTGTTGATCTTCCACAGGACAATCAAATGTTGAATACAGATTACGTTACTAATTACACAAGCAAATTTAAAGGTAACATAGTATGTTCTAGATTTTACACATTGTCTTGCTTAGTAAGCCCCAAATTACTAAAACCTGAAGATTCCCACACTTTAAAAGTAAATAGGGGGCTTCCCTGGTGGCGCAGTGGTTGAGAATCCGCCTGCCGATGCAGGGGACACGGGTTCGTGCCCCGGTCCGGGAAGATCCCACATGCCGCAGAGCGGCTGGGCCCGTGAGCCATGGCCGCTGAGCCTGTGCGTCCGGAGCCTGTGCTCCGCAACGGGAGAGGCCACAACAGTGAGAGGCCCGCGTACCACAAAAACCAAAAAAAAAAAAAAAAAAAAGTAAATAGGTAATGTTCTATTTCTTCTTCTGGATGCGGGTTGCATATGTTTGTTTATTTTGTGAAAATTAATCAAGCTTCACACTTATGATTTGTGCACTTTTCTGTTGTAGAGATTTTTTTAAGTGGTTAAAAAAATAAAAAACTAATGCATAGCAATTCAACAGCATTCAACATCCAAAAAGTCTGCTGTGATTTAATAAAGTCTCACAAAGTTTAATCTAGTCACATACCCTTCAAGGCCACAAAGTGTCTCATTCCTTTGAATTATTCAGAAAGGAACTAACTAATTCTAACTAACTAATGAACAAATGACCAGTGTAGCCTGCTCAGCTCTACACTAGTCCCTGGGAATTCCTCTGTGACTTAGAAACTTATATAACCACTTAGGTCTACTTTGCTTGGCTAGCAACTAGGATTCTATGCATCACTTCCATTCCTGACTAAAATAAAAAGTTTGATAATTAGGCTGGAAGCCATGTGAAAATATCTGAAGAAACTGAAGAAAATGAGGCTTCAACCTGGGATTAAGATTGAAGAGACAGATTCTTATACCCATATTCACATTAAACAGAGAGTAAGTGTACTTCTTTCTATACACACACGTGTACGTGCACACACACACACACACACACACACACGATTTACTGCATAAATCCTTAAGATATGGCCACAAGTCCTATCATTTCTTGCATTCATCCACCTGGCATGCATAAGAATGTTACTCTTGGGCTTCCTTGGTGGCGTAGTGGTTGAGAGTCTGCCTGCCGATGCAGGCAACATGGGTTCGTGCCCTGGTCCGGGAAGGTCCCACATGCCGCGGAGCGGCTGGGCCCGTGAGCCGTGGCCGCTGAGCCTGCGCGTCCGAAGCCCCTGCTCCGCAACGGAAGAGGCCACAACAGTGAGAGACGCGCGTATAGCAAAAAAAAAAAAAGAATGTTACTGTTCTCTTTTTTTCCCCCCCAAATCCAGAGAGTGTAATTTGCTTTCTCCCTAATTCAAAGTCCCATCCCACAGTCCTATGAAAACAGTCATTTGCATGAATGAAAATTTAGCTCTAGGAAGACCATAGGGAGTCGGCTCATATTGACAGAAAGATTTTAAAATGCATTTTTTTTCTTGTTCAGGGATGATAACACCATTGGAAGCAAGAGAAACAGCACACTTCTCCAGAAACTGCCACTAAAACGTCCTTTCTCACAACCTCCGAACCTTCACATGAGCTACACAATTTGGCATGCTCAGATGAGAAAAGGCAGTCTTCACAACTCAGGGTCAAATAAATTACCTGCTGACTTGGACATAAGTTAATTTAAGCTAGGCACGAATATAAGTTTTAAAAAATACCTTAAAAATGTATTAAGCATTCAGGCAGTCTTTCACTGAACAAATCCATAAGATGAAATTAATCTGATCATATAGTATACATTCTTTCTTCTTAACAGAATCTCCATCAACCACTTTTTAAAAAACAGACCTCTTCTTTATTTTCCAATCAAGATAGCAATGCCAATTTATAATAAAACCCTCAAGTAAAAATCATAAACACAGTAACTGGCCTCAACTATTCCATCCTTCCTTCAGAACTGATAGTAAATTAATGTAGAAATATATACCATTAGTATTCATTTTTGAAAATTGATGGTGCTGATGATTTATATACAAATGGAAAGTATTTTAAACATAAAGAAAAGATCTTTCTCAATGCTGTACACAAGACCTTATCACCTATTTTGTTTAAACAGAAGTGATGTTGAACATGGTGTTTGTTTGCAGTCTGCTTACCAGATGGCCTCACTACTCAAATTTCCCATTAACTAGCTGATTTGGGAAATCAGAATCTCACTTCTAATTTATTTCTGACTTATTAAGCATGGGTTCCAGAAAATCCCGTGATAAAAATATTCAGTTCTAATTTTTGCTATCCTCAGTTCTTCATAAGGCAGATACTCCGTGTTAGGTAGATCTACAATTTTGATCTATCACTGTAGTCATGGAAAAAAGTTAACTCTTTGGCTTTTCTGGATTCAGCTTTTCTGCCTGAACTGAAAACTCATTAAAATGACAAGGATCATAAAGGTGTATCACGGTACAGCCTTACCCATTTATTAACCCTTCAAATAGGGGCAAAAATCCTCTTCTTCCTCCAGGTGGATGTAAAGATGATATATCTTTAAGTAGCCCTGTTAACAGAGGGCTGGTAGCCTGTTCCCAAGCCAGTCATACTGTCTGGATTAGATCTCAGCAATCTGTTTAGCCATAATCTAGAGATGGTTTCTTTATTCTATGTACTTATAAGAAGAAATAAAGTTAGAAATAGAAGAAAATTACATTACTAAATATGATTATCCAGGATTTCAAATTCTAGGCACAGGGATACAGAAAGAGAAGGAAAGTAAAGAGAAGAAAAAATATATTTATATATACATATACCAGCTCATGATTTGGTCTAGTTTAAAAAGAAACAAATTATTACATTAGAAATATTTTTTCAGTATATATTTAAAGAAATAATAAGAGCTACCAGTTTAGACTGGGTGGCTAATGCTGTGCATTAAAAAAACAAATCCATTTTCTATAGATTTTACAATTACACCTATAATTTTTACCTTGTTTATAAGATGCCAAAACCATATTCTCATCTTCAACTTCAAAAACTGTGTCCACATCTATTTGCCTTTGGATTAAAATGGCCTTCAATTTTCCGAAGTCATTTGACTTTAGAGCCTCAAGGAAATTTCTCTTAACTAACTTGGCAGCTGCAGATTTAGTGATAGGGGCAGCCGTGCTGTCCATCCTTCCTCTCCCTCTGGAAGCTGTGTTGTGATTTATCAGGAGAGCGGCACCAAGCTAACAGGCACATGCTAGAGAGCCCACAAACTGTCAGCTAATTTTATCCCAAAGTATGCTGATCCGTTCTATTTATATAGGGATCATTTCAAACTTCAAAATATCCTTCTTGGCTGTCACTGCACTCTCAGGTCTTTTAAACTGGTTCTATACGAACTAATTCATTGAATAACATGGTGTATCAATATGAAGGAAAACCCTCACAATACATTTCAGAGAATGAAATGTCACTATTATTTCTTATACAATCAAAGTAATAATGTAAGATTTAAAAGCTCTTAACTTTTATTTTTTTTCCCTCAGTAAAAACATCTGGTGCCCAACTGGAGATCCAATGTCTTGCTCTGATTAACCAATAGCCACAAATGAAAATTTGTTACAGTTGCTGATACATGTGCTTATGAAAACCTATAAAATTCTGTAATAAGAGCTTGCAAAATCAAGCACGGTCATACACATTTGAAAACAAACAGAAGGTTATCAAGTGACTTAGACTTGAAAAACTTCAACATCATGAAAGAAAGCAGCGTAGGGTGATGGTGGTAGGGGACTATTTTAGGTAAAAAGAGACTAAAGAGACAAAACAGCTAAATGCAATGATGGAGTAAACTTTATTTAATCTTGTATTTTAAAAAATCAGTTAGAAAAGACTATATTGGTACAGTTGTGGAAATATGAATATGGACTAGATATTACTTGATAATATAGAGTTATTGTTAATTTTTTAAGGTGTGGTAAAACTATTGTGGTTATATAGAATAATATTCTTATTCTTAAGGGGTAAACTGTCATGATGCCTAAAGTTTCTTTTCAAATAATTCAGAAATACAGAAATAAATGTGTATATATATATATATGTATACGTATATACATGTATACATACGTGAGTGAGTGTGTGTGTGTAAATAGAGACAGAAAGAGAAAGCAAATGTGGCAAAAAATTAAAAGTTAGCAAATCTAATGAGGGATTTATGGATGACCATGATACTATTTTTTCAGCTTATCTGTAAGTTTGAAATTTTCCAAGAGAGAAAAATGCTCAATTTTTAAATGTACAAATCATTACAAATTAGAAAAATTGTGATAGTAAATTTGAACATAAAGAAATTACACTTTATATATTGTCTCTGGGAGTCAAAACTGGTGCAAACTTTCTGCAGAATAATTAGCAATATGAATTTTAAAAAACTAAAAATGATAATAGTATTCAATTCTTAGAAGTTACATAAGCATATAGACATGGATGCAAATCATAACATAGTATTTTAACTTATTTCATTGATGTGTAACACAAATACAAGAAAGTAGAAAGTGACAAGTCATAAGTATACGGCTTGCCCAATATTTACAAAGTGAACACACCCCTGTAACCAACCCCCAGGTTGAACCACAGAGTAGTTCAGGTACACTTGAAACCCCCTTTATGTCACTTTCTAATCCAAATACTCACCTGACCTCCAATGATAACGATTATCTTGACTTCTAATACTGTAGATTAACTTTGTTTAATGTTTAATATTTTTGTTAATATTCTTAATTTTAAATCTTCAAGAAGATAAAATTTCAAGCTTAACATAGTGTAAAGTATTTGTTCTGAAATAACGGATGGATAAATGAATAAAAATGTATATATAGATGATTATATTGTTAACAATAGTAAAAAACATGGAAGCAATCTAAGTGACTGACAGTAAAAAATTTGATAAACAAATTATGTCATATCCATGTAATGAAACACCCTTCAGTCATTATGACTAGGTAGATATATACTGATTTTAAAATATCTATGAGATAAGTAATTTATAAAATAGTATATGTAGTATAAATATTCTTTTAAAATATCTATACTTATATAATGTACAAATATATATGTATATATTTACATAATTTGTATCTATCTATATAATGTATAAATGTGTACTAAATGCACACGTAGGAAGAAAAATCTGTACGCATGCATCATTTCCCAAATATCATTAGCTTTTATCTCCTAGTGCTAAGATTACATCTGATTTCTTCTTTATCTCTTTCTTATTTTCTGAAGTCAACTACAATGAGCACAACTTACATTTGTGATAAAAATGTATTTCTGCACTGAACGTATTAATAACGATAACTTGGTAATGCAGCATAAGCACAGAACTGTAGATTCCATAAAGTAAGGAACTAAATCATTTTCCTGCCCTCAATGCCCAGTATGAATGAATAAATGAATAATGAATGAATAAAGAATTATTCATTGATTATTTACAACGTCCTTAGCACTATACTTGGTTGAGAATAAGATACTGTTCCTTTTATGTCCACATGCGTGACTCAAGTATAGCAATTATTGATTGATATGTTTTGTCCCTTTTTGACAAACCTAAGAGAAAGAAAAGCATTCCTGGTAGTGGAAACAGAGACATAGAGGAGTTTTACTTTATTGAAGGATAATTAGTCCTGGAAAAGATAACCAAAATTCACACCTAAAATTAAGACTGAATTTCACAGTTGGGCGGTGGGGGTGGGGTTCTCTTAATTCATCTTGAAAAAGAAAAGCAAAAATTTACATATTTTCATCTAATATTTAACTTGTAGGTTGAACAGTTACTTGTATAATTCATAGAACCACAAAATACAATGTTTACTATTTTTGGAGAAAGATATTTAATTCTTCTGATTCAATTTCATAATAACATGCAGCAATATACTTTACCTTTTGAATGGTTTTTGTCAAACTAATATATAAAAAGAATCATATTTACAAACATACTCAAGAGCTTCAACAGATTTGCCAAGGGCCTTTCTTCATCCTTTGATATTCCAATGACATACAAACTCAATGGCTGGAGTTCCCTCTAAAACCAATCAAATCCTCATGCTCTCAAACTTTTCTTATTCAATTATTAACAGAAATAACACTGACAAATTGCCATTAGTAAATGGTTTTGTATGTGATTTCGGCAGTTCTCCAACGTTTTCATCAACCTCATGAAATCTTAGCTGATTTACAAAATTTGTAATTTCACTTTGTGATGGACATCAGAAAACCCAAGTGAGATATCGACCCAACAGTCAAAGGTATGTTCTCATATTTGAGTTTGCCACCTTGTAACCTGAGGGACTAAGATAATGGGTGATCAGTTAATAGGCTCCATAATTCTTAACAGTAATAAAGTTTTTAATCTAACCTTACCATTCCAAATTTTACATTTTCTGCTTTCAAGAATAAACAATAAGTTGAGAGGGAGGGAGGCAAATACCAATGAATATTGAAGAGAAAATATCAGATAATACATAATTAAATCTCACATTGTGGTTCACAAAGCAATTCATTCCATTATTAGAAAGTTAAAGTCAGAGCTTCTTTGTTATATTGAGTCAAAATCTGCTTATTCATAATTTCTTCCCATTAAGTCTAATTATGAACATGCAGTTATACATTTATAATTATACTCTTTCTAAGATTTGAAAATAGCATTCTCTCTCATTAATCACTGTTTTCCTCAGGTAGTGTCAACTGTTCCTTTTTGGGGTGATTTTCAGAATTCTCTTGTCCTGCCTGTTCTCTTCTGGATCCTCTTTAGTTGACTGATAAATGCCCCTCTTAAATTTTGGTGCCTAACATGGAACATAATATTCCTAGAGGGAGCTGAAAACAAAGGATTCTGATGGATGACACCAGGGACACTCTGTTTTTGTTGAAATTGTATTGGGATTCTTAGAGGGCACTTTGCAAACTTGCCTCGTGTTACAGTTGTAATTCCTTCAACAAATACCTACTCAGAACCTTCAATATGCCAGACACTTATTCAGAGCACTGCAGTAGACAACAACAACAAAAAATCCCTGCCCATGTGGAATTAAGCTAATGGATTTAAGTAGTAATGAAGTCACCAGATCTTTCCAATCTCCTGTACACTAGAAACTGTCACAAAGTTGTAATTCACTGAATTTCATACAGAAATAATAGTTTGTTTATATGCAATTAATTGATCTGGTCCCCCTTATGGGTTTTCTACATAACTTAGTGGCAAAGGGAAGGACAACTTAATTTTAGTCCAATCGGATATGCTTAGTCTCATCCAAATATTTAGCAGTCTCTTTAGGTAAATCCTCAGTCTCTTTGGATAAAAGTCTCTATCTTTGAGAATTTTGAATTTCCCTCTAATATGGTCATTTCTAATATGGATTTCCCTCTGAAAATACAGGATATGTATAGGAGCAATACTAATTCAAAATACTACTTCAGTATACTAATACTTAGCATCCAGAATCAATTAGAAGAGAATTTAGCCATAAATAAGCAGTATGGCTAGACCAGTGTACACCAGGTGAAGATCAGTCATGGGTAGGAATGCAGCTTATATGACCTCATGAGAGGAGAGGCAGTCCTAAGATGAACTCATTGTCCTCTAGACCCTCCCTGATCTTCATAGCAGAGTGGCTCCTCTAAATTGGTCTTGTCTGGGTATATTCAGGTTTCTGGTGTCCACCACTGGAGAACGTGATCCTAGTCATTTGCCTCCAATCTTGATATCCTCAAATACCACAGCCTCTGGCTATGTTAGTCCAATGTGTACTCTTAAACTCTGTGTCCTCTCTCCAGTCACACTGCCACTCTCTCACACTTCATACAGAGACCATGAAGAACCAGCAGCTTTCTATAGCCACCTTCTTGCCATCTTTTTGGGGCCAGAATGGACATGGACCTAAGCTGAGGGCTGGGGTTCTCCAGGGGGTCTACATTCTCCCTGATGCTGAGCCACTGATCTCAGCATCTTCAGACCTCCTCAGGCATATCTTGTTACCAGGTCCCCTCCCCTCTCCATGGCTCCACCAACGTTCAACTCGGAAACAAGTGTGTGACTAGGGATGAGAGTGAGGCATCTAACCCCTCAACCAACCTATATCTCTTCTCATAATCCCTCAAGACTTCCAGCCTTCCTGACTAAAAGGGTCCAGTTTTAGACTTCTTACTTCCTCTTTAACTTTTTCTTTGTCTCCCTAGGTCAGCAAGCTTGTTGACCTCCCTCCATAGGTGGAAGAGCTGTCATTTTTGCATTGTGGAAGAAACTTTGGATCCTGAATCCTTTGAGCATGGTTCTTGATATACTAAAGAAGGAGATACAATGATTTAGAAAAAAATCCTCATTTTCTTAAAGCCTGATTTGCACAACTGTTGCATTTCTAAAAGTCAGCATTGAGATTTAAACCTTATCAACGGCCAATATATCCTAGGGTGTTCTCATACTTTCTTTCCGTGGGTTGATAAACATCAAGACTTGGCCCTGAAGGCTGAAGGCTACAAAGTACATGATTTAAGAATGAAAATTAAAAGTATTCATTTAATGTTTGGAAACAAATTTATAATTTTGACCTAAAGAAAGGACTTTAAGTTTTCCCACAGAAGCTATTTAGGTCCCATCTCATAACTATAAAAATAAATAAATGTAAATTCTGCAGACTATTTTGAGAAAACAAAGCAAATTTCCATGAAGAAATATAGAAAACTGAGAGTCATCTGGATTATTGTGCTAAAAAATCAATTATTGGGCTTCCCTGGTGGCGCAGTGGTTGAGAGTCCCCCTGCCGATGCAGGGGTTGCGGGCTCGTGCCCCGGTCCAGGAAGATCCCACATGCCGCGGAGCGGCTGGGCCCGTGAGCCATGGCCGCTGAGCCTGCGTGTCCGGAGCCTGTGCTCCGCAACAGGAGAGGCCACAACAGTGAGAGGCCCGCATACCACAAAAAAAAAAAAAAAAAAAAAAAAAAATCAATTATTGACCAATTTATCTGAGCGGAAGAGGATAAAACTAAGAGATTATTATTTGCACTTAGAAAACAAATAGCAGCTTAATTAAAATACCCCTCAAGGTCATTCTAATATACAGGAAGTAATGGGACCAATGCTAATAAAACACATTTGAGAGCTTTCCACATTATCCAGACCACTGCTTCAAGCCACCATCTCTCTAGGCCTCAGGAGGCAAAATTACACAGAGACTATATTTCACTCTGTCTATTCAGGCCCGTCAGAAATTCCTGTCTCCTCTGATCTTAAAAATAAAAACTCCCCATCCCATAAGAAGAGTTTTTTATTAGTGTTTCACAACATGCTCAGGACAGTGTCCTCTCCTCTTGGAGCAAAGTGAAGAACCTTCTAACAAGGTGATGATATTGTGCAAGGGGCCTGGAAGACCCTCTTGTACTCTCTGAGGACCTATAGGGGAGGCAGCAGGCACAGAAGCCTGGCTGTTTGTTTTCTTGATGCCTGTGTACAACATAATCTGACCACTTGGAGTATCTTTTCTGAAACACAAATAGCTCCTTGGTCCCTGAAGGCATTTAAACATGAATTTGATGCTACTAAGCCAGCAACTACCTATCAAAGGCAACCATAGAGAAGAAATCAGAAGCCAAGGCTTCTAAGATATACCTACAGAAACCAAAACTTCTGTGAAAACAGAACCCCTTGGGCCTCCCTGACTTTCCTAGGCAGATGAATTAGGATGTCCTTGCCATCAGCCCCCAGAAATTGTTGATAAGGTGGTCTGATATATTTTTCTTCTTAGCTGCTATACTTAAGTCTACCATGTAGCATCTTACCGATTACATGTCATCTTGTTTTGTTTGTTATTGTGTCATATATGTTACTGTTAATGTTTTGTATAAAGATTGCTTTTGGTTATAGGTAACACCAACAACTGAAACTGACAAATAATAAAAAAAGATTTATCGGTTTACAGAATGGACAATTCCAGTTAAAGCATGGGTTTCAGGAGAGCTCCGATCCAGGGATTTATAAAGTCATCAGGGCACTTTCAGGTTGCTGGTACTGTTAGTGGTATAATTACAATTGTCATCATTATTTCTAGTTTACAGATTAGGAAAACTAAGAATGCAAAGACTGTAAGTGAATTATACAAGGTTAAATGACAAATAAGTGACAGATCCAAGATTCAAGCCTACTCCTTGAGACTCTAAACCAATGTTGCTATTGGAGCAAAGCCTTTTTATAGAGTTTTGTGAGGCATTGTATTATGATCACTGAGTAACCTAGGAAAAAAATCTGCTTAATTTACCTCTTCATTCAGTAAACACTGATTAGGAACCTACTATGGGCCAGGCACTGTATTAGTCATCTTTTGCTACATAACAAGTAACCCCAAAATGCATGACCTTAAAGCAATAATAATCACTTATTATCTCTCACGGTTTCTGTGGGTCAGGAAATTCAGACAGGACACTATGGAAAAGGGAAAGGCTTGTCTCTGCTACACGATATTTGAGTCCTTTGCTGAAAGACTCAAAGGCTAGGTGTTAAAAGATCCCCTTTCAAACCGGTTTGGTCACTTAGCTACCAAGTTGGTGCAGGCAGTTTGGTTCCTGTCCATGTACTCCACGGGGCTACTTGAATGTCCTCATGACATGGCAGCTGGCTTCCCCCAGAATGAAGAACCCGTGAGAGAATGTTGGAAGCTGCAATGCCTTTTATTACCTGACTTAGGAAGTCATACACCACCACTTCCACCATATTCTTTTGGCCACACTGAGCTGCCCTTATTTGATGTGAGATGAAGATAAAAGAAAGGCATAGGGGGTACTTCCCTGGTGGCCTAGTGGTTAGGATTCGGGCTTTCACTTCAGGGAACCGGGTTATATCCCTGGTCAGGGAAGATCCCACAAGCCACACAGTGTGGCCAAAAAAAGGAAAAGAAAAAGAAAAAGAAAGGCATGAATACCAGGAAATGAGTCATTGGGGTTCATCTTAGCCACTGCTGGGGCTCTTCTTAAGCACTGTAAACACATGAAGAAAATCCCTACCTTTATGGAGCTTGTGTACTAGTGAAGGGATCACAGGGGAATCAAACAATTAAAAAAACAGTAAAAAACATAGTTTGTCAGGTGGTAATACCTGCTATAGAGAATAATAAACTAGGGAAAGTCTATGATCCCAACCAGCCCATAAGTCACCCACGTACAGATCAGAAAAATTTATGTTCCTTTGCGTCAATAAGTGAAAAAAAGCATCCCCCACTTCCAGGCTAGTCCTGGGAAGGTGTTATGGTCTTGGAAAGCACGGCAATTTCAAATATATGATCAGAGAAGTCCTCACTTTCCCTGAGCAAAAACTTGAAAGAAGTGTGAGAGCAAGGCATGCTGACATCTAGGGGAAGAGCTTTCTAGGTCACAGGAGCAGGAAATGCTAGTGCCCTGAGATAAGGAAAAGGAGGTGACCCTAAAAGGCCATCCTCATTCAGATACCTCTACCTCTTTTCAGGTATTTTTGAAGCTCAATAAAGCTTAACAGTGGAACTGATGTATGTCATTTATTTCATTTCTTATACTTCCTGAACCCAAGTCCAATTCTCTAAGTTAAGCCTAGAACAGCATTTTTGTATTTGCTGTGTGTCTGGCCTGGTAGTAACTTCTCAAAAATGGCTTATCATTGATGATAGTTTTATATTTTCCATAAATAAGCAGAAAAGTACACACTTCATTTTATTTGCGGATATTCAGTATTGAAGTGGAGCAAACACAAACATTTCTCAAACTATATTAGGGTTTCAATTCTCTGTTCTCCAAGGTCCCTATATCACCCTTCATGTCGGGGCATGGCAGACGATTTGTAACAGAGACCTCACAAACTAGTACCATTACAGCTATACTTTTGTAACAATGCAGATCAAGTCTGTGTGCTAAGCATACTATTTCATAAGAACAATTTCCATGGCTGAAAGAATCAAAACAAACAATGTATATAAATGTGATTTGTACATTGTAAAGCATTCCAGAAGCATTACAGGATTACTGTTGCTGCTGTTCATATCAGTGAGAGCAAAAAGAACATCACAACTCTCCTGAGAAAGAAAAGTCTCCTGAGTAGTTCCTGGTGTCACTGTAAAAGAGCACTGGACTGGGAAACCTGGTTGTGTTCCCAGCTCTGGTGATAATTAGCTGTGTGTGTTTCAAATAATTCAAAATACCTCTCAATGACTCAGTTTCCTCTAAATCAAAATGAGACCTACTAGACCCACTCCTCAGCCTTTAGTTTTTCTTTTTTTCTCTCATTGAATTCAGGGTCTCCTGGATGTTGGCAAAGCTTGACAGTGTTTTACAAGGGCAGAAGTCCATGCCCCCTTCTCTGAATGGGCTGCCCATTACCCTTGCCCACAGAGAGGGTCAGTTTCTGTCTTCAACCAGTTGGGGGCGCTGGAAGAACTCTTAAAACCATCTCAATTCTAAAGTTCTTGGTGGAATTACAAACTGGAAGCGTGTGTTTAGCTTAAGATCTGTTTTTAAAAATCCCACAAATGACTGAAATGAGCAATAGGGCTCAAAATCCTTCTCAAGCACATCTTCGCTTAGAACTATATTTGTGGCCTGGCATCCTTCTCTTTGGAATGCTGAAGCCATTCTTGAGCCACTACTACACACTTGGAATTAATATCAGTGAACAAACTAGCTGTCTTCCATGTGAGAGTATTTAGACTGAATTTGTAGAGCATCACTCTGAGCTTTTCTAGAGCTTCTTGGTCGCTGGCACCATGTTACATTGTCCTCTTTCATTTGCTCCCTTAATGAGTGGTGGATGACAGAATGGCTGGATTGACACACAAGCAATAACCAAGCTCTGGTCCACCTGAATTCTGACAGACTACATTTAATGTCATCGTTGACTGTGAAAGACAAGGTTTCTTGAGATAAAACATCCCTGCGCACACAGGGGGGCACTGACTCTGTGCTCCAGGTCTCCTAGCAACTGGCCTGCATTTACATGCCCTTCCAGCATGCTGCAAACGCCCACTGCAGCTTGTATTTCCATCCCTCACCCTGTTATACACTTCACAAAATCAACTCGAGGGATTCATTTACCACAATCTTGTCTCATCAGAACACATGCAGCACTTGCATCCGCTTTTTAAGTTTGACAAATTTACAAAGCAAGAGGGAAGAAAACTGCCCTTCCCTTTCAGGTGTTAAAGACATCAGACTGTTCTGAGTTGTCTTTTCTAACATTCTGGAACGTCCGTTAAGACCTACAGCTCTCAGAAGCCAGTAAGCTGTTTACCAATTGCAAAGGTTCCTCAACTTTATTTTATGTTTGTGGAGATACTAAGCTGTGAATGCCCACAAAATGCATGAAAGCTGTTTGTGCTGGAGCACTGCTGAACATAACACATAATCTCTGGGTTCTTACAGAGAAAATTTTGCATGATGAGTCATGCAGACAAAGCTTCAGTTACAGGAAAACCATAGGAAAATAATCTACCTAAAGAAAAACAGCATTCTTGCTTTTTCAAGAACTTATTTACTTGTCAAGGAGAATCACAGAATTTTAAACTAGACAATAGTTTTGACTTAAGTGTATCAAACCTACTTATTTAAGGAAAAAAAGTACTGAGACCAGATAGCTTGTGTGACTTACTCAAGATTCCACAGTTAATCAGTGGCAAAGTGGAGACTCAGACTTAGGGTCAAGCTTCATACTTTAGTTTTTGATGCTGCCTCTCTACAGTTCTCATTTTATACCTCCTCTCCCCGAATGGACTTAGCAGTGTGAAGGAAAAAAAGGCAGCCACTTCAGTGCACACGGGAAAGTCAGCCTACTCTCTTTAAAGTGGATACATTTATGAAAACTTTACAAATTTGTAAAACAAGCAGTGTTCAATTATTATTTTATATATGTGATACTCTGTTGTGGTTGCTATGTATTCAGAGGATTCAAAAGCTGACACAGAGTTCATCCTTTGGTAGATATTTAAGAATGCTCTCTCAGAAAGAAATCCACAAATATAGCTTCTAACAACAAAGCACATTTAGAAGCTGCAAACATTTTTCTGGAGAGAGAATTAAAGCCATGCTGTTAGTGGTCATTTATGTGCTGTCTTTAACACACCAGGCCACATGATGGCAGTATTCCTCAGTAAATGAACCTGGAAAAACAACTGCAGTATTCCCCTGGGGAAAAAAAAATCTACGCCAATGCAGATAAAACTCGATCCAGATTAAATCACAAACATGGGTTAAAAATTGGGGGGTTGTATCCACTTAAACCATATCTTTTATGATCATATTTTCCTACAATGAATTTCTCTTCAGAATTTGCCATGGGTCTAAGATGTTATAGAATGAATTTCAAGATGTGAGTGGTTAGCAAATACATAAATATAAGTTAAACGTTGTTTGGAGGGGGAGGGCAGTTGTCGGTCTACTGTTTGTTTTCACTGCGATGGTATTAAGAAGAGCATTTAAAAGAATAAACGAAATATGTTTTGTACCGTGTGTCTTTAGATTCTTTCCAGACCGTTACTGTCTTATGAGTCTGTCTCTGGGTGGGAAAGCAAGGCAAGCTTGCTTCTCATGCTCAGAATTTTCCTCGTAGGCTGAAAATATTCCCTCTAAGACGAGAAGATTTCCTGAGTCTCTTCTAAAAAGGCGTGAAGCCACAGATGGAGGTGAAAGCAGCAGCTACTGTCAGTCAAGGCCCCAGGCAAGACTGTGAAATCAAAGATTTGTTCCCGTTTCCCAGCCCCGGTCCTTTCTAGTGTCTCTTAGGCTGCCCCGTGATAGCACCAGGGGCTAAAAGAGCTAGGTTTGTCCTCTAGATCTTTCTTCTATTTCTTGATCCTTCCTAGGTGGATTTCATATTTGAAACACAGGTTGTGAACTTTCTATAAATCTTACAACGAATGTCAGTTACCTGCAAGGGAATATCTGGGGACAGGCATACAATGTACACCCAACTTATACAGCTAACAGACTGGCCGGAAGCTGTCAGATGACTCTCTGGGCTTGCCTGGCAGTCCTGCCACCGCATACCACAATTCAACAACTATTGTCAGAGTTATCATTTATGTGTCTGACACTCTGGTAGGAGTGGCACAGCAGGATGAGTAGGAGAATGCAGCCCCCGACCTCAAGAACTTACAGTAGAATCAAAGAAATGAGAAATACAGACTATACAATAGGGCAGAATAGAATATACTGTGAGAGTATTATGGAAGGAAGAGCTCACACCTTCTGATTGAAGGCTCAAGAAAGATTTCATACAGGAAACGATATTTGACATAGGATTTTGATAGAAACTGAAAAACTTCAAGTGTTTGGTTATACTGTGACACCACCTAGGAATGCGCTCTCCCCTAAATCTCCACTCACTGAAGGCCCTTCCCAGTCTTAACCTATGTCAACTATCCCTCATGGCAGGGAGTGAGGGCATAGGGAGAGAATGGTAATCCAATTTTACTAAAATAAAAAGAATCTCGGGGCTTCCCAGGTGACGCACTGGTTGAGAATCTGTCTGCCAATGCAGGGGACACGGGTTCAAGCCCTGGTCTGGGAAGATCCCACATGCCGCAGAGCAACTGGGCCCGTGAGCCACAACTACTGAGCCTGCATGTCTGAAGCCTGTGCTCCGCAACAAGAGAGGCTGAGATAGTGAGAGGCCCGCGCACCGTGATGAAGAGCGGCCCCCGCTCGCCGCAACCAGAGAAAGCCCTCGCACAGAAACGAAGACCCAACACAGCCAAAAATAAATAAATAAATTTATTTAAAAAAAAAAAAAAAAAAAAAAAAAGAATCTCAACCGGAGAAATAGAAGATAACACTGGACACCTGATTTGGGTCTATAACTATAGGAGGCCTTGAATGCAAATAGAGCAGTTCATGTTAAACCCCACCAATAATGGGAATCACTGACGAATGCCAATACTCTGGGTTGTAATTTTACATCCAAATTCTGTATCCAGCTGGGCATAGGGAGAACTATGTAAGAAAAGACAGTCATTAAATATAACTGATGACTTATTCTATTCTATTGGCAGCCTGAATTATGGTAAGGGTTCTCAAACTTTAAGGTACTTCAGTATCATCTGGAAAGCTTGTTACATTGCAGACTGCAGGGCCCTAACTCTCAAAGTTCTGATTAAGTGTGTGTGAGACCTGAGAATTTGTTCAGAGCCAGTGCTGCTGGTCTGGGGACCACACTTCAAGAACAATTAGTTTATGGGTTCTATAGAATATTTGTCAGGTTAGAGAAAGCTACCTCGTCCTAAGGATCATACCACAAAAATACCTCCTAAGCCCTTCCCTGATTATGGTTTCTATATTTCAATGATTGGGAACATCAGATAATTTTTATCTTAACCACATGCCTGTTCTGAATTTTAAAAAAAACTTGCTGTTGAAAACATGGTATGCATATAATATAAAAATGAGTTTTTAGAATTTGTTTTATTTCCATCACAGACCTCATTGATTTGAAACTGTATGTTAAGTGATCATAACCAGCTATTGGGGGCTATAGTAACTTAGAATGTTGAAAGAAATATACAAAATCAAAGACCCAAGAAAAGAAATTTAAATGATAATGAGATGACTGACTATCCCATTTGATAAATTTTATTTCTTTAAAATCTCAAAACATATAAGATATTATTAAGTTCTATAGTCTATGTATATCATATTTTTATATTTTGGCCAAAAAAACAGAGAAAAATACAAATGGCCATTTATATACATAAAAGGCTGGGGTAATCATTCAATTGAATAGCCAAGGAAAGCTAATGGACTACAGTTCAGGACACGTATGCTCTTGGGAGCTAACGTGAGATCAGGAAACTGTATCAACCTGATCATGTGATGTACAGTCTGGGCCCTATCTGTTATAGGTGTGCCTCTGCTTTTAGCAAATACCACACATAAAAAGCCAGCTTTACAGAAAAGGACAGGATTCATTGAAAAATCCTAGAAGAGTCTTTGAGATAATTTATGGCTTTATTTTACAGTTGCTGAAGGTGAAGTATAAAGAGGAAATGTGTCCAAAGCCACCCAGTTTCTTCTTTCCATCCCCCATCCCATCTAACCTGATAGTGAGTAAATACCTTCCCTTCTCTGATTTCCCACACCCTTTGCTTCCACCAGCCCTTGAGTCTCTCACTATTGTTCCCCATCTGTTGGTTCTGTCTCTCCAACAATGATTGCAAATGCCTCAAAAACAGGAGCAGCTTCTTCATCCCTCTCCTGAATTCCCTATGGATACATTAAGGGGCTGATTATTCCATTTATTACAAAAAAAAAAAAAAAGAAGAAGAAACCTCCAAATTACAAAAGCATTCACAATAGGATCTGTATTCTATAGGCTCTTTCAGGTTGCAAGAGCAATGGAGACCAATCGTGTTTCCCTCATTAATGGGGGTTTATTGTGAGGACAAACAGGACGCAGACTTAGCAGCTGCACACACAGCCGGCCCCACCAGGAACTCCTCACTGCCTGTTATTGTCCTGGATGAACCTGTAGCTCCTATAGCCCAGGCCGTGCAGCTGCTCTCCTGACTTCACTGCTTACCCTCTCTGTGCCTCGGGTCCTTCATCTTTAAAATGGAGATCATCATAATACCTACCTCGCTGGCTTGTTGGGAGGATTAACTGGGTTGACATATGTAAAGCTCTTACAGGGGTATCTGGGGCATAGTAAATGCTAGAAGATGATGGCCATCACTATTAATTCAGCCCCTCCCCAATATCTCCTTGAATATGAGGGTTCTGGCTCCTCTGAAAGATACAGGCACAAAATTCCCTTTTTGTCTTCTCTGAGAAGTTGGCTTTTCCCCCCAACATAGTTTATGCTCATTGGTATCATTACTGCCCTGGTGCAGAGAATCAGCTCACTGCCCTTACTTCAGAAAACGCCTCAGGAGCGACTGATTCCATGGAAACTCACCACTGGTGAACAATCATTTATTCTAGTGCCAGACTGCTGGAGGGTTGAGAGAGGAAATGGAGGATTTATCAGATTAGCTTCCCTGTACTGAGGCAGTTTGAATTTTCTCTACAAGTTTTGGCAAATCTTGACTTAACTATAGCATGGCTAAATTCTACAAACACTGTGAGGTGGGAAATAGAAATTTCCAGGAAGACCTGAGCTGAAATTGTAGAGTTGGACCTGTGTGAGTCTGCAGGAACACTGCTTGGGGCTGGCTGCAAATCTAGCTGAGGTGTTAATGTTTTATCATTCTGCAAAGAGGCTCTCTTGTAGTTAGCCCCGCTGTTGAATATGGAGTCAGTTCTGAGCCTTTTTGCTCAAGGCTATGCACGTGGACCTAGGCAGAACATCCTTAAAGCCCCTATTAGTGAGAACTGACTGCTTTCCCTTGTGAAGACAAGCAGTACATTGCAGTAAAATGCAAATCCACTAACAGGCAACTGCAGATTTATAGCACTGCAGTTCCAGAGGAATCACAGGAAATAGAACCTTGTCTCTCCTGGTAAATCGGGGCTACAAACTTCTCCAGATTGCTCAGGACTCCACACAGGAATGGCTACACAATTTGCAAGGCCCAGTGCAAAGTGAAAATATGGGATCTCCTGTTTAGAAATTACTCCGACTTTCAAAATGGTGACAATAGAGGATTAATACAAGTGCTGGATCTTTCAGAGCATAGGGCCCTGAACAACTGCCCAAGTCACATGCCTATGAAACTAGATCTGATTCCAGGTGTCATTGAAAAATGGCACTTACGGTTTAAACACATCATATGACCTACGGGGAGAGAATATGAGTGCAGGGGTCAACCTTGTTTCCCCACCTCCTGCAGCCCTGGAGACAACCACCCCATCAGATGGGGGTAGAATCAAAACGGACCACATTGCTGAGCCCCGCCTAGTTTTACTAGTGATATTGTGTCATGCTACCACCACCACACACCACACACCACCCTTTGCTGTGAGTCTGAGGACACTCACACTCCCCCTCTGGTCCTTGTGGTTTCTGTTTTGCATTCAGTAAGAGATCGAGTAGCACAGTGCTTGAAAGTACAGACTCCGTACCATGGCTAGTTGTGCAACCTTGGGCAAGTTATTTAATCTTTCTGTGCCTCAGTTTCTTCATGTATAAAAATGTGGAGTAGCTGTCTAAGAAAGCAAACTATGTCAGCACACATAAAATACTTAGAATTGTTGTGGGTACACAGTAAATGCTTTACGGTATTAGCTGTTATTAACCTGCCACCTTTGTCCCAATTGAAATCTTCTGTTGCTACTATCAATGTCCTCTGGACTCCTGAAGTTCATGTTGGGGGTTGGGGCATTCCTCCACTGAGGCAAGAGGGTACTGGGCCAGGACTTCAAATTCATTACAGGCCAAAAATTCAGACATTTGTTTATATTTCCAAATGAGGTTAGATACATATGTTCACAGAGATACACTAACAGCATTGGAGGGCCTCTGTTCCTCCTACAAAAGTAATTGCTAAGTGTAAATATTTTAAGTTCAGTACAACCCTACTTTGGCATGTCTCCATTTTTAAGTATACCGGAGGCTGTGGAAATAGAGGGGGCCTCCTCAGCGTGTCAAGGGTCCTTGACACGGCCACTCCTGACCTTCCTCCTCTTTCCAGTAGTTAGAAAAGCAGAAACTGGAATCCACATTGTTTTGCAAAGGGGAAGCCCACAGGAAAGAGAAGGGAAAATAACATGGGCCCTGAAGCAGGAGCTCTAGGGATCAAAACTGACTCAAACTTCAGCCCTGTTTTCTGTGAGGCGGGCCACGTTCGTTGAAGGGAACATCTGTTTTTCTGTAGAATGGATTAAATGTACCTTCTTCCCTAAGTAAGTCACAGGGCTGCTGGCATTCGGGCAGGATAGATACTTCAGAAAACAGTAAGAATGGAGCCAAGGGGGAAAGGAAAAAAGGAGACATTTCAAAGAGGTCATCGAGAACCAAGTCACTCTGGTATCAATGATGGCTGAAAATGGAAATATGGCATAAAACAGGAGTTGAATTTAAAGCTCTAGAAGAAAACAAACAAAAGGTTGAGCTTACTTAAACAGGGTCATATACTATGAGTTATGTGTGAATTTCTTTCTCTTGTTTGGTGATAGATTAGAAAGGAATTTTAAATAAAACATAAATATCTTTCCTAATGGGAGGGGTGGAGAGGGAAGAAAATCTTACCTTTAGTTTCAAATGAATTAATGGATGGGGAAATGCAAAAATTATCATCAGCCTTTCTTCTTACCGTCAGTCACCACAGCTGCAATGTCTGTCCACACAGCAAACAAGAAATGAGAAAGTAGCTGCCGATGCAGCCTCTGCAAGGCTTTACTGTCCTCCTGGTGGTGCAGGGGTAGACAGGGAATCTTGAGCAAATCTGTGTACTCTCTGCTTGATAGATAAAAAGAGAATTTTATTGCACAAGGTTTATAAATGTGGCCCTTGCTACATGTGTTTGTTCACTTTTTAAAAAATTTTAATGGAAAAACAGTATTTTATTTGCTTAGATCTATGCATTTTAAGAGTCTTAAAAATAAGCGTAAAAGAGCTTTTACTGCAACATAAAGATCAAAGAGAGTCGATTTCCTCCCATAGCTATTTCTTCAGGTGTTTTTTATTCTGAAATGTTATCTTCTTCTTTTCAAAATGGTGCCCAGAATGAAAAAAACGATCTGTATTTAAATATTTGCATTATATTTCCTTCGCTTTTCAAGAAACTGTGTGCCCAGACATTTAATGGTCAGATTACACTTATAACGAAACTAGAACAAAAACTCAGAAATTGTATACCTGTAATTTGGGGGAATGTGTTTAAAATGAAAAACAAAAACCAAAAACTTTTTCCAAGAAGCTGTGTGCACTGTATTGGGATGGGCTACTCTGATTCAGAATCTGTTGCCATGGTGACCAATCTGGGTGCCTTGTGGGCTCTGTAAGACAGGCTAGTGTGGTAATTATATAAGCTGAAGTGCTGCTGAATAACCCCAGGAAGGCAGGACTGCCTCAGTGCAATTTCTAGGAAACCACTATTTTAAAATTCATACATCATAATGCCTTCTTCTTTTATATGGAAATCTACCATTTTGTATTTTTTGTCTATAAATGTGATGACTGATAGAGTAGAAAATAAAATTTACTAACTTCTGAACATCAGAAATATGTCAAATGAACTGTATATTATACTAATGAATTATTTCCAACAATTCTATTTTTTCATGACTGGATAATGAACCAGCAATTAAATGGCCTACTGTTTGTCATAATATGCCACGTGACTTAGTTTTTAAAAAAAATATGTAATATACAATAATTATAAAAGTATAAGTAGGTAATTGATTAGAACAATAAATCAATGCCATTTTTAACCTAAATAGACAAATTAAATTAGTTAAGTGTGAAGTGCAATTAATACATAGATTTCAATAATTTCAATGAAAAATATATTTAAGAAGAAGATACATACGAATCTTATCAATCTTTTTCATATTTTACATTTCACATTGTCACACGTGGTCATAGGCCATGCTTGTAACAGATAGATCATTACCTGACACACAGGAAATTGGTTTCTGATGATGATGTAATGTTATTCCTTCATTCAGCAAACAGTTACTTAATGAGAAAGCTAGATATTTCACTTTAAACAAGTCTTTTCACCTCCTCGGGTCTTCAGTTTCCTCATCTGTAAAATAAAAGTTCATATTCAGGGCCTTTCCAGATCAAAAATTCCACAGTTCTAGAACTCACAAGATAAAATAGTCTTCATAATCAGTTGTCTAGTACTTTTACTTTGAAGTAAGAAAACTACTATTCATTCAATACTGACCATATCTTGACACTGTGTTTGACATTTTACTTATATTACCTGTGGTACTATAAGGTAGGTACTGTAATCCCATTTAACAAATGAAGAAACAGGGTATATAATTTGAATCTAACTCAAATTTCATGTACTTTGTATTACACCATGCACATTAGTGAAGAATCTTCAGCTATCTGTATGGATGGATGATTTTTTTGTGATGATAAAGAAATGTAAAGTACAATTGTATGACATGTCAGAACTCTCAAAGCATTGATTTTTTTAATTATTAAAGAAATCTGAAATCAATGTGACAAAAGACTAAACTGAACTGTCATGAAATAGGGACTTGCAGATTTTTCTAAAGGCAATGGGATGTAAGAAGTAGACACTACTTAGTGCAAGAACAATGCTAAAAATGGGACTTAGACATTCTCTTACTGTTTTTGTCTAGTCATACTTAGGTGATTAATCATGGATCTAGGTCTGATGAATTGAATTTTATGAAAATGAAATGCTGGTAAAAATAACCATTGTAATGAGCACTTAAAATGACAGATATGACTTTTAGTATAGGTTTTCTTCATTAACCTGAGTGTTTTTTCTACTACTCCTCAGAAAGCACTTTCTCTCCCCCTGTATTTGGAGATGAGGCTGATAATGAAGTGGCTATTCAGGTGTCCACATTTATTTGAAAAATCATCGTGTATTCCACAAGCTCCCTCCATTACGTACATGGTCTTCTGTTCAGTAGTTTTACATACTTTTTACTGAATCAATACTGACCCTTTCCTGTTCTGTCCAAAGAAGAGCCCCCCCCCCCCCCAAATGCTTTATAACTCAGTGAATGCAGTTCTGGCTCTTTATCTTGGAGACTTTTTTGCCTCAAGTCCCAATGTTATACCCCATCTTGTTTTCTGTTGTGTGAAAGAGTGGTCTGATGACAGATTTCATTTCCCAGAATTTATTACCTATTGTGTATATTGCGGTTCAGTCACAATGACCCCATCTGCATTTAGGTTGAATGGGGGGCCCCCACCCTGACCCAATTTAATAAAAAAATAATGAGGCCACTCAAAGCTCATAGATGTGTCAGCACTATGAAAAGGGTCTATAATCAATGCAAATGTGATGTTTTCCTGCTTTGTGGAGCACAGAGGTTTGACACCCATCTCTTTTACTGGATCAAATCAGACTCCCTCTTTGCTTTGAGAATCTAATGAAAGGTATGGACTTTCTTCTTCCCTCAAAAAAAAAAAAAAAAAGCATGTGGCTGGATAATTTATTGAAATGTTAATTGGTGGGTTGTTTCATGCTCTAGTTTTTCCTCCCTCCTGTTTCAGGAATGTGGTCAAGCCTCTTGAGATGTGAATTGTCCCCCTGAGGTTGTACAGAGCACAACCTGCCAATCCATTCATGGGAGGCCTCCCGGAAAGTTCAGGAAGCTTTGTATTGCCCAAGGATGGGGCTGGGAGAGTATCAGTAATGATCGAGCTCGGATTTCCTGCCATCCAAGACAGAATGGAGGCTTGAGGTCAAGTTTAACTTGATTTAAAGTTTATTGCATAATGTGACGTTTTTGCACACTTGTGAGTAGATATAGGTTCCCATCCTCTCTATAATTCTCTGTACCCACACATAATTTTACACAGTATTTCTGAGAGTTTGTGACCTCCATCCTCCAATTCATCCTACCCCACTCTCTGAGGTCAATAATAAGAATGTTAACGTTTATTAAGCGATTACTATTGAGTTTTAACACAGAATAATTCATGTATTTTTAATGAAGAGGAGTAAGTGTTAAGAGGTTAAATAACTTTCTTAAGGTCACACAAGCCATATTGATGGAGGCAGGATTTGAATCCAGACACACATGGGGTAGCAGTAGGCTATACTGTTGCACAAAAGCCACTGCTCTAGGATGCCATCCTCAGGACTGAATTTTATTTCTTTTATCTTCCTTAGTTTCCTAAAGACATCCTTTAGTAAGCCACACCCCTGAACCTGGTCATAATGTAACAAATCCCCATACAAAGATCAGTCACCATTCACACTCTGACATATTAAATGAAGCGCCTGCTATGTACCATTACCTGTTGGACCCAGGCCCCCACCATGCCATCCCCACATCTTAGAAGAACTCTGTGGCCTTGACTGGCTATTTCACCTCTCCAAACTTCAGATTCCTTATCAATGAAATGGGGATGATAAAAATACCTATGACATGAGATTGTTGCATGAATTTTATCAAAAGCAGGGCACATTAATTACTTGGCATAGGATAGGGCCTAGTACATGAGTTCAATAAATGGCAGCTCATTGTTATAATTAAACTGCATTATTCTAATCATGAAGAATTGCCCTCAGTTGATACTTCTTTGAAAGCAGACAAGGCCAGGGATCTGGAGGGTCTTCTGTGACTCCTTCAGGCTTATAAATTCTTCCTTTGCACTACCATAGTATTTTGAACATACTTCATTGTTGCTTTTTGGATTCCATAAAAATTATGTTTTCACATATCTGTTTTCCATAACTGGACTGATAGCATCATATTGATTGTTGACATCTCAGTTTCTAGCACAGGATCAAGCACTTAGGCCAGGAACTCCAGGAGTCCACCCCAGTTGTGCCTGGCTGTGACCAGGGTATGGCCAGAATAAAATATATCTATAATAATAATGATTTTGTATGTAGGAATACGAGGTATGAAATAATATTTGAAATGGAACAGAAAAGAATGAAGTACTATAGTTTCACATATTTTACCATTAGCATTTTCCCCCAGCTTTATTGATATATAATTGACACATATTACTATTTTTCTTATTCTTCTCAGGGACTGCTTAATTTTTTTACCGTAACAGAAAACACAGAATATAGCAATATTTTAAAGGTAACACACATCCAGCCTTCAAGTGAACTAAAGATTTTGTTAGATGTTCTTTATAGGATTTAAGTTAGAATTTAATATTGGAAAAAATAACTTATCATTGACAATAAATATACGACTTCTTACCTTTCCCTAGTTTGTGTAAATTGAGATCATTTTAAGTCAAGATTGGTAGCATAAAACGTCCTCAAAGCTGGTGCACAGAACTCCTGTACCAGTCATTTAAATGAGTTCTCAAAGAGTTGAAAAGAACCCTGATTTCATTCAATTTACTACTGATGTGTCTCATGGAGAGAAAGCTTGACTATTAACAAAATAGTCAGACTTGAGGAAAGGTTTTGAAGAAAGAAAATGAAAAGCATTTAAAATTTAAAATGTAAATCAAGTTTTTAGCTTTAGAACAGAATATTAATTCAGGCCAGACTAATTTCAAATTTATGATAATTTCATTAGCTGCATTGAAGCTTTCCTTGATCCAATCTGTAAAAGAGTAGTTTGCTAATTAATAATTACAAAATATGGGAGATATTTAAGGCATTGCTTTCAAGCACTATTTGCATTTGTTGTTTTCAAGCACCATTTGCTCACAAGCTACTAATTATAATTTTATTTCATTTATTAATTTAGATCCAACAGAATCTTTGGTAATGTGTTACTATTCATTACTAATGTTATTGTAATTACTTAAAAGTTATATAAATGCATTTATGTTCCAATAATATAATTCAGAATTTTTAACGTAATTAAACTTCATTTTCTGGTATAGGTTACATGTTAGTTTTTAATTTACTTAAAAAGATTTAATAGACAACCTCTAAATTAATCCTCTCAACTACAGAGTGAAGGACTGAACTGCTATGGAGAAGTAAATAAATAAAACATTCTTACAAGTATGTTGAAACCTGTCAATGTTTTTTTTTTTAACTAAGTTACAAAATTTTTATCCATCTATCTTAAACTCACACTAATCAGATAAAATAATTTGTACAAGCTCTTTAATGCAAAAGGGCATCTTCCCACTTTAATTAATATCCTTACATGCCCACAACGGTCATAGTTTACCTTTGTTTCTCAAATAGTCCATGTTAATTTCTGTGGTAAAATTGTAAGTAATATTAATTATTATAATGGATGATTAAGTTGAAGACAAATATCAATCCATGGTTCTTTTCAAAATGGTACTATTTTTTTTTCTATCTCAGTAGTTATATAGAGCTCACCGATCCTCCAGTCTTCCTCTTAAACCTCTGATAAATCTTTTTAGAAGCCCTCCTAAGACCCTTCTTCTTTCTCTTTTCTCTGGGTTTTATTTGGGATTCTCACCTAAGTTCTTTCTCTTCCCCCTTCGTACTCACCTTTCATCTCAACTGTTGCCATGGAGTCAACCATAGCAATGATTCCCCAATCAATAGCTGTCTGATTTCTCAAAAGCAGCTCAATCCAATAGTTCACTTTGTCTTTGTGGTATTTCTTTATATATATAAAGCTAGAAAAATATCCCAGTTTTAATCATTCAAATGCTTTATTAATTGATGCACATATTTTTGCTGAAATTAGTATTTCTTTGCATGTAATTCTGTTAGTCTCAATAAGCAGGATTTGTTAAGAGAGTTTTAAATAATTTAAATTTTATATTTTATAAGCCTTTTACATAAAATAAATTCACAGAAACAAATGTTCTTTATACTCTTGTTCTAGAGGACAAACTGATCCCATGTGGAAGCTCTCTCTTCCATAGTGATTAACTAGAAATAACAGAAAAGATGTGTGATTTTAAAATCCATTACCACAGAGGAAAACATAAATGGGTAACTTTAGGGGAATCCTAGAAAAATTTTAAAAATGGAATTAAATATGAGGAAAAAAACCAAAGGGTGCTGCTCTGGACACTGCTGGTTCCAGACAAAATGGTGTAAACACATTTCATTTTATTTCTTCCACTAATCACAGCAATAACAACAACAAAAATCTTGGACAAAAAAATGTAAGACACTTATAGAAGACTCTAAAGGGAGGAGAAAATAAAATGGAATGGCTAGGGACCTTGGAACTTGAGGAACAACCTGGCAGTAAATTCTGAGTTTTTTCTTGCCTCATAAATACCTCAGCCTGAATTCTAGAGAACCTAGAAACATCAACAGTCACAGACAGAAAACAGCCCCAAGAAAAGTCTGCTTTCTCTAGCCAGAGGACCAGGAAAAGGTGATCCAACAAGACACAAACTCCTTAACCATACCTGCCTGTTCTGGGTGGAGGGGTGAACATTAGGAAAAGCACCACTCCTCTCCCCTACCACACTGGGCACTGCAATGGCAGATCAAGGGGGCAGAGCTCTGTTTTCCACTCTTCCCACTGTAGTAACAAGGAGATGACCCTCGCCACATGAATCAGAGGGTGAAACCTTGTCTTCCAAACTTGCCATGAAACAAAGAGGTGGTACCCTTCCATATACCCAGACAGTGATGAGAGATTGTGGGATGCTGTACAGTCATCTGGGTAACCAAAGCAGAACAGATCAGAATAGCATGGCAGAGTCTTGATAAACTAAACTGATATTTGAACTACAGTACACCAAAAGAGTAACAGGATATGCATTCTGAACCTAAATAGGTTGCTAAAGAAGATGACTTAATAGGAATCAAAGTCTCATAACACAATACTCAAAATGTCCAGGGTACAGTACACAACTGTCATACCAAGAACCAGGAAAGTCTAAACCAAATGAGAAAAGACAATCAATAGATGACAACATCTACATAACACAGATGTTGGACTTGTCAGCAGGATTTGCAAAAAGCTGTCTAAAATGCTTTAACAAGCAACTGTGAACAATTTTGAAACAAATTTTAAAAAACAGAAAATATTGCAAAGAAATAGAAGGTGTAAAGAAAAATTAAATGAAAATTCTAGAACTGAAAAATACAATAATCTAAATAAAAACCTTGCTGGACAGGCTCAATAACAGAATGGAGATACAAGGTAAGAATCAGTGAACTTTAAGATAGTTTAACAGAAATTATTTAATCAAAAATACATAGAGAAAATGTTTTTTGAATAAACTGAGCCCTAGGGACCTATAGGATAATAACAAGAGATCTTAGATTCATGTTATCAAAGTCCCAGAAAGAAAGAAAAAAAAAATACAGTATAGAAAACAATTCAAAGAAATAATGGCTAAAAACTTCACAAATTTGATGAAAGATATAAACCTACAGATTCAGGAAGCTGAGCAAACCACAAACAGAATAAACTCTCCAAAATCTATACCTAAATACATCACAGTCACAGACAAGAGAAAAACTTTTGAAAGCAGTTAGGTAAAAATCAAAACATTACCTACAGAGGAACAATGATTCAAATAACAGCTGGTTACTCATTAAAAATCATGAAGGTCAGAAGAAGTGATACAAAATTTTTCAAGTGCTGAAAGAAAAGAATTGTCAACCCAGAATTATATATCCAGTAAAAATATGCTTCAGGAATAAGAAGAATTTGAGGATAAAAAAAAAATTAAGAGAAATTATCCCCAGCAGAATGAAAGAATAGCTAAAGGAAATTCTTCATACTGAAAGAAAATGATAACAGAAGGAAACAAAGAACATCAAAAATGAAGAAAGAACAACTTAAAGGATAAAATATATGGGCAAGTCTAATAGATTATTTTTCCTTGCAATTAAAAAAATCATGTTGAACAGTTATAACAGTGTCTGATATGGTTCTCAGTTTATGTAGAAGTAATATTTTAAGACAACTATATTATAAGGAGGGAGAATAAAGTGACCTAAATGATGGTGATGCATCCACATTACACTTGAAGTTGTAAAATACTGATAATAATAGACTACAATAAGCTGCATATACTTATTGTAACACCTAGAACAACCACTTAAAAAAAAACTGAATGAAGAGACAGACTCAAGAGATAATACTGTAGATAAATCAAAATGGAATATAAAAAAAATGCTCAAGCAACACAGAAAAAGACAAGAAAGGAAAAATTAGAAGAATGAAAAATAGAATAAACAAAACACATAATAAATGGCAGACATGAGTTCTGAAATATCAATAATTACCTTAAGTATAAATGGCCTAAAACACATGAAAAAGGGAGCTGCAAAGTACATGAAGCAAAAACTTACAGAAGTGAAAGGAGAAATAGAGAAATCCATAATTACAGTTGGGGACTTCAATACCCCTTTGTTAAAAGTTAGTAGAAATAGTAGAAAAAAATGTTAGGAAGGATTTAAGAGAATTAAACAATACCCAGCCAAAGAAATCTAATTGACATTTATAAGAACATTCTACCCAACAGCACAGAATACACATTCATTTTAAGTGTGCTTGGGACATCCACAAAAGACTATTTCTTAGATCATAAAATGAACCTTAAGAAATTAAAACAATTGAGATCATATAAAGTATGTTCTCTGATCATAATGGAGTCAAACTAGAATTCAATAACAGAAAGAAAGGAAAAAAAATCACTAAACACTTAGAAATCAAACAATCTACTTCTAAATAATCCATGTGTCAAATAAGTAGTCCCAAGGAAAAACTTTTAAAATCAACTGAATTAAAATGAAAATACAGCACATCAGAACTGTAGAAAACCACAAGGAGATATCTATCACTACATATTTACCAGAATGGCTAAAATTAAAAAAATAATAATAATAATGACAACATCATATGCTGGCGAGGATCTGGAGAAACTGGATTTTTTCATACATTTCTGGTAGGGATATAAAATAGTACAGCTACTTCAAGAAGCAGTTTGGCAGTTTCTCAAAAAACTAAACCTGCAGCCATCACATGACCCAGCAATTGCATTCCTGGGCATTTATCTTAGAGAAATGAAAACTTATGCTCACACAAAGACCTATAGATGAGTGTTCATGGAAGCTTTTTTGTTATAATCAAAAACTGGAATCAGTCCAGATGTTCTTCAACAGGTGAATGGTTTAACAAACTTTTACACTGTTACAGTTACACTGACCATGGAAAATGACTCAGCAATTAATTTAAAATGAACTATTGATAGATACAACAATTTGGTTGAATCTCCAGGGAATTATGCTAAAAAGCCAGTCCCCCCAAATTGCATACTGTATGATTCCACTTATGTGACATTTTTGAAATTGCAAAATTTTAGTAAATGAAGACAGATTAGTGGCTGTGAGGAGGTGGGGAAAGGAAGGATGAGGAGGTGGGGAAAGGAAGGATGAGAAGGAGAGAGGTATGGCTGTAAAAGGGCAACATAAGGGACCCTTGTGGTGGTGGTAATGGAACTGCTCAGTGGTAGAGGATACATGAACCTACAAAGGTGATAAAATTGTATAGTACTTAATACACACACACACATACAAATGAGTACAAGTAAAACTGGGGAAACCTGAATAAAATCAATGGGTTTAATCAATGTCAATATCCTAGTTGTGACATTATACTATAAAATTTCAAAATATTACCATTGAGGGAAACTGGGCAAAGTGTATGAGGGATCTCTCTGTATTATTTCTTACCACTGCATGTGAGTCTACAATTATCTCAATAAAAATTTCAATTAAAAATATCTGTGTGAGCTTCCCTGGTGGCGCAGTGGTTTAGAGTCTGCCTGCCGATGCAGGGGACAGGGGTTCATGCCCCGGTCCGGGAAGATCCCACATGCCGCGGAGTGGCTAGGCCCATGAGCCATGGCTGCTGAGCCTGCGCATCCGGAGCCTGTGCTCTGCAACGGGAGAGGCCACAACAGTGAGAGGCCCGCGTACTGCAAAAAAAAAAAAAAAATCTGTGGTATGTAGCTCAGGCAGTGATACAGGGAAATTTATGGGAATAAAATGCTTAAACTTTAGCCTGTGTTGCTAGTAATTTTTGCTCAGAAAGTCCTGATTATGCAGAAAGATGAAAACATTAGTTTCTTCTGGACAAATATATCACAGATTTAAATGTAAAATGTAATACTATAAAACTTTTAGAAGAAAACATGAAGAAAATCTTTGTGACCTAGAGTTGGGTAGAGTTCTTCGATATGACTCCAAAGGCATGATTCATAAAAGAAATAATCACTGAATTGGAGCTCATGAAAATTTGAAATGTTTGCTCTGCAAAATACCCTATTAAGAAGATAAAAACACAAAACAAAAACTGGGAGAAAATATTTACAAATCATGTATTCAATGTAACATTCATATCCAGAACATGTAAAGAGTATTTTAACCTTAACAGTAAAGCAAACAATCCCATTAGAAATGGGTAAAAGAACATACACTTTACCAAAGGGAATAGAAAATATGTACACCTAAAATTTTTCAATACCATTAATGTGGTAGGCAGAATAATGGCCTCCAAATGGTGTCCACCTTCTAATTTCTGGAACCTGTGAATATATGATATTACTTGGTGGAAGGGACTTTGTAGATGTGATTAAAGTTAAGGGCCTTGGGACTGCCCTGGCAGTCCAGTGGTTAGGACTTTGCCTTCCAGTGAACGGGGTTCGGGTCCAATCCCTGGTCGGGGAGGTAAGATCCCACAGGCCTCGGGGCCAAAAAAAACAAAGCATAAAACAGAAGCAACATTGTAACAAACTCAATAAAGACTTTAAAAATGGTCCATGTCAAAATAAAAATCTGAAAAAAAAAAAAGTTAAGGACCTTGAGATAGGGAGATTATCCTGGGTTATCCAGGTAGGCCCAGTTTTATCATGAGTCCTTAAAAGGAGAAAATCTTTTCTGGCTATGGTCAGTGATACACAACAACAGAAGGGTCAAAGATATGTGACATTGCTGACTTTGAAGATGGAAGGAGGGCCAGGAGCCTCTGGTGGCCTCTAGAAGCTAGAAAAGTCAAGGAAATAAATCTTCCAAAAAGGAGTGAAGCCCTGACTACACCAGGATTTAGCCTCATGGGACCTGTGTCAGACTTCTGAACTACAGAACTCTAAAACAACAAACTTGTGCTGTTTTAAGCTGCTAAAGTAGTGGTAAGTTGTTAGGGAGGAACAGAAAACTAATACAATCAGTCATTACAGAAATGCAAATTAAAACCATGATGAGACCAATACATGCCCATTAAAACAGCTAAAATAAAAATTACTGACAATAGCAAACACTGGAGAGGATGTGGAGAAACTGAATCCTCATAAATTGCTAATGGGAATGTAAAATGTTACAGCTACTCTGGGAAGCAGTTTGGAATTTTCCTTAAAACCTAAACATGCAACTATCACATAAGCCAGAAATTGTACTCCTGGACATTTATCTTAGAGAAATGAAAACTAATGTTTACACAAAAATCTATAAAGTAATGTTCACAGAAGCTTTATTTGTAATAGCCCCAAACAGGAAACAATCCAAACGTCCTTCAATGGATGAATCAATAAACAAACAGTGATATATCCATACTATGAAATAATTCTCAGCAATAAATAGAAATAAACTACAGACACATGCAACAACTTGGATGGATCTCAAGAGCATTATCTGAGTGAAAAAAAAAAAAGTCAGTCTCAAGGAGCTGAATACTGTATGATTTCATTTGCATAACATTCTCAAAATGACAAACTACAGTGATGGAGAACAGGTCAGTGGTTGCCAGGGGTTAGGGTTGGGGAAAGTGTGTGACTATTAAGAGATAAAATGAAGGACTTCATCTGCAATGATGGAACATTGCTGTATCCTGGTTGTGATGATAGTTATCTGAATCTATGTCATAAAATTTTATAGAACTACCCCCCCAAAAAAACACAGTATACAACAGTATCATTCATAATAGCCAAAAAGTGGAAACAACACAAATGTCCAACAACTGATGAATGGATACACAAAATGTGGTACCTCAATATAATGAAATGGTTTTTGGCAATAAAAAAGAATAAAGTACTGATACATGCTACAAAATGGATGAAAACAGTAGGCAAATATACAGAGACAGAAGGTAAATTAGTGATTGCCTAGGACTGGAGGATAGAGAATCAAGAGTGACTGCTAATGGGTATGGGTTTTCTTTTTGGATGTAATGAAAATGTTCTAAAATTAGATTATGTTGATGGTTGTACAACTTTGAATTTACGACAAATCAGTGAATTGTATGCTTTAAATGGGTGAATTTGTGGTATATGAATTGTATGGCATATGGTATATGAATCATAATTTCAGTAAAGCTGTTTTTTAAAAAAATGGAGTGCATGTCAAAACTGATGAAATCTGAATGAGGCCTGCACCTGAGCTAATGGTATTGTGCCAAAATGGGTTTCTTGGCTTTGACAACATATTACATACATTGTACTGAGTGAAGTGTACATGGGAATCCTCTGTACTATTTGGCAACTTCTTGTGAGTCATAAATTATTTCAAAATTTAAAAATTATTTTTAAGGAAAGTGTGCTGCTTCATGCACTTGGTTGAAAAACCTTTGAAGTAGGAGACAGCCTTGGGGAAATGGACAGAAAGGTGACAGGGTTACTACAGCGGGAGCAGTCAAGTATGTCAACCACTCCACGGTTCTCCCTGTGTAAAGAAACAAGCAAGAGTGGTGCCCACCTTCAGGCGCAACAACACATGTAGAGGCCTCCACTGTAAAGGAAGCACTAGGATCTTGGAATAATGGTCACAAACAGGAGGAATGAAGAGTGTCCATCCCTCCTGTAGCTATAGGTACACCCCAATCAATAGTCTATTCTTCCTCTCCCACAAGTGACTGCAAGCAGTCTGCCAGTCCACTCCCACCATCATTTCATGACTCTCCCCCATATGTAGGCTGGAGTAAATTGATGGAGCTTTCCCAGGATAGCCAAACAAGGCAACACAAATACAAACATACACACACGACCACTTAACAGTTGAAATTAGCCAGCATCATGAGAAAGAGGTACCATGCATGAAAGAATGCACACGTGAAGAAATAGTTAATAGAGCTGGCAGCACTGGACTTTAGACACCATCACTACTTTATTTAACACATATTTCCTGAGCTTCCCTGTTATGTACCAGGTACTTTAACTTCTGGAGATACCACAGTAAACACAACAGGCAAGGTTGCTACCGTCATGGACATTTCAATTTTTACTGGTCAAGACAGACAACAAAAATATAAACAAAAGAAAATATCAGAGCACAAAACGTGCTTTGGACAAAAATAAAGCAGAATGGGCCTTCCCTGGTGGTGCAGTTGTTAAGAATCTGCCTGCCAAGGCAGGGGACATGGGTTCAAGCCCTGGTCCGGGAAGATCCCTCATGCTGCAGAGCAACTAAGCCCATGCACCACAACTACTGAGCCTGTGCTCTAGAGCTCGCGTACCACAACTACTGAGCCCGCGTGCTACAACTACTGAAGCCTGCTCACCTAGAGCCCGTGCTCTGCAACAAGAGAAGCCACCGCAATGAGAAGCCTGTGCACTGCACGAAGAGTAGCCCCGCCCTGCTCACTGCAACTAGAGAAAGCCTGCACACATCAACGAAGACCCAACGCAGCCATAAATAAATAAATAAATAAATAAAAATAAAGCAGAGTAAGAAAGGAATGGGGGGAGAGAGAGAGTATGTCTTTGAGGGTATTAAGTGCTGCTTTGGATAAGGGAGTCAGGGATGATCTCTCTGATGGGGAGGTAACCTTTGAGTGGAGATCTGAATAGTGGTGGGAGCAAGTCTTATAACATCCCGGGGGTTGGAAATAGGTCAAGCAGGTGAGGGGAACAGGTATCTGTGTGTGGAGGGTTTGAAATTTTGACAATAGCAGGGAAACCAAAGTGTTTGGAGCAGAATGGGCAAGCAGGGAAAGTTCAAAGAATCCACAGGAGCCTGATCATCTAGGACAATCTAGGCCATTTTAAGGACTTGTAATTTTATTCTAAGCTTAATTGATATAGTATATTCCAAGAGTATTTTAACTAGCAATTCTTTAAAAAGAATCAGCCAGCAATCGTGTAAATTAAAGGCTTCATCTTTGAAATGAATCATTCAATAGATGAGTAGAATAGCAGATGGGACAGAGAAAAAGAGCAAATTAGTGAGCTGGAGGAAAAACCCAAATATTTTTTTTCCAGAATACAGGACACACACACAATAAAAAGATATAAAGTAAGAAGAGAAAGACAAAGTCTCAAAGAATCCATCCAGAAGATCCAAATTTTATCTAATAGAAGTTTTGGAAGATACTATTAGAAAAGACCTTTTAGGAAAAATGGAGAAGAGATGATGTTCAGAGCAATACAAATATAAATATATGCTTAAATAATACCATTAAGAAGTTCCAATTTATATGAAACAGAGCAAATTCTGCACCTAATAAAGACACATTTATCAAAAATCCATGGATCATTACAAAATATGACCATATACTACACAACAAAATAAGACAGACAGTTATTTTATAAGACTATTACAATCTCTAAATGTAAAAAAGGCAAATCCTGCCCAAAAATAAAATGAGGTCAATTTCACTTAAGAACATAGAGGTAGAGTCCTAAATAAATATTAGCAAATCAAATCTGGCAATGTATTTTTAAAAAATGATGAAGTAGGGCTTCCCTGGTGGCGTAGTGGTTAAGAATCCGCCTGCCAATGCAGGGGAAATGGGTTCGAGCCCTGGTGTGGGAGGATCCCACATACCGTGGAGCAACTAAGCCCATGAGCCACAACTACTGAGTCTGCGCGTCTGGAGCCTGTGCTCCACAACGGGAGAGGCAGTGACAGTGAGAGGCCTGAGGACCGCGATGAAGAGTGGCCCCCGCTCACCCCAACTGGAGAAAGCCCTCGCACAGAAACGAAGACCCAACACAGCCAAAAATAAATAAATAAATAAATACAGTTTTTTTTAAATGATGAAATTGAGTTCACTGTTTTTTAAAAAACTCTGTATGTAATTTATTATGTTAACACATTAAAAGTTAAAGCAATATGATTATGTCAAATGGCATAAGTAAAACTTTAGGTAGATTTCAACGTTCATTTAAACTTTAATTTTTATTTTTTCAGCTACAAGAGATTAATTAAAGAAAGGCTTCCTAGAGACATTAAGCGAATGGGAGAAGGACAGGGAAAGAGAAGAAGCCATAAAAGGATGTGATTTCATGTGAAATCCCAGCCTGATTCCAAGGGGAAATCTGGAGCATAAATTACTCCTTAGACCATGTCCTTCCTTGAAGCAGGGGAAGAGGGCTTGGTATTCTCTGCACTTCCTGCAACTGTGGTTTGGTGTCTGACATTAATTTGTGGTAAATCCTCAGTCATTATTACTTCAAATATTGCTTTTGTTCCTTTCTCTCTTTCTTCTCCTTCTGGTATTCCCATTATGCATGTTAGATCTCTTGTAGATGTCTCACAGTTTCTGGTTATTCTGTTCTGTTTCCTTCAGTCTTTTTTTTTTTTTTTTTTTTTTTGCTTTGCTTCTCAGTTTTGGAAGTTTCCATTAAGATGTCAAGTTCAGAGATTCTTCCCTCAGCTGTGTCTAGTCTACTAATGAGCCCATCAAAGCCATTCTTCATTTCTGTTATGGTGACTTTGATAACTAGCAATTCTTTTTGATTCTTTCTTAGGATTGCCATCCCTCTGCTTACGTTATCTGTCTGTTCTTGCATGTTGTCTAGTTGTTCCATTAGATTCCTTAATATATTAGTCATAGTTGCTTTAAATTTCTGGTCTGATAATTCCAGTATTCCTGCCATATCTGACTCTGGTTCTGATGCTTGTTCAGTCTCTTTAAACTGTGTTTTTGCCTTTTAGTATGCCTTCCAGCCTCTCTGGGAACCAATGCCATGGTAGGAAAACTTGAACTGTAATCATTAAAGACCTGCTAGAGGATTAGTATGGACAAGTATCAAAGTTAAAAACTCCAAGGGGACCCAGTCACAGGGGGCAGTCCCACACTTGTGAATTTTATCACTAGGAGCTCAAACAGGTCCTCACAGTGAATATCAGAGAAAAATCCCCTTGTGCTTCTAGCAGCAAGAGGGGAAAAGTAACCTTTTTGAAATGTGTCATTGCATTCTATTCTTAGCAAAGGCTGCCCTCGGGATAAACTATTTTACCAGAGTAAACTGGTGGAATTTTATCAGAGCCCAACCTACCTGGGGGAAGGGAAGCACAACTCCAGACTCCAGTAGCCATCCTCTCCAAGCTAAGGGGGTGGGGGGCAGGGCGGGGGGACGGACTTAGAAGCACTGGTGAGGTTCAAAGTGCAGGGGCAGAGGCTCACCCCAAAAGACTGAGACCTAATCATAGGACTATAGAATACCTCCTTTCTTCCCACACCTCACCACATCACTAAAGGCCTACTTACAATTGTTCCTTTTACTCAGTATATCTAAATAAGTGGATAAATACCAAGTTCACGGATGGTAAGATTTGCCATTTTAAAGATGTCAGTTCTCCAAAAATGAATCTATAAATTCAGTATATCCCATATCTAAGGTCAATAGGATTCTTCATAAACTTTTACATGCTAATTATAAAATGTATATGGAGGTGTAAGATTTTAAGAACAATCAAGATATTTTTGCTTTAAAAAGGTAACTGGGCTGGGGCAATAGAATTCGTTCAATCTAATATGCGATTATATTATAAATCTATAGTGATTTATTAAATTTTTAAAAATTTATTTATTTATTTTTGGCTGCATTGGGTCTTTGTTGCTGCACGCAGGCTTTCTCTAGTTGTGGCGAGCAGGGGCTACTCTTTGTTGCAGTGTGTGGGCTTCTCATTGTGGTGGCTTCTCCTGTTGCAGAGCACAGGCTCTAGGCGTGCAGGCTTCAGTAGTTGTGGCACATGGGCTCAGTAGTTGTGGCTTGTAGGCTCTAGAGCGCAGGCTCAGTAGTTGTGGTACACGGGCTTAGTTGCTCCGCAGCATGTGGGATCTTCCCAGACCAGGGCTCGAACCCGTGTCCCCTGCATTGGCAGGCGGATTCTTAACCACTGCACCACCAGGAAAGCCCCTATAGTGATTTAAATAGCATTATTGGCACAATAAGAAAAAGAGGTCAATTTTTTAAAGAATAAAAATTCTAGAAACAGACCCATGAATACATAAGAAAGTCAAATTGCAGAAGAACTACAAAGATAAATGAGTATCCTAAAAGATAATTGGTCTCACAAAGATTCAGAAGCATACAAAGAAAAAGGAAAATGAAATAACTTTTATTATGCAACAGTCAGGCAAAAAATAAAATGTCCAATAACATCAATTGATTGGTAAGGATTAGAGGGAAAGGTATTTTCATATTTCTGTTGTGTTAACTTAGTATAGCCACTGTGGAGGACAATTAGGAAGTGTAGTAATTGATTAAAACTGAATATATGCATACTCTAAGACTCAGCAAATCTATTTCTAGGTATTTACCCTATAGAAACATTTATACTTATGCACAAGAAGTCACACGCAAGACTATTTATTGCATAATTATTTGTGATAGCAAAAAATCTGAATATCTATCAATTAGAATCAGTTAAATAAAGTAAAGTACATTCGTGCAGAGGAATATTATGCATCAAAGAATAAAGTACTCCTGTGAGAACTAGTAACATGGAAAATAAATGTAGGTGACCTCAAGTTCAGAGATATAATTTAAATATTTATAAGAGTTTTATGGGGCTTAATGATAAGCAATATTGATAGATAGCATATGAAAAGAATTCAGGTAGGATTCATGCAAGTTCAAAGATCTTTGGAGTTAGTTAAATGGAACTGCGTTTACTTATTTTAGCCTTAGGAATGCAAGCTTTAATCAAGTGATGTTGCCCCTGTGTAGGATTTCACACTCTAATCTGATTTAAATGATGAGTAATTAAAAGGTTAATTTTGTGTCAATTTGGCTGGCCCACAGTGCCCAGATATTTGGTCAAACATTATTCTGGATGTTTCTGTGAAGGTGCTTTTATGGGTTTTTTTCTTTTTTTTAGTTAATTTTTATTGGAGTATAGTTGATTTACAATGAGTTAGTTTCTGCTGTACAGCAAAGTGAATCAGTTAAATGTATACATATATCCACTCTTTTTTAGATTCTGTTCCCATATAGGTCATTAAGGAGTACTGAGTAGAGTTCCCTGTGCTATACAGTAGGTTCTTATTAGTTATCTATTTTATATATAGTAGTATGTATATGTAAATCCCAATTTCTCAATTTATCCCTCTCCACCTTTCCCTCTTGGTAACCCTAAGTTTGTTTTCTACATCTGTGACTCTATGTCTGTTTTGTAAATAGGTTCACTTGTACTAATTTTTTAGATTCCACATATAAGTGATATCATATGATATTTGTCTTTCTCTGTCTGACTTACTTCACTCAGTATGACAATCTCTAGGTCCAACCATGTCACTGCAAATGGCATTATTTCTGTGAAGGTGTTTTTGAAATGAAACTAACTTGGTGGACTTTGAGTAAAGAAGATTACTCTCCATAATGTAGGTGGGCCTCATCCTATTAGTTTGAGGCCTTAATAAAACAAAGACTGACATCCCCTAAGCAAGAAGGAATTCTGTCTGCAGACTGCCTTTGGACTCAAACTGCTCCTTTCCTGGGTCTCCAGCCTGCTGGTCCACTCTGCAGATTTTTGGACTTACCAAGCCTCCACAATCACATGAGCCATTTCCTTAAAATAAATCTCTCACTATGTAACTATACATAGCCTACTGGCTCTGTTTCTCTGGAGAACCCTGACTAACCCAGTAATGACAGGACTCAAATCCAGGCATGTAAGCTATGTCTGTGGCCAGCTTACTCTTGAAATTTTGGAGTCATTGGCTTTGCAATTTTTCATATAAGTAAGGACCAGTGCATATCATCATTGCCACAGTGATCCAATTATGCAAGTCCATAACCTCTGTTTGTTGCAAAACTCTATCAAGCAAAGAAAACAACCTCAAAATTATATAACAAAGTAACCCCCCAAATCATGTGAAATAACATAATTTTTCTTTAGTAGGTAAGCATCTTTCAACCCTAAGAAAATTTGAAGGTAAATATATAAATGTCAAGATAAACAAGTCTGTGTTTTCAATAATTTAGTGTTCACAATTTTGCATAATTTTATATTCCATATACCTGTAATATTCAAAATTTGGTCTGATAGAATAATAGCTTATTGGAACAGCAATCTTGTGATTCTAATTTAAAATATATTATATAATTTATTTAGGCTTGTGATTTTAATTTAATGTCTGTGCTTCATAAATATTAATGGAACATTAAGAGAATTTAAGAATCATCTACAGGGCTTCCCTGGTGGTGCAGTGGTTGAGAGTCCGCCTGCCGATGCAGGGGACGCGGGTTCGTGCCCCAGCCCGGGAAGATCCCGCATGCCGCGGAGCAGCTGGGCCCGTGGGCCATGGCCGCTGGGCCTGCGCGTCTGGAGCGTCTGCCCCGCAATGGGAGAGGCCGCGACAGTGAGAGGCCCACGTACAAAAACAACAACAAAAAAGAATCATCTCTTTATAATTTATTTCATATATGAGCTATTTAACTACTTGGGAAAATTTTGTTTGTTAAATCAGACAATGTAGAACTTTAAAAGGAAACAGAATATTAGTTTCATGAATACAATTTGGATAAAGAAGTTTAAATAACTAACTCTATAAATTAGTCTTAATATTAATCAAAGACCTCTTAAAGGGATTGTTGAAATTTGCTATGAATAGAATAATAAGATTTGTAATCTCTTCTTCAAGCATAAGGTATAGGTTTCATAATCTATAACTGATAAATTATCAATTTTTAAAAACAAAGATCACCTCTGAAGAGTGTTTTCTGTGCTAAAAAAGTCATCCTCAAGGCACCGGAAAAAGTAGTTGACAATACTGCTTCATAAACACACACACACAATAATACCATATGTTTCTATAGGTACATATATAAGAAAATGATAGACAAAGAAGAGAATACATATGAAACTAAGAAAAGTACTTTCCCATGTACAAAGGATAGGGAGATTATAATTTTATCAGTAACATTTGAATATTTTGCAGTGTGAAAGCATACATGTGCTGCTTGTGTAAGAAAAAATAAATTAAAGAAAATCGTTTGTCAGGTCATGTGTACCCATTCCGGGTTCAATAATCAGGGGTCGATATACTTCTGACTCTCTATGTTGTCTCAAAACAAGTCTGTGTCAGGAGTTAACCTTGGTCCTTTCATACTAACACAAAGCCATTCTCCTAACACTACCATTTCCAACCACCTTCCTATTTGAGGGGCTTTATATAATGGGTAAAACTAAAAAATACAAATAAGACTCCGAAAGTAATTTCGGTACTAATGTTGAGAGATTTGTTGGATTTGTCAGTATCACCATGGCAAGAGGTGAAACATAATAGTTTAGGGAATATCAACGAAAGTAGGAGGGCATGCTTGTAAAAAGGCTCTGGTGTGGGGAGCTCCTGACATACAAGACCATATTTTCCAAGTGTAGCCTGGAGAAGCAACTTGTTATTTTCAAAGAACTAAAGGTAGAATTCCTCTTGAGGTGCTAAGACTCTTGTTTG
Source organism: Kogia breviceps (assembly GCF_026419965.1). Classification (NCBI taxonomy): domain Eukaryota; kingdom Metazoa; phylum Chordata; class Mammalia; order Artiodactyla; family Physeteridae; genus Kogia; species Kogia breviceps. Next base: position 59,043,124 of record NC_081318.1, on the reverse strand, counting down.
TTTGCTAGAAAAGAACCTGCAGCCAGGCTGGATGTGAAATGACAGGCTTTGAGACATGGCCTGGAAGAGAAGGCAGAACAGAGGGAAAGTGAAAATCCTTGGCATAAAGATTTCATTCTAGAGCAAAACTGGGAGGGTCCTAATATTGAAGTAGAGTGTCCTTGGGTCAGTGTCCTTTTAAAATTACCGTGTATGATCCTGTCTTGAAGAACAAATAGGCAAAATAAAGTGGCATTACTGGAGCTTCTATACAAAGGTTTTTGAAAGGTGAGATATTTAATTAAAATTGGTGCTATCCATTAAAAACTTGTGCTTAGAAAAGTTTATTAGGTTGCAAAATTATAGGGTTTTAAATTTTATTTATTATTATTTTTCTTAAGAAATAGGTCAGTAATACATATTGTCTTTCCCGGCTAAAGCTCTAGTAATATCTGACATGACCATAAAACTCCTCGCTGAAATTATGTGTAAAAATTTGCTCAGCACAGGAGATAGTTCCACCCTGACCTAGAAACCAGGGCCAGGAGCTGAATGATCTGATCCAACCTTCCTTTGCTCCTACATGTTAAGCCTCAGAAGAGGGAAAGTCCCCAGCTATCCAGGTGAGCTGCACAACTCCTGGGCAGAACTGAACTCTGAACTCTGCAGGACCCCCAGGTAAGCAGTGGCTCTCCTCTGCCACCCTGCTGGAGGACAGTGTCTAGGAATGGTGGCAATAAAGATCATTTCTGTTCCCACATAGTCAGGATGCTAATCATCAAAAGAACAGTTAGGATTAATACAGAGAAACATCCTTCTGTGCTCTCCTGGAACAATAAGAACACAAGGAGAATTTTGGTTTTACCCTTGGAAACTTGAGAGGGAGAGAGATGCTGGAGAAATGGACTGATGGCCCAGCAAAATGGTGAGACAACTGAGTAGAAGGAATAATGAGGACAAGAAAGAAATGTCCAGTGATGCAGGTGACTGGGAGTTAGAACAAGGAGAGGTAGAAGAAGGCTACTTAATAATTACTTTTATACTTTTTATTTGGCTGTACTGTGAAGTGACTCTCCTCCATCCCCCAGCTACCTGAATCTTCAGTGCCAAATGTATTAATTGTCTTAACGGTTCTTTGTAGATCATTAAAGGAAAGGGAAGGTAGTTGCATACTGCAGGATGGAGGGAAGAGAAGAGACACAGGAAATAAGACACACATCAAAGGTGGAGAATTTCAAGTAAGCAAGAAAGAAGGGTGATCCAGGCCCCTGAACTTCATGCCAAGGAATCTTTAGGGAGACTTAGAGCAACAGATTACATGAGATGGGGTTTGAGCAAGTTAAAAAACCTATTAAAGAGAAAGATAACTCCAAAGTTTGGAGGTGTGAGGACCACCCAGGAGGCTATCACATGTACTACACATCACTGACACCAGACAGGGAGAAATGAAGAGGTCAAAGACTGGTTCTATGTATTCCAGTGGACTCTGAGATTCATTATCTACTTCTTTGTCCGTGCATCTATCCACCCATCTATCTGTCACTGATTTTATCTATCAAGTTGTTCACTCCAAGTTTTCCTCAATATCACTATTTCCTTTAAGCTTTGAATGGTTTCTTCAGTATTGAAGGGAACTTCTTTTCTAGTTAATAACAGGGGTAGAATTAGCAAGCACTAATGCAGTCTGTGGCCACAACCTAAAACCAACATAACACCAAGAAAAAAGTGCTTTTTCTTGCTATTTCCCTCTTTGGTGGCAAGAGATTGCTTACTAAAGTTTTAGGAGATGGCCTAAGTGAGTTTCTCTGTAGCCCTCTGGGGGTGGCAGTGATGGGGACAACTTCTGGTCCCAGGTCAGCTCCACAGCTGCCCTTGGAGTAGGAGGAGTTCAGCTGTCAGCACTCATGGATGGTCACCAGTCTGGAGTCTAGCAGAGGCTGCTGCCCCACAAGCCCAGTGTCCTCTTTCATCCCTTCTTCCTGTGTGCTCTTCACGGTTCAATTCTGTCCAATTTCCTCCACCAGGAATTTTCCATTATTCCAGTGGCCTGGACAAATTCCTGTGATTTCTCATGGCTTATGGGCCTCTATGCAGTGCCTCATGTTGCTAGAATTGGCTTCATTTTCCACTTTTAAGATATTCAAGTAACTTCAATTTCTTCTCACTTAGAATAGTCACAAGACTTACTTTCTAAATTTTGGAATGTAGGAGAGGTTACTTGAAATGAAATATAAGGTTACAAAGAATACTGAGGACTTAATTTAGCATCCCCCCTCCATCTCTGCAATTTAATCATATTTCATGTAAACAGTCATTATGTTTTCAAGTCATAAAATATTAAGTAAACATGGAGGATAACCACTATCTGTGTTTGAAAGAAGAAAGAGCCCTGCCCCTAACCCCCACACCAAAAGTGAGCTCCTCTCCCCACAAGGCAGCCAGGCAAATTCAAGCTCCAGAGCTTCTGTGAAACATAAAATAATGAAAAGAAAATGCACAGGCTTAAAAAAATAATGATAATAATAATAAAACACTGCTTGCAGGAAAAATAAATGAAAGGCAGAAAATGAAATAGGTCTCCAAAAGTAATTCCTTAAGATCCTTATGTCAATTCTCCTAAAATAAAACATATCAAATAAAATCTAAATTCCTCCTGCTTGCCTGTGCTGTACACACATAGTCCATTAGCACAGGGGATGGGGTCGCTGGAAATGGAAGCATCTGCCGAGGGAGCAGTGCCTTGGTCTTTGTGACTCTGCCTCTAGGGAGAACGTTCTCGACCTCTCCTACCACCCATCACTGTCCCTTCTCTGACCCTAGAAATGGGTGCTTTCAACTTCCACTTGTTAAAACGCTGGCCTGTCTTCCCAAGCTGCAGTTAGGTTCATGATGTCCCCTACAATGTCAAGGGCTGGCCCCAGAATCTGATTATCTGCTCATCTTTATTTCTGTTCCTCAGATGTCTCCTTGAATGGGCTTTGAGTCTCTCACCTAAAACTGTGATACTCTTCCTGTTTCCTGTGGCAGGCCCAGTTCTATCACTTGCACCCCTTTTTGTCAGCCTGCATGACAAAGCTGTTCACCAGAACAAAATAAATGGCAAGAAAAGGTACTCAAAGGAAGAAGTCATGCATTTTTCAGAAAACTTACCAACTTGACGAAATTATCAAAATTGTCTTTCAGTAGTTCTTACTAGATAAAAGTATATGGTAGCCCTCAGAACTTAGGAAAAACATATATACTTACAGTCTACTACACTGGATTTATATATAGCTATTTCAGTGAAAAAGCACACTATAAAGAATCAGCACTATGCAAAGTGGAGTGTTTGGGGTGAAAGGCAACCATTTTAAAACACAGTCAGATATCAAAACAAGGTCAAAGAAGTTTTCCAAAAGTGGAGTACCAGAAGGAATGAGCTAAAAGATAAAAGATGGTAGCTGGAAAATGAGATCTTAAAAGTAAGATTTTAGAATTGTTGTGATTAGTGGTAAAAGCAAAATCTTAAAGTATAACCATAGAAGTAGGCAGTCAAGTAGGGTAGAGACGAGGGCACCGGAGGAAAGGCAATTGTGGAACTGAAAATGTAATCTGGAAAGGTTACACACAAGGATGTTAAAATCACCGAGCATTCTGGCAGTATAGTATAAAAGGGAGCAATCGTGAACAGGAGCAGAACCATCTAGGACAGATGGGGAAGTATCCTGGGGCTGGGGGGGTCAGTAGATAACACAGAAAGTTGAAAAGAGTATTTAGAGACGACGTTTCAGAACATAGGGGATTTTGTTAATGACTGACAATGGGTTTCAGAGGACACAACAAAAGTGTTTTGGAAGTTGGGGGTGGGGGAGGATAGGGAGATGGGAGAAAGTACCCTGCCATATGGGATGAGTCTGCAGGATGAAGGCTGACTAGGAAGCCTGCGCTTTTCCACGCGACCACATAACATAGGGATAAAGGGCCTAATGAGATGAAACAGATATTGGAGGTGCGGAGGTGAGTTGTTCCAGGGCTCTCTTGTCCATGGAGGTACAGAGGCCAGGAGAGGGGCTCTATTATGCCAAGCACAGATAACCCTGGAGATTTCTTTCCAATCCTCTATCACCTCCACCATCCACATTGTTCCCAGTCCGTATAAAGGGATAGATAGCAAATAGGCTGCCTTCTCTATGGTCAGGGAATGACTGCCTGGAGCACTGTGGTATAAAGAACTTCAAGGCCACATTCAGATTCAGGAGAAAAGGAAAATGATCACCTCTATGCCAGTATCTGCTTTCCCTAGTTTAAGGTGATCCCTAAAGCTCAGTTCAATGTCTAATTCTCCATTCTACTTCCTACTTTTCAACCTGCCTCCTAGCCACTTAGGACTTTTACATATGTCACTTTGCTTCAGACTACAACCTCAACCCTTCCTGAAGATCCTCTACACAACTTGCTGTGCCCTCTGCTAACAAACCCCACGTTTCCATGTCCAGACAAGACCGCATTCCTAAGCACTAAAAACTTGTCTGCAATCTTCTCCTGGGCTTGGAGCACAGCGAAGGTGCTCATCAATCTTCCCCTGTCCATGCCACCCCAATCTGTTCCTCTCCCATCCCAGTCAGTGTATCCCCATCTACACATTTGAACAACCCACGTTGTTCTCCCCCATGTCTTATCAGTCACCTATTTCCATCCATTCAATCTCTGAAATTCCTTAAATCTGCTCCTTGTCCTCCCTCCCCACTGCCTCAGCCTTGTTCATATCTTCTCTCAAGGAGACGGAGGAAGTAGACTCTACCCAACTCACCCTCCAACAGCCATCACAGTGACCTTTGTGAAACACTGTTTCTCCCTTCCTTAAAAGGCTTTTGTAGTGTGCTCCAAAGACAAAGAAGAAGATAAACTCAAAGGGCCAATATTGCCAGAACAAAGAGTTACAGGACTCCTATCACTCTGTCACAATGTGACCACTGCAGTGTCCCAGAGCCCTCGCAAGCAGCATGCCTGGTCCCTTTCCCATCCATATAAGGAAAGAAATTTGCCCCATTTTTCTGCCTCTCAGCACACTGAATGTATACATACTCTGCCCAGTCAGCAGACGACTTGCACATTCCCTGGCTTTAAAAACAGACAAGCAACCCATGCTCATTGTTGACTTTCCCTGGCTACCACAAAGTCGGCCCGCTATTCTTACAGCAACCCTTCTCTTTAATAAACTCTATCTTCCTTACATTCTGCCTTCTGTCTGGAAATTCTTTTCCAACCTGCGCTCCAACCACGACAGCTTTAGTGGCTTTGCAGCACACACAGGATAAAAATCAAAGTTCTTAGCCCTTTACAGATAACATTGTACATGTTTGTTCAGGTGCCTCCTCTCCCACTAGATTATGATCTCCACCAAGGCAGGAAGGTATGCCTCCTTTATTTTGAGTTCCCAGTAACTGCTTGGAGATGCAGAACATACTCAATAAATGTGAAGGGAAGTAGTGGAAGCAGGCCGAGGAAAAGTATAAAAAGTAACCCAATTTTAAAGATGTTCTTTCATGAGAGTTGACACGGGGACATTTTCTATAACTCTTGCTATAGCTAATTTATCTCTGCTCTTACCATAAATAGCAAAGGAATAAAAATCTTTTAATTTGACAATTAACAAAAAATATATCAAGGTGGAAATGAGGGGGGGTTGTTTTGGAAATGAGGTGTTTTTTGTTCATCTGTTTTTGTTTTTTTAACTTTTTCTTTTATATTGGAATATAGCCAGTTAACACTGTTGTGACAGTTTCAGATACACAGCAAAGCGACTCAGCCATACATATACACGTATCCATTCTCCTGCAGATTCCCCTCCCATCTAGCCTGCCTCATAACATTGAGCAGAGTTCCCTGTGCTATACAGCAGGTCCTTGTTGGTTATACTTTTTAATTTTTATTATTGTTTTTATTTTTTTAACATCTTTATTGGAGTATAATTGCTTTACATTGTTGTGTTAGTTGCTGCTGTATAAAAAAATGAATCAGCTATATGTATACGTATACGTATATCCCCACACCCCCTCCCTCTTGCATCTCCCTCCCACCCTCCCTATCCCACCCCTCTAGGTGGTCACAAAGCACTGAGCTGATCTCCCTGTGCTATGCAGCTGCTTCCCACTAGCTATCTGTTTGACATTTGGTAGTGTTTATATGTCAATGCCACTCTCTCACTTCGTCTCAGCTTATCATTCCACCCCCGGGTCCTCAAGTCCATTCTCTATGTCTATGTCTTTATTCCTGTCCTGCCCCTAGGTTCTTCAGAAACTTTTTTTTTTTTTACATTCCATATATATGTGTTAGCATATGGTATTTGTTTTTCTCTTTCTGACTTACTTCATTCTGTATGACAGACTCTAGGTCCATCCACCTCACTACAAATAACTCAATTTCGCTTCTTTTTATGGTTGAGTAATATTCCATTGTATGTATGTGCCATATCTTCTTTATCCATTCATCTGTCGATGGACACTTAGGTTGCTTCCATGTCCTGGCTATTGTACATAGTGCTGCAATGAACATTGTGGTACATGACTCTTTTTGAATTATGGTTTTCTCAGGGTATATGCCCAGGAGTGGGATTGTTGGGTCATATGGTAGTTCTATTTTTAGTTTTTTAAGGAACCTCCATACTGTTTTCCATAGTGGCTGTATCAATTTACATTCCCACCAACAGTGCACGAGGCTTCCCTTTTCTCCACACCCTCTCCAGCATTTATTGTTTGCAGAGTTTTTGATGGTGGCTATTCTGACCGGTATGAGGTGATATCTCATTGTAGTTTTGATTTTCATTTCTCTAATAATTAATGATGTTGAACATCCTTTCATGTGTTTGTTGGCAATCTGTATATCTTCTTTGGAGAAATGTCTATTTAGGGCTTCTGCCCTTTTCTGGATTGGGTTGTTTGTGTTTCTGATATTGAGCTGCATGAGCTGCTTATATATTTTAGAGATTAATACTTTGTCAGTAGCTTCATTTGCAAATATTTTCTCCCATTCTGAGGGTTGTTTTTTCATCTTGTTTATGGTTTCCTTTGCTGTGCAAAAGCTTTTACGTTTCATTAGGTCCCATTTGTTTATTTTTGTTTTTATTTCCATTTCTCTAGGAGGTGGGTCAAAAAGGATCTTGCTGTGATTTTTGTCAAAGAGTGTCTGCTTATGTTTTCCTCTAAGAGTTTTATAGTGTCTGGCCTTACTTTATGGTCTTTAATCCATTTGGAGTTTATTTTTGTGTATGGTGTTAGGGAGTGTTCTAATTTCATTCATTTGCATGTAGCTGTCCAGTCTTCCCAGTACCACTTATTGAAGAGGCTGTCTTTTCTCCATTGTATATTCTTGCCTCCTTTATCAAAGATAAGGTGACCATATGTGCATGGGTTTATCTCTGGGCTTTCTATCCTGTTCCATTTATCTATATTTCTGTTTTTGTGCCAGTACTATACTGTCTTGATTACTGTAGTTTTGTAGTATAGTCTGAAGTCAGGGAGCCTGATTCCTCCAGCTCCGTTTTTGTTTCTCAAGATTCCTTTGGCTATTCGGGGTCTTTTGTGTTCCATACAAATTGTGAAATTTTTTGTTCTAGTTCTGTGAAAAATGACAGTGGTAGTTTGATAGGGATTGCATTGAATCTGTAGATTGCTTTGGGTCGTAGAGTCATTTTCACAATGTTGATTCTTCCAATCCAAGAACATGGTATATCTCTCCATCTGTTTGTATCATCTTTAATTTCTTCCTCAGGGTCTTATAGTTTTCTGCATACAGATCTTTTGTCTCCTTAGGTAAGTTTATCCCTAGGTATTTTATTCTTTTTTGCGATGGTAAATGGGAGTGTTTCCTTAATTCCTCTTTCAGATTTTGCATCACTAGTGTATAGGAATGCAAGAGATTTCTGTGCATTAACTTTGTGTCCTGCTACTTTACCAAATTCATTGATTAGCTCTAGTAGTTTTCTGGTAGCATCCTTAGGATTCTCTATGTATAGTATCATGTCATCTGCAAATAGTGACAGCTTTACTTCTTCTTTTCTGATTTGGATTCTTTTTATTCTTTTTCTTCTCTGATTTCTGTGGCTAGAACTTCCAAAACTATGTTGAATAAGAGTGGTGAGCGTGGGCAACCTTGTCTTCTTCCTGATCTTAGTGGAAATGGTTTCAATTTTTCACCATTGAGAACGATGCTGGCTGTGGGTTTGTCATATATGGCCTTTATTAGGTTGAGGAAAGTTCCCTCTATGCCTACTTTCTGCAGGGTTTTTATAATAAATGAGTGTTGAATTTTGTCGAAAGCTTTCTCTGCATCTATTGAGATGATCATATGGTTTTCCTCCTTCAGTTTGTTGATACGGTGTATCACGTTGATTGATTTGCGTATATTGAAGAATCCTTGCATTCCTGGGATAAACCCCAGTTGATCATGGTGTATGATCCTTTTAATGTGCTGCTGGTTTCTGTTTGCTAGTATTTTGCTGAGGATTTTTGCATCTATGTTCATCAGTGATATTGGCCTGTAGTTTTCATTTTTTGTGACATCTTTGCCTGGTTTTGGTATCTGAGTGATGGTGGCCTTGTAGAATGAGTTTGGGAGTGTTCCTCCCTCTGCTATATTTTGGAAGAGTTTGAGAAGGATAGGTGTTAGCTCTTCTCCAAATGTTTGATAGAATTTGCCTGAGAATCCATCTGGTCCTGGGTTATTGTTTGTTGGAAGATTTTTAATCACAGTTTCAATTTCAGTGCTGTGATTGGTCTGTTTATATTTTCTATTTCTTCCTGGTTCAGTCTCGGAAGGTTGTGCTTTTCTAAGAATTTGTCCATTTCTTCCAGGTTCTCCATTTTATTGGTATATAGTTGCTTGTAGTAATCTCTCATGATCCTTTGTATTTCTGCAGTGTCAGTTGTGATTTCTCCTTTTTCATTTCTAATTCTATAGATTTGAGTCTTCTCCCTTTTTTTCTTAATGACTCTGGCTAATGGTTTATCTTTTGTTTATCTTCTCAAAGAACCAACTTTTAGTTTTATTGATCTTTGCTATCGTTTTCTTCATTTCTTTTTCATTTATTTCTGATCTGATCCTTATGATTTCTTTCCTTCTGCTAACTTCGGGGGATTTTTGTTCTTTCTATATTTGCTTTAGGTGTAAGGTTAGGTTGTTTATTTGGAATTTTTCTTGTTTCTTGAGGTAGGATTGTATTGCTATAAACTTCCCTCTTAGAACTGCTTTTGCTGCATCCTGTAGGTTTGGGGTCATCGTGTTTTCATTGTCATTTGTTTCTAGGTATTTTTTGATTTCCTCTTTGATTTCTTCAGTGATCTCTTGGTTATTAAGTAGTGTATTGTTTAGCCTCCATGTGTTTGTATTTTTTACAGATTTTTTCCTGTAATTGATATATAGTCTCATAGCATTGTTGTCGGAAAAGATACTTGATACTACTTCAATTTTCTTAAATTTACCAAGGCTTGATTTGTGACCCAAGATATGATCTATCCTGGAGAATGTTCCATGAGCACTTGAGAAGAAGGTGTATTCTGTTGTTTTTGGATGGAATGTCCTATAAATATCAATTAAGTCCATCTTGTTTAATGTATCATTTAAAGCTTGTTTCTCCTTATTTATTTTCATTTTGCATGATCTGTCCATTGGTGAAAGTGGGGTGTTAATGTCCCCTACTATGATTGTATTACTGTTGATTTCCCCTTTTATGGCTGTAGCATTTGCCTTATGTACTGAGGTGCTGCTATTTTGGGTGCATAAATATTTATAATTGTTATATCTTCTTCTTGGATTGATCCCTTGATCATTCTGTAGTGTCCTTCTTTGTCTCTTGTAATAGTTTTTATTTTAAAGTCTAGTTTTTCTGATATGAGAATTGCTACTCCAGCTTTCTTTTGATTTCCATTTGCATTGAATATCTTTTTCCATCCCCTCACTTTCAGTCTGTATGTGTCCCTAGGTCTGAAGTGGGTCTCCTGTAGACAGCATATATATGGGTCTTGTTTTTGTATCCATTCGGCCAGTCTATGTCGTTTGGTTGGAGCATTTAATCCATTTACATTTAAGGTAATTGATATGTATTTCCTATTACCATTTTCTTAATTGTTTTGGGTTTGTTATTGTAGGTCTTTTCCTTCTCTTGTGTTTCGTGCCTAGAGAAGTTCCTTTAGCATTGTTGTAAAGCTGGTTTTGTCGTGCTGAATTCTCTTAGCTTTTGCTTGTCTGTAAAGGTTTTTTTATTTTATTTTATTTATTTTTTAATTTTTTTAAACATCTTTGAGTATAACTGTTTTACAATAGTGTGTTAGTTTTTCCTTTACAACAAAGTGAACCAGTTATACATATACATATGTTCCCATATCTCTTCCCTCTCACGTCACCCTCCCTCCCACCCTCCCTATCTCACCCCTCTAGGTGGTCACAAAGCACAGAGGTGAACTCCCTGTGCTATGCGGCAGCTTCCCACTAGCTATCTAATTTACTTTTGGTATTGTGTATATGTCCTTGCCACTCTCTCACATCGTCACAGCTTACCCTTCCCCCTCCCCATATCCTCAAGTCCATGCTCTAGTAGGTCTGTGTTTTATTCCAGTTCTACCACTAATCTGTTCATGACATATATGTGTTAGCATACGGTATTTGTTTTTCTCCTTCTGACTTACTTCACTCTGTATGACAGACTCCAGGTCTATCCACCTCATTATTTCTCCATCGAATCTGAATGAGATCCTTGTTTGGTTGTAGGTTTTTCCCTTTCATATCTTTAAATATGTCCTGCCACTCCCTTCTGGCTTGTAGAGTTTCTGCTGAAAGATCTGCTGTTAACCTTATGGGGATTCCCTTGTATGTTATTTGTTGCTGTTCCTTTGCTGCTTTTAGTATTTTTTCTTTGTATTTAATTTTTGATAGTTTGATTAATTTTTGTCTTGGCATGTTTCTCCTTGGATTTATCCTGTATGAGACTCTCTGCCCTTCCTGGACTTGACTGACTATTTCCTTTCCCATATTAGGGAAGTTTTGAACTATAATCTCTTCATATAGTTTTTCAGTCCCTTTCTTTTTCTCCTCTTCTTCTGGGACCCCTATAGTTTGAATGTTGGTGCATTTAATGTTGTCCCAGAGGTCTCTGAGACTGTCCTCAATTCTTTTCATTCTTTTTTCTTTATTCTGCTCTGCAGTAGTTATTTCCACTATTTTATCTTCCAGGTCACTTATCCGTTCTTCCGCTTCAGTTATTCTGCTGTTGATTCCTTCTAGAGAATTTTTAATTTCATTTATTGTGTTGTTCACCATTGTTTGCTTGCTCTTTAGTTCTTCTGGGTCCTTGTTAAACGTTTCTTGTATTTTCTCCATTCTATTTCCATAATTTGGGATCATCTTTACTATCATTACTCTGAATTGTTTTTCAGGTAGACTGCCTATTTCCTCTTCATCGGTTTGGTCTGCTGGGTTTTTACCTTGTTCCTTCATCTGCTGTGTATTTCTTTGTCTTCTCATTTTGCTTAACTTATTGTGTTTGGGGTCTCCTTTTTGCAGGCTGCAGGTTCGTAGTTCCTGTTGTTTTTGGTGTCTGCCTCCAGTGGGTAAGGCTGGTTCTGTGGGTTGTGTAGGCTTCCTGGTGGAGTGGACTGGTGCCTGTTTTCTGGTGGATGAGGCTGGGTCTTGTTTTTCTGGTGGGCAGGACTCCATCTGGTGGTGTGTTTTAGGGTGTCTGTGAACTTAGTATGATTATAGGCAGCCTCTCTGCTAATGCGTGGGGTTGTGCTCCTGTCTTGCTAGTTGTCTGGCATAGGATGTCCAGCCCTGGAGCTTGATGGTCATTGAGTGGAGCTGGGTCTTAGCGTTGAGATGGAGATATCTGGGAGAGCTCTCACCGATTCATATTACGTGGGACTGGGAAGTCTCTGGTGGACCAATGTCCTAAACTTGGCTCACCCACCTACGAGGCTCAGGCCTGACAGCTGGCTGAAGCACCAAGACCATTTCAGCCCCATGCCAGTAAATGTGGCAGTCTCCATTATGATGTCAGATTTTGAGGGTCTACAATAGCTGTTCAGCTAGAACAGGCTGACTTGGGAGCAATTTGTCTATGAGGCTGTCTCCAGCAGCTGGTGTCTGAAAGAGTAGGTCTCCACATGTGCTGCCAGAATCTTAAAACGTTTATATAGAGGTCTTCACTGGCTTCAGTCACAGATTCAGTACAGATGGTCTCTGAAGAACACACTCTCTCAAGGTTGTGTGCTTGAAACAGTTCCTAAGCCTGAGGGTCTACAAGCTGCAGGTAGACGAGACTGCCCGGGGTGGCCTGCAAGCCGTGATTCTTGCCATGAGCTCCGCTGCTGCTGTTGTGGAATTCGGCTTCCCCTGCCCCCAACCCTGTAGTGAGTTTTCAGTGAAGCTTTCTCTCTGTGCTGATGAGATGCATGCTACCTGAGTTGCACAAAGCCACAGTGCATGTAAATGTTGGGGCGGGGGTACAAACCCAGCAAATCTGGCTCCAAGGTCTGTGTTTCGTCACCCAACGAGAGTGGGGAGGCCATGCACTTAAACGCCTCACCCCCGCGAGCCACCTTCTCAAACCCGCAATGCCACATGTGGTTATCCTTTTAAAATATAGCAGCGTGTACATGTCAATCCCAAGCTCCCTAACTATCCCTTCCCTCCACCCTTCCCCCCCACCGGTAACCATAAGTTCATTTTCTAAGTCTGTGAGTCTGTTTCTGTTTTGTAAGTACGTTCATTTGTATCATTTCTTTTTAGATTCCACATAAGCAATATCAAACAATATTTCTCTTTCTCTGACTTACTTCACTCGGTATGACAATCTCTAGGTTCATCCAAGTCACTGTAAATGGCATTATTTCTGTGAAGAAGATTACTCTCCATAATGTGGGTGGGCCTCATCCTATTAGTTTGAAGCCCTTAATAAAACAAAGACTGATGTCCCCTGAGAAAGAAGGAATTTTTAATATGTATTTTCTTATATTGGATTCTGGTTCCACCATTTTCTAGGTGTGTAGCCCTGGGCAAGATACTTAACCCCTGGCCTCAGTTTTATAACTCACAAATTGGAGATAATAACAATAATAACAATATTAATAACTAATCTAAATGGTTGTTACAGGAATTAAAAGAGGTCATGTATGAAAAGCCTGTTAGAATGGGAAATGTTCAATAAGTAACAGCTGTGGTAGTTACTCTGAAAGAGGTTGCACATATGGTTTATTTATAGATAACTAGAAACATTATTGCTATTAGACAATGGGAAACATGCATGTATTTCCTAGAATGAACAGAACATATCTTAACTTTTTCCATAGAGTTCAGGCCATACTGAGTCAGCCTCTGAAGGAGACTGGGAGTTTTTGTTTCTGGTCTCCCCAACTTTTCTCTCTCCCAACATTTTTTACCCTCTGACCTCTCCATCTGGGGTCCAACTGCTCCTGGAAGAGAGGCAGCAAATCTGACAGCCCTCCGTAGAAAGAGGCTTGGGTCTAGTGGACCATCTGGTTAACTTTCAACTTTAACTCAAAATTGTTTATTCATCTGTTCTAGAGATACATTGATACAATTGAAAAAACTCTTTTTTTTTTTCTTTTTAACTTACACACTGCTCTTTTCCTTTTAGCGACTTACCTTAAGAAAGTTTAAAGTTATCCAGTATCTCTGCTCTCTTCCCACACATACAAGAACATTAGGATGATTTAACACAGGTTCCACTTCCTCTTTCTTGTTTTCATCCAGAAGTTTAAAAACTCATTCATTTTACTGGGCCACTCCTCCTGTAATAAACCAGGAATATTTTTTACAAAATGCATAATTATTTTGTGACTAGCACATAAAATTTTATTTTACGTTTGTGTGTTTTTGACCTCTACAAACAGCAAGTTCATATTGTTCAACCTAATATTTGAAGAATGTTAATTTCTTGACTACAAATATTTTAAAATATATACAACAATTTCCTATTTCTGTTATGGCATTTCTTCACTTTTTAGTATATTGGAATTCTCAGAAAATGACTTGGTGGTGGGGAAGTCTCCTTTATCCTCCAAGAAGCCCTAGTGTGAAGCCTCTACAAAGTAAATCTTTCCTTTTCTGATAATAATTATCTTTTATAACACCTTTTCCATGTATTTTTGTGTTAAAAGATCTAAAGATCTGACTCCTTTAAAATAAAAAAAGAGGGGGCTTCCCTGGTGGCGCAGTGGTTGGGAGTCCACCTGCCAATGCAGGGGACACGGGTTCGTGCCCCGGTCTGGGAGGATCCCACATGCCGCGTAGCAGCTGGGCCCATGAGCCATGGCTGCTGAGCCTGCACGTCCAGAGCCTGTGCTCCGCAGTGGGAGAGGCCACAGCAGTGAGAGGCTCATGTACCGCAAAAATAAATAAATAAATAAATAAAGAGGTAAGGAGAGGAAGGAAATAAAAAGGATGCGGAGGGACCAATGCCCCATAATATATTATATAAAATGACAACAATCACAAGAAACCTATTTCACAAATTACTGGGGATATTACATGTGATAATATACTGCAAAGAACTTTAAAGAGTTAAAAGTACAATCATGAAAGGCAGTCCACTTATGTGTTCGAAGGACCATTTTTGGTCTGTGAATGCTTTGTTTCTGGTCCATGGTGACATAAGTATGAAAATTTGAGAGTAAGCGTTTAGAAACTGTTATACGAATTTGACAAAGTAATGTTACATCTGTTGAATCAAATAATAAAAGATTTGGGCTTGTATTTTGTAAGTCTGAATTTTTACTTCATTTTCTAGTAATTCACTTTCATTTTACTTCACAAAGGCAAAAAGAAACCCGTCCTTCACCACACATAGTTTGAGAAGCATCGATAAAAGCTATTATTATTTCTGAAATTTTGCTTAACAACCATTAATTTCTAATTACAAACTAGTTATATGTCATTATTTGAGAAATACTCTTTCAAACCAAGTGTAAGGAGTTGCCAGCCTACAAACAAGTTCCAAAACAAGTTTGTTTTGTATTGGGTAACATGGTTATTTGGGAGTCAGACACCATTTTTCCCATGAAATAACATTAGCCGAGGGTTAGGTTCTTGGTGTAGCCTATAAATCTCAGTTATCTCAAAAGATGGGTAAGCTATACAATAAAATGTAATCACCTGTATATACTATAAAATTTAATGACCAGGCTTCTCCATCCTCTTACGATGAAGAAATTAGGCTGCTGATTTCCAAATCAGAAAACATCTCTCTTCCCCACCCAGCCATGAGAAAAGGTGATTCTTAGCTCTGGCAGGGGGTTAGGGATAGGGATAAGGATGGGGTTACTTTTGCAGAAGTTGCTTCAAGAGCAACTCAGAAAGAGGAAGAGTAATGGAGCTACAGTACTCTTCACACACAGAATGGGGGCATTAGGAGATCAAGTTTGAGGGAACTCACTGGTCGAGTTAATAAAATTAAACTGAGGATTCTCCAAGATTCTCTGAGAATGAGGTTTGGTAGGTTTTGCTGGACTTGAAAGCCTGGTTCTTTACCACAAATGCCTCCATCCTAAACCCTAGGGTATCGTGGTGGCCCAAGACGGTGAGTAGGCTTCATCCTGAACTGAAATCTGTTAGCGGCTACCTCAGAGATTTATATTTTTCTTCTGTTGTTGTTTGAAAAGATGAGAGGACAAGTCTAGGCTTAGTGAGAAACATTGGTAGAATCAATTAGTGATGTCTGCCATGGGCAAGAAGGGGAAGTAAGCACAAAAGCTGTATTTCACTACCCTGAGTATATCCTGAAAGAAACAGACCTTTGGCCCTTTAATTTCAGCTGAAACCAGGATGATTAAGCACATGACTTTTAAAAATGCCTGGGAATAGCAAAAGGGGAACAGCACACAACAAGGTAATCTTATTTACAATTTATGGTTTCCTCATTTTGTGATACATTTGAAAGACATAGGAGCCTAGCTCTTGACCTAGAGTCCAAGAGGAATAGTTTTATATACTAGTCACTATTCAGAAACCTTATAACAAGACTCTCAGAACTAATACAGAAGCCCTGGCCACAGTCTCAGGCCTTCTTCTTTAGGTCCTCATTCTAAATTCTGATTTCATATATGAGATTTTTCTCTGTCCCCAAAAATTGACATTAAAAACGTCCCTAGAGAAGAGATCCCACCAACACCTATCCAGTCATAGGGTAACTATGGTGAAATTCTTAACCAAAATGGTCCATGGATAGAATCTGGGGTGTTCATGACCTTGAATGAAGGGAAAAACATCTTGATTTCTAAAGGAATTTAACATTTCCTTCAATTATGAAAGTAGAAAACAAATCAAATCCCAGAAGCATTAGCAATACTTGTGACTTTGTTACTAATGTAAATAAGAGTTATGTTCATTATTTCATTATAATGCTGCAGACATCTTGAAATAACATTTATGCTCATCCCTATTTGAAAGAATGTTGCTAGATCTTGTTATTTAATGTGTTAATAATGTAGCACACATTACACTATTATATTACTATAGCACAAACTTTTAAAAGACTACTTTGATAATTGCATTTGAATGTAATTGGTCTCCTTTGCAATCTGCACCTTTTTAAAATAATTTTTATAAATTATTTATTTATTTATTTTTGGCTGCATTGGGTCTTCGTTGCTGCGTGTGGGCTTTCTCTAGTTGTGGCAAGCGGGGGCTACTCTGTTGTGGTGCGTGGGCTTCTCATTGCGGTGGCTTCTCTTGTTGCAGAGCGCGGGCTCTAGGGCGCGTGGGCTTCAGTAGCTGCGGCTCGCGGGCTCTAGAGCGCAGGCTCAGTAATTGTGGCACAGGGGCTTAGTTGCTCCACGGCATGTGGGATCCTCCTGGACTATGGCTCAAACCCGTGTCCCCTGCACTGGCAGGCGGATTCTTAACCACTGCGCCACTAGGGAAGCCCCACACCTTCTATTGTATGCATTTATGTTATTCTGCGCAGGTATCTATAATTTCACTACTGCTAGAGGGGTCCATGACATAAAAAAAGGTAAGCCTCCCGGACTTTCAAAGGACAACTATGTTGCTATCTACCATGCAATATAACCTAATATCCCTTAGGACTGAGAGACATACAGAAACTGAGGGGTCTCTTTTTTTTCTGGGTGCAGAACAGGTGAGAAACTGGCATCTGCTTTTATTTACTGGTTGTTAATAAATCCGATGTTTGTTGAAAATTGGCAGTTGTAACCATTTCTGCCTACATACTACAGGGTGGCAATTAAGTACTGGCAACCATCAGAAGCTTGTTTCAGCCATACTCACTTATAACTGTATCAATCTTAATGCGGAAGGTTCTCTTTTATACCTTTTTCTTTATTCACGTTATGATTGTTAAATTTTAAAATGGGGTTTGTTTTTGGTGTGTGTTTTTTTTTTGTCTTATTCCCATAAACTGAGTTTAGAGCAAAAATAGTGTCCAGGTGAACTTCCCTGGTGCTCCCAATTCAGGGGGCACGGGTTCAATCCCCGGTCGGGATTCTGTGTGCCGCAGGGCACTGACAAAAAAATAATAATAAAATAAAATAGTGTCCAGGTTTTGAGGTCTCTAGTCTAGATGAAGCATTACTTAATAGAATGTTTCCTTTCTCCCATCTACATTCTGTTATAAAAAGTAGTGATTCCAACATGACGTATTTACAAGACATGGCCCAGTATCTTTTCCTGTAATTAAAAAAAAAAAAAAAAATCTTTAAAACTGTCCTCCAGAAGTTTCTTACCGGACTAGGACGGAAGGGATGTCTTTGAAGATTAATCGACAACTGAGAAAGGACTGCAGCCTGCTTGAGATTCCCGTGGGGTTGTCTGTTAGTGAAGGGAGGTGAAGGAATTCAAAGTGTCACCCCCTTGGCCTAACCAAGGGCGGGAGAGGACGGTTCCCACTGTCGGGAAGGTGTCTCAAAAGGCATGTTTGCGGTGGCAAAGGCCAAGGGCCGCGCCGAGGGCGGAGCCGCCGCGGCCTGTGAGCAGGAACCGGGCTCGTCGGCCTCGGGGCGGAGCGCGGCCCGCGCGCAAGAGCCGGACCGCGGGCGCCGCCCACAGTACTCCCGGGCCCTGCCGAGCGAGGCGGCGCGGCTTCCGCGCCATGGGGCGGTTGCTGGCTCTGAGCTTGCTGGGGATAGCGCTGGCGCTCCTGGGCGAGAGGCTCCTGGCGCTCAGGTAGGTGGGGTCCTCTCGGGTCCCCAGGCTCGGGGTGGCCGGAGCTGCGCGCTAGCGAGAACCCCGAAGCCGGCGGCCGCGGAGAACCTCTGCATCGCTCTGCTCCTCGGCCGGCGGAGCTCCTCCACCCCAACCCCCAGCCGCCAGCAAAACCCGGCACAGTTTGGGCTGAATCGCGAGACTTCATAGCGAGTTTGTAAGCCTTTGCTGCGCACCCAGTTCTTTCTTAACCTAAGTTGACAAGCGAGTGCTTTGCGATTTACCCAGGGGCGAACCTAGTGCTTTAACTTGAAAACAAAACTATTACTCATGCACTGAAACTTTTAATTATAAAGATTTATTTCAGGTCATTGGTGCTGCTTCTCTTCGTTGCCCAAACCAGCCTCCGTCTTTAATAAAGTTGTTCTCCATCTCTCCCCTGCAGAGTTTGAGAAACTCTTCCTCTGCTGTCTAATCTTGGCACGGTTGATCAAAGATACTTGAGATATTCAGCTACTGTTCTTACATCATTTCCTTATTTATCTCTTCGCCTGGGAACACTGAAGCCAGAATGCCAAACAGGACACGCCTAGTCCATCTCATGTTTTAGTTATAAGGAAAAAACGTGGGTGATCATACGTCATAGTCTCTAAATGATCAACTCAAATTATGTTAAGCCTCACGCGAAAGAATTCCAGAAATGCTGAGCACCTTCTCTGTACGCTGTGCACTCTTAGCCTCCTGTAATAGAGTAAGGCACCGTTCTTACCTTTAAAGAGTTTACCCTATTAAAGGGAAGGAGAGAAATAAAACAAATAGATAAATTAGGATGTTCAGGACAGGTACAAACCAACCCCTGTTGGCTTAAGGGGGAGAAGTTACAACTCCTGAAGGTGGAGTTCAGGAGGAAGAGACATCTGACACTAGCCTTGAGGGATGGGTGAAAGAAACACAAGTGGGGATGAAGGAGGCAGTCCCAGATGGAGAGTGCAGCGTGAAGAAAGGGAATGGTGGGGGAAGTTTAGATTTGAGCGGAGCATAAAGTTAAGGGATGAGAACAGTAGGAGTAGGGTTCTGAGATGGTTAAATCTACGTTGAAAAATTGGGGCCTGCATAGATAGGCCAAGGGGAACTATCAATGTTTGTTGTATGTGTTTTATTTTTTTAAACAGGAACTTGTTTAAACCATCTAAAGCATAACCAGTTGGGCTGTATAGAGATGACCTGGGAGGCTGGACTGGAGTAGAGCAGTGGTTCTCAGTCCTGGCTGAGCCTTAGGATCTCCTGGAGGCCTTCTGTCTGGGCTGCACCCCCAGCAGTTCCAATTCTGTTGCTCTGGGTGGGGCCCAGATATGAGTATTTTTATTTTAAAAAATTCTCCTGAAAATTCTAACATGCAGTTAGAGTTGACAAGTACCAGAATAGAGAGCAAATAGACCTGGGGAAACTAGTTAAAGTCTTGCAGTAGTTTGGCCCAAACTCTGGAACCCCAGGGATGAGGGGTAAGGCCAAGGTGATACTAGAGTTTCCAGCTCTGCTGTCTTAGCTGCAGCTTCATCTGCTCATAAAGGGATGCCAGGAGGAGGAACAGTGTCTTTGCAACAGGAAGCATCAGAGTTGGAGGAGGAACATTTACTGGTAAGAAATGGACATGTTGAGCTTAATTTTCATGTTATATAAATGACCATCCTGCTCTGCAAAACGTCATTGAGTCGGGTGATTTTGTATGATCTGTCCAGCTCTTGGTTTCAAAGGTAGGACCACGAAAGTTCTCAAGCTCATTAAATTATCCCTAAAGTTCAAACCACCAGTGTTTCCATAAGTTGAAGTTTTCTCAATTAGCAGTCAATTTTTTCTTCTTACTAATCTTAAGGTTTTAAATTCAAGTCCCTTTAAATGATAAATGTAGATGCGAACCTAAGAAAAAGTAAATAAAGCTTATTTACATAGAACGCACCTGATAGATCATTTAAATTTGAATGCATCTTTTCTTTATAAAGACTTGACTATAATAAACTTCACTGAGCAGTGACTTCATAGCGTTGTAACCTCATTGGACAGTTGAAGCCTTATAGTGGCTGATGTGAGAATGCTGGGGTGAATGATGGGTGGCTAGATCTAGCAAATAAAAATGCAGGACACCCAGTTAAATTTGTATGTCAGATAAACAACAAATCATTTTTTAGTATATGCATATCCCATGCAATATTTGGGATGTAATTAGACTAAAACAGTATTCATTATTTACCTGAAATTCAAATTTAACTGGGCATCTTGCATTTTATCTGGCAACCCTATGAGTGCAGGATATCAAGTGTCTGCTATTGACAAAGTTTGGTGGAGTGCTTAAATGCATACTATTTCTCCTTTCAGACCCTTAGAGTATTTTGAAAAGCAGCATGTTCCCACCTCCACATAAAGAAAGGCTCTTCAAAAACAGGTTTTTGGTTTGTTTCTTCCTCTCATCTGCTGCCTTCTATTTCATTATTCTATTTTTAGAGATGGCACTTTGGCACTCAGGTTATTTCTCTCCCCCAGGATGCCCACTTAAATTTCAACTTGGATTTCAGATAAACAGTGAATGATTTTTTAGTGTAAGTATGTCCTGCATGGATAAATGGAATCAAGGTTGTCTCTTTCCTTCTGAACTATGACTGGCTAAGGTTCCCAGGGGAGGATAGCATGTCATACCCAACTTTTCCACTCCTCCCTCGTGGAGCAATAAAGGAAAAAGTAGAAATACACACATGTCCCCAGGCCAGTGCTCCCTGTTGCAAAGCACACACCCTTGAATGAATCAGGAGACTTGAGTATATCAGAGACCTATGCCTGAGCAGAAACTCCAAATACAAGCATCTGAACTTTTTGCTTGTTGCTTGACACTTTTTATGACAGCTCCACCAAGAAGCTATCCAGTCAGCTTTTGAACACTTCTGAAGGGGCAGACTTTTTTTCAACCACCATCCTCCTTATTTATTGTGTGACTACTGTGTGCTGGTCTTTGTGCTGAAAATGTCAGCAGTTCATTATATTAAACTAAAACATACATTTACTGACATTTGGAAAGAAAGCCCTTTTACCTTCCTGCCTTCTTCCAGTCTTCCTTCCTATATTATACATAATATTAACTGAAGCTTGGAGAGGCTGACTAGTTAGTTCAGAAGTTAGTGCTAAACCTGTGCTCTAAGCCAGGTCTTCTGTTTCCAAATATAGTTTGTCCCAGCTTCACCATGGCCTCCTCTCTTCTCTGCCATTGGAGCAAACTTTCCCCAGCTTTAAAAGCCTAAGCACAAATTCTTAATTAAGTAAGAGCTTTACAGGGGACCAAGGGGTGAATTCCAAGGGGTTTACAAGTCTGTTTGTGAAAGATAAAGCCCTGTTTGTCTGAATTTAAGTCTGTACGTAAAAGATAAAGCCCCATCAGTGGTTTGTAAATTCAAAGGCAGTGAGATATGGAACAAACCTGGTAGTAACACTGTGTTCCCAGTTTGCTCAAAGCATATTGGCACACCAAACTGGTGCATCCTTACTGTTACCACACGATGAGGCAAGATAATCAGTAACCGCCCATGACCCATTCCACTTTGAATGGGTAATGCCTTTTCCTGAGTGAAGGAAATAGAGATTCATTTCATGGTAATAACTGTTGGTTAAGGGTTCATGCTTTGTAGCCAGGTCGCCTGAATTCTCCACTATTTTCATGAGACCTTGGCTTTTATTTCACCTTTCTGTGCCTCAGTGTCCTAATCTGTAGGATGGGGATAATAGTACTATATGCTCCATATAGGGGCTGTAAAAAATAAATGAGTTCATTCTTGTAAAGTGCTAGAACAATGTCAGACATGTAGTAAGTGCTCAATAAAGTTACCTATGGTGACAATGACGTTGGAGCAGGGGTTCTTAGATTTTTTTGTGCCGTAGCTCCCTTTGGTAGTCTGGTGAAGCCTCAACTCCTCAGCAAGCATCATGTTTCTAAATGCATAAAATAAAATACATAGGTTTACAAACCAAGCTGAAATACTATCTAAGTTAATACTAAATTAAATACTTAAATTCTATTGTCAAACTATTTAAAAGATCTAATGCTGGGCTTCCCTGGTGGTGCAGTGGTTGCGAGTCCACCTGCCAACGCAGGGGGACATGGGTTCATGCCCCGGTCTCGGAAGATCCCACATGCCGCGGAGCGGCTGGGCCCGTGAGCCATGGCCGCTGAGCCTGCGCTTCCGGAACGGGAGAGGCCACAGCAGTGAGACGCCCGTGTACCGCAAAAAAAAAAAGACCTAATGTAGGATATAATAACATGGCCTTCTTTATTAAAGCCTTAAGTAGATCTAGAAGTAGTTGAATACCTAACAGCAGATACTGTGAAGCAGAGATGAGTGTAAATGGTATTTTGAGATCTCTACAACAACTAAAATGTGATGAAACAATGTCTGTAATATCTGTTAGTGACAGAGTCACAGGTACTGCTAGTAGAAAGCTCAGTGGTTTGTTGCCTACACTCATCATCAAAAGAAATACTGTTTCAGTCAGAGGTTTAAAGATGTGTTTTTTCCCCCCATCAGAATTCAGAAACCCCTGAATTTTACCCATGGACTCTGTGAGGGTCACTGGACCCCAGATTAAGAATCATGATGTATATGTTTCTGATGGGGGTCATTGGAGGAATGATTTCTGGCTCAGTTGAAGGAAGGCAGTATGCATTCTTTCCTGTGTTATACCTATCATATACTCATAACTAAAAGGAAAATAACCAAATTCTAATGAAAAGGAAAAGGAAAGTGAGAAAAACAAAAGGAACCTAGAACAAAGAAAGCAAATAGCTTTCATCTAGAGTGTCCATTTTAATAGACTCTTAGTGGTGGCCTGGAACATTGTGTCTAAGCTGGCTCTGAGTTAAAGAGAAAGAGTGCTGTAATTGATTAGCAATGTCTGCATGACAACAGAGTGGCAACTGCCACACCATCTCTGATCTAGTACGTTCGTAAGCATGCCGTGGGCATAAAGTGTTAGGGAGCAAATAGGCTGCTGCAAAAATATGACTTATTTGTGTTTGTACCACTTATTTATTTATGTTTTTGGCATTAATATATGTAGGCTTATTGATCTGCTAGTCCAAAGAGTTTGTATAGCTTTCTCTTGTATATTCTCCAAACTTCTTAAATCTGTTATCATTTAGGAGTGCTTTCAGCTGCAAGTAGCATACATCAAATTAATGGTAGCTTATACATATTGAAGCTTGCTTTTCTCACATGATACAAACTCTGTGAGTCATTCATCCTAGAGCTTGTCCACTGAGTCAGTGATCACATCAAGGAACTAGGTTCTGATATTTTTGTTCTTTGATCCTCCACTGTTGGCTTTGTGTCCTCACACTTGTGTTAAGAATGCTGAATGATTGCTGTAGTCCCAAGTACCACATATATGGTCAAATCATGAAGAAGGGAGGAGTGTTGCCACTTAGCTCTCTTCTTGTGTCTGCCTTTTATACCAGTAATAAATTTATCTTTCCCAAAAGGATGGGTCATATGATTACCCCTAAAGTACAAAGGGGGCTGGAAGCAGATATTTGGCTTGCCTGCTTCTGCAGTGGAAAAGAGCAAGGAAGAAAGGGGTGTGAATGGCTTTATGTTTGTTAGCTAATAGGGTCTGCCACTCTGGAGTACAGAAGTCCACTAATGAGTAGGGAACTGATAGTTCTGCCAGGTAAAAAGCCTAGCAGTTTTCTACTGAAAGTCTTTGAAAGTCTTGATGGGCCACAAAGGATGGAAGCAAAAATCCTCTCTCTTTAATCATAAAGGAAACACAAGAAAAAATGACTTGATTAACTAGTAACAGTCCTTGTGTTACTCTTCAGTTTTAATAGTGGGCAGTCTGCCTATCTAGAGATGATATTGTACAACTAAACTAGCTGATGAAGATCACCCTGTTAACAAAGTGTAATCATCAGTCATGGATGCAAACCTAAGTTGACTCTGAAAAATACCCCACACCAAAGTGTCCAAACACATAGGGATTTTATTTTATCCATAGAATTTTTTGAGAATGGTAGATGGTAATTAACATTACCCCATCTTTGTTTAGTCAAATGGGCATAAAAGTAAGTTGTATAAAATTGACACCCAAACCAACACATGATACAGAAACTTGATGAAACTTCAGCTGTGATGTACTGACTTAAATTTACATCTGTTTCTGGAATCACACATGTCAATAAACCTTGGAGGTCATTTAGTCTCATCCTTATTTTTATACATAAAGAAGACTAAGGCCTGCAGAGATGAACTGACCTGCCGAAGGTCATGCAGTCTTGCTGCTATGACAGAAATGTGGTCTCTTCACCCCTTTCTGAGAAAAATACAACAGCAGATTAGAGCCTCTGGGTGGAACTTCCTGGCTGGGTGCTGAACTTCAGGGAAGTCATTTTCCTCATCTCTAAAATAGGGATAATGGTACCTACTTCTTCGGGTTGTTTTAAGAATTAAATGAATTCATTCAGGTAAATCACATAGAACAGTGGTAGGCTCAATACATGTTGGCCCTTCTTAGTATTGATTTCCTTTTACCACCCATGATTATCTGCAGCATCCTCCTCACTAGTATTACTGCTACTACTTATGTTAGGCTAAATGTACTTGTTTTCCCCTTTAAATCACTGCTGGGACCCGTAGACTTGAGATTTCTTTGTATTTTTTTTTTTACTGCTTTATTTAAAATTTTTATGTTATTTTCTTTATTTTTTTCTATTACATTAATATATTTTATATCTTTATTTTATTCATTTATTTTTATTTTATTGCTTTATTGCTATGTTGTTTCAAGAAGTTTAACAGTATTTGAGTTATACGGTTCTAAATACATACTGATTAACAATTTAATTGGAAACTTTCATATATATATGGATATATATATATGAATTGCCAAAATATATAGTTGCCACCACCTGTTGGTAATTCTGGGTTGTCCAGGCCTTGGCTTCTTCCATTTCTCCAAGAAACCAGTAGCCTTCCCCATATTCTGTGTCTAGAAGTCCGAAGATGGCAAGGATATGAATAGGAGAGAGACAACTGGCAAACTGTCATGTTGTCTCTTAAATGTGTGGTACGTGTGAACCACTTTGAAACATGTAAACTACTCTGCAGGCACACTTGTCATTCTTTGTGGATGTGGAGAACAGAAAGAGAAGGTGAGACAGTGAGAATAGGGAAAGCCTTCAAACAATAGAGCCCAGATGTGTTTGCCCACCTTGCTTGGTGGCCCTGTACTCCAAGGTGGGAAGAAGGAGGGAAGATGCATTATTAGAATTCAACATTTTCTCATTATTTCTTCACTTCCGTTTTTATGAAATTAGAACAGCAAGTAGTTTGTCTAGAGTAGTTGGTGCTCTCCAGCCTTCTCACCCCAATAAACAGTCATGGGGATGGGACTTTCTCCACTTGTTTCTTAATAACTATTTATGAGGTGTCTTCTGTGAGCCAGGCTCTGAACAATGCCATTTTCTCTTGGCCTGCTTTCAGTCACTGTGTCATTTTGCAGAGGGTCTGGGCATTTTATAGCTCCTCTGGGTCCTCAGAAGGAAGACAGGGCTTCTGGTTCTACATCTGAAGCTCTTCCCACAACACAGGAGCTATGAGAAATGGGACCTGGTGCCGTGTTTACATTTGCGTAGGAACTTGCATTCCAAGTTGTATTTGTTGAATTATTGGCTTCCTTTTACGACCCACGTCCACATATAGAACTTTGTGATATGCATTTTTATTGTAATTTCATTTCTGGTGCTATTTTATGTTCCTACCCTTGTTTTCTATTTTCTCTTTTATCTGCTTTAGATTTATGCTGTGTTTTATGTATTGCTGTAAGCCTCTTTAAACCCTTTCTGCTACAAAGCAGGGAATATGTAAACAGATAGATTTTTTTTTTTAACAGGAATCGACTTAAAGCTTCCCGAGAAGTAGAATCTGTAGACCTTCCAAACTGCCACCTGATTAAAGGAATCGGTAAGTCTGAGAAAATGCTTGTTACACAGCTTACATTCCTTGGCCCACAACACTAGAAAACTCATTAACAGTATTTTGGCACATAATTACTGTTTATCAGAGGAAAAGTCACATTAGATCAGCAAAAACCTTTTCAGTCAGTCTCTTTTGATCTCACGCACCCTGTATTTCTTCTTCTCTCTTACTCTCACTGTGATTTATTAATTATTTGTACAATCCTATGTTTGTTTTAGACTTCTTGCTTGTTTAGTGACTTTGCTGAACTCGTTTTGTCAAGTCTGTATTTTGTCAAGTCTGTATTTTTGTCAAGTCTGGATTATGTGTGGCCACTGAATTCTGTGTACCATTAGCCCAGGAGTCAGCTGGTGAAAAGTCAGAAGGAAGAGAAGTTATAAAATAGAAAATAAAAATCTCCCAACAAAATCTCTACCCCCACAAATAATACTAAGCCATGAAAAAGAATGAAATAATGCCATTTACAGCAACATGGATGGACCTAGAGATTATCATACTAAGTGAAGTAAGCCAGACAAAGACAAATATCATATGATATCACTTATATGTGGAATCTAAAAAAATTATATGCGTGAACTTATGTACAAAACAGAAATAGACCTACAGATATAGAAAACAAACTTATGGTTACCAAAGGGGAAAGCGGGGGAGGGATAAATTAGGAGTTTGGGATTAACATATACACACTACTATATATAAAATAGATAGGGACTTCCCTGGTAGCGCAGTGGTTAAGAATACACCTGCCAATGCAGGGGACATGGGTTAGAGCCCTGGTCCAGGAAGATTCTACATGTCGCGGAACAACTAAGCCCATGTGTCACAACAATTGAGCCTGTGCTCTAGACCTGTGAGCCACAGCTACTGAAGCCCGCACATCTAGAGCCCGTGCTCCGCAATAAGAGAAGCCACGACAATGAGAAGCCTGCACACCGCAATGAAGAGTAGCCCCTGCTCCCCACAACTAGAGAAAGCCCGTGCGCAGCAATGAAGACCCAATACAGGCAAAAATAAATTAATTAATTTAATTAAATTAAAAAAATAAACAACAAGGTCCTACTGTATAGCACAGGGAACTACAGTCAATATTTTGTAATAACTTATAATGGAAAAGAATCTGGAAAAGAACATATATGTAACTGAATCACTATGCTGTACACCTGAAACTAAAACAACATTGTAAATCAACTATACTTCAATAAAATATAAATAAATAAATAAAAGTCTCCACCTCCCACAAAAATAACCTCAGAGATAGAGTTTCTATTTTTTTTTTTTTTTTTGCACGGTATGCGGGCCTCTCACTGTTGTGGCCCCTCCCGTTGCGGAGCACAGGCTCCGGACGCGCAGGCCTAGCGGCCATGGCTCACGGGCTTAGTTGCTCCGCGGCATGTGGGATCTTCCCGGACCAGGGCACGAACCCGTGTCTCCTGTATCGGCAGGCGGATTCTCAACCACTGCGCCACCAGGGAAGCCCCTAGAGTTTCTGTTTTATCCTTTCTGGTATTTACAGTGCAAATGCAAACAAATATATGCATATACATTTATATCAAATGGAATCTTAGTATAAGATTATATTCTGTAACTTGCTTTATTCTCAACACAGTGTGAACAGATTTCCACATCAGCACATGTAGATCTACCTCATTCTTTTTAATATTTGCACGTACCATGATTATTTACCCCGTTCCTTAATGCACATTTGAGTGGTTATAGTTTTTTGCAACTACAAGCAAGTCAGTGAACTTCATTGTACATATAGTTCTTGCATTTGTTTATCTGAAGGATAAATCTTTAATAGAGGTATTATTGTTCAGTTAGCACACATGTTTAAAGTTTTGATAGTCTTTGCTAAATTGCTCTCGCGTTGGCAACACTAATAAACTCAGTACCCCATGTTTATAACCACATTCACTCCAGACAGGATTCATAATGCTCTTTTATCAAAAACAAAGTAGTGAGCCTTTTCTGGAACACACAAAGAAGGCTTCCATTTCATGGAAACTATTTGTTTTCAGAGAAGCCTTTTCTACTTCAGAGCTTCTTTCTGCTCACTGCTCCTCCTGTACACAATCTTTTTCCTCTGTGCTCTTGTCCCCTTTTCTCATTGCTACTTTTGTACTTTTTCCTGTCCTATCTCCCTTCACAAGACTCCTTGACTTCTTTCTCCTGGGGTTTCCCCTCTTTGTTTATTGCCCAAACACTTAGCAGGAGGATACAAACTCAGTGTCAAATACCAGATTGTCCAGATTGAAAAGGTCTGTGCTGGATAATGCAGACCATCCTAGAATTAAGGTTGTCTGGAGTCCCAGAAAACCCAGCAACTGCATCCTGCCTTCTGGCCGCAATCACGAAGAGCCCCCTTGGAACTGGTCACTAAGCAAAAGCCAGATGGCGTCTGGGAGGGACATTGTACAGGTTGGGAGGTTGAGTCAGTGACCTCGGAGGTTACTTTTGCTACTGAGTTAATAAATGTCAAATTATTAAACAGCCCTTGGCCCTGTGAAGCCCACCTTCTGCGAATTCAAGTCTCAGAGTAGACAACAGGGCACAGACAGACACATTACTGGACAAACTGCCAAGTGTATTGCTGCTACAACTCACTGGAATGGAGGGCTCCTCAGAGAAAAACAAGTCCAACAACATTTGTATTCTGAACAGGCATCTGTCTGTGTTTGTGACCTTTATGTTGTGATGTGTGTGAGCTGCTGTCTGGAATTGGGAAGAATGAGGAAATATGTCACCTATGGCCCTTCTTGTGAAGTGTTTAATGCCTCTGAGGCACTTCAAAAGGCAACAGAGCGAAGACGATGAGTGATTAGAAGCATCTTTGGGATACATTTTTAGATCTAATTAGAACTGTGCTTTTTCCTCCCCCCTTCTTTGCTTTTGCTCTGTGGTTAGCATACACTATATGAACATTCGTTGAATGCTATGTCAGTGATGCATAATGGTTAATAATAGCTTGTGGTTATATGTTTTTAACAACAGTTGCTCATTCAGTGGTCTTTGACTACAAAGGAATAACAGGGCATACTTTCCCATAGGCAAAAGCAATGTCTCTTGGTAGGCAGCAGGAATAGAGGGGTTCTCTTTTTTAGTTTCCACTTTGGAAACAGTAGCAGCCATGCAGTTGAGGCCAACTAATCCCTCCAGGAGTAAGACTACATCCCCTGTCCCCCCAGTCCCCATCAAGACAAACACACACACAAACACACACACACACACACACACACAATAAGGCTACATTCACCATGACTAGAAATGAACTCTTTGCAATTCTTAGATGCCTTATACATATCATATCATCTCATGTCTTTCTGTTTTAATAAGTAATAATCACTACCACATATCATACAGGATGTGTGCCTTCAGGGGGTCAGAAAGTACGCTCACTATTTATTCTATTTTTTGCATTCCTTTCCAGTGTATCTAACAGACAGAAGCTAACATTTGGTATAATATCAACATCTAAATAATAAAAATTATAATTAAAGAGCTGTTTAACTCTGTTTGAGGCTTAAAAGTTTAAAACATTTTAAAATGTCTTTGAAAATGCTGGCATTCAGAGTCCTGGACTAAAACAAAATTTTGAATGGATTATTTCTCTTGAGTTAATAAATGATTTTATACACTTGGCAGTCAAGATCTTTATAATAACTGCTGCTTGAGAGATTTTTTTTAAAAAAGCATTAAAGTCTGTAGCCCTTGTCATCAAGTACTTTACAATCTACCTATGAAAAGGAAAACAGAAAAACCCACTATGTGAGATATAGATATATTTTTTCTTTTTATAGCAGATAAGGACCTAAGGCTCAGAGAGGTTAAAAAACTTTTGCAATTTTTTTCCCAATACAGTATTTTCTCCCAGATTGATTAATACACACATCTGATTAATGTACCAAAAAAGTAGAAAATAATAGGCTACATTACATTTTGGATACTCTGTTGGGTATGGCAACAGCTGATTTGCTGTTATAAAGTTACAATAAGTAACTTAGAGAAGAGAGAAATTGATTCTTTTTTATGTGACAGTCCAAAGATAAGCAAATGACCTAGGGTGATTAGATAACTCTACTCCATGTGGTCATTCTGGGACAAAGGCTGATGAAGCAACACAGCTATCTTCAACATATTGCTTCCATCTTGGTACAAGACTAGAACTCCAGTTGTTGCCATTTCCCAGCAGGAAGGGGTAGAAAGAAAATTTACATGGATATTTTAACTTTATTTTACCCAGTAGTTGCAAGTAGTTTACCTTGTACTCTCATGTCCCATAACCTGAACTCAGATAAATGGCCACCTCTATCAGCAGGAAGGGGTAGAAAATGTCTGTAGCTATGTTGCCATGTACCTGTAGCTGAAAAGAAGGAAGGGGAGTATGGATACTGGGGAGCAGTTGGCCATCTCTGACACAGATAGATAATTGCTAAAGGAATAAGAAGGGATCAAAATCAGATATGCTAAGTTAGAAGACTTTCCAGAGAAAGAGTGTTTGAAAAAAAAGTACGGGATATGAATTGATGAAGATCTTGGTGAAAGGCATGGAAGCAAACATTTTAGGGAAAAGCCAACATATGTAATTGACCACAGTTGGATTTACAAAGTAAAGTGTCTTCAGAGAGGAACCAGGGGATGGTTCTGACAGAGAAATGTCATTAAATGCTAGGTTGTATTTTTTCTATGCAGTTTTAAGTCAGAACAAAAGACTTGAATCCCAGCTTCCCAGTTTGTGACCTTGAACAATTTACTTAACCTTTCAATGGCTCCATATTCTCTAGTCTAAAATAAGAGATAATAATATTGCTTCTTAGAGTTATGAAAACTATATGAATTAACATATGTAAAGTACTTATAAGGAGCCTGGTACTTGGTAAACACTTAATATATGTTAGTAGTTATTACTGTTACTACTCACACTACTACTATTTCTATTATTGAATTAGAGGAGAAAAAATTAGGTGTTATGAGATTATAAAAGCCTACTGTCATAATGGCTATAGAAATAAAGATCAGGGAGTAGATCTGGAAAATATTCTAAAGAAAGCTACAGATATGAATTATTTTCCTTGGAATTAGGCAACAGGATTAAACAGAAAGAAGCAGCAATGTGGTTGACATGAATATATCTTTTAAAAAACATTGTTCTTGGGCTTCCTGGTGGTGCAGTGGTTGAGAGTCCGCCTGCCGATGCAGGGGACACAGGTTCGTGCCCCAGTCCAGGAAGATCCCACATGCCGCGGAGCGGCTGGGCCCGTGAGCCATGGCTGCTGAGCCTGTGCATCCGGAGCCTGTGCTCCACAACGGGAGAGGCCACAACAGTGAGAGGCCCGAGTACTGGAAAAAAAAAAAACAACAACAAAAACCATTGTTCTTTTCTTGTTCATTAAAAGAATATGATTATTTGTAGAAATTTTTAAAACAAAAAAGTATAAAGAAGAAAATGAAAATCACTTATAATCCCACCACCCAAAAAAATTGTTAGTTTTTTTCTACATATCTTTTCTTTGTCTATGTGTGTAAGCATGCACACGTTGAAATTAAATTGTCTTAAATGATTTTTCAGGAACAACAAATATTCATTAACTGAGCTCCTACTCAATGGATCTAGAAAGCAGAACTTGGACTAGAATTCTGTGTGCAGGTGTGTGTGTGTGTTCGTGTGTTTGTGTATGTATACATGGTGAAGTGTTCCTTGGTCCTTGCTCTTTATTAGTTGAGAAACACCATGGCACTAGAATCTAGAGGTTTTTAACTTTTGGGAGGTATCACAGACCCTGTTTTTTAATCTGCTGAAAGCCAAGAACATTTTTCACAGAAAATGTCTTACCTGTGCATACACAAGACATTTTGCATTGCATAGAATTTCAGAGTGTTCATAAACTCTTTGAAACCCATATGTGGTTACTTAGGGGTCCACAGACCGCAGGTTAAGAACTCAAGCATACAGTGCTTAAACTTATATCTCTCTTCTTTCTGAGAAGCAAGCATATAGGTCATCTTTATGAAGTGAAGTTTTTGGCTTTTTTTTTTTTTTTTTTTTTTTGCTTTTCTCCTCTATGATGGAGCCAGCAACACTGGAGGCAGCCAGCCAAATGCAAACTCAGGAATCAAAATCCATATAGCTGGATAGATACTGTTTGTTTTTGACAACCTAGAAATAATCGTGGAGAAATCCTTTGGAGAGGGCTTAAAGCGGAAGGTTGGATTTTGTGGACTCAAAGAATGTGTCATGATTTGGCTTAATCTAAGCCATTTTTATTCCTCTTTTCTTGTGTTTGGGTCTATTATCTGTCTGTGGAATTTACACAGTGAGACCACTGGCAAGGTCTTATGTCTAATTATTTGCTGTGCTGTGTGGAGTGTACTGCAGACAATCGATAAACAATCAATAGTAATTGTAGCCTGTTTCAGAGACACTGTTAGAAGTTTCACCTGGCTTAGGTGCATGGTATTTTTCATTAATCTTCTTTTGCTAGTTTTTTTTCTGTAATTTAAGCCTAAATTTAAAGATTAAACAGAAAGCTTTCTTTGTTTATGAGAACAAGCAGGCATTGTTTTTTAAAGAGGGACTATACAATCCCAGGTGTTTTATCTCTGTTAATGAGAGAAATGTCTGTGTTTGCTTCCGATTGAGTGAGCCAAGAAAGGGACAAGAATATTTGCATGGTTAAATGAAGATGAGCCCTTCATTCTGAAAGTAATATTCCCCTGATGTCAATTACTTTTGTACAGACATCTGGATGTTTATCATAAGAGTGTACAGATGTCAACTTTTTCGGTATTATAGCTGGAAATGTGGTGATTACTTGACTTTGATTTGAGTAGACATAAAATCTCTAACATTTTAAGTCAGAAGTTCACTGCAGGGAAGGATTTAGACTGACGTTTATTAAAGAGAGTGGTTCCTTGGAAGAAAAAATCGGAACCATTCCGAAAGATACAGATACTGATAAAGTAAACAAAGCTCTACCTAACAAGTCACAGAATTTGAACATGACATTTATTTCTTGAACTTAACAGAAGCCGGCTCTGAAGATATTGACATACTTCCCAATGGTCTGGCTTTCTTTAGTGTGGTGAGTATCTTCCTTGCCCAGTCTCAGTGGAGGAGGTACAAGGGAGTTTGATGAGGCCTTCAGAGCAGTAACTTGTTTTTAAAGTTCCTCATTTAAAAAAAAAAAAGACAGGTCAAACAGGATCTTGGAAATTTTCCTCCAGGTTCTCTGAATGTAGGGATGAAAAAGTCTTTGCCAAGTGATTTATTACTCTTTACGTTCCAACTGCCTTGCACTAAAATATTCCAATGCAATCTGTGTTCTAAAAGTTTGTTATTAAAAAGAATATTTGGGGCATTATTGTGGATATTTGATACTACATTATGCTATTTTATATACAGCATCTACCTTTCCATTATATATTCAATTTGAAACTAGTATTCTTGCTGTTATTATTTATTTTCAAACAATATACCAACTTTCCTAGACAAAGGCCAGTGCTTTTGCTTTCTTTCTTTTTCCCTAATAGCCTAACGTAAGTGGAATGTCATTGACTGAGCTTGTTTATACCCTTCACTTTTGCCTTAATTTTTATAAGCTGAAAAATAACCACCTTTTCAGGTATACATTACAAAGACTTTAAAATTGATTGGCCTGAGTGATGCTAGGCTACACCAATATGCATTCTAATTAGAAAATTGTATATGTGGGCCAAGGAGGAAGTTCTGACCACCTCTTTCTCCTCCCTGGCGTGGGCCAAGGTGAGGGACCTTGGCATTTTCATGGATTCAGTTTTTCTTGTGAAAGAAGTATCCAACTTTGAAGGCAGCCTGTAGTTATTCTGTCCCCTCTCAGCAGCCATTATTTTCAGGCACTGAGACTCAGGAAAGATGTGAAAAACTTGGAGATGCTTCAGAAGAGTCACAACACTAATAAAATAGTTGTCAGACTTATGAGGAAGGTGAGAGAACTCAGCTGAGATGAGAATGAGGGTTAGAACACTCTTCAGGTTCCTGATGGTTTTTATATGAAAGGCTGTGAGTGGCTGGCTTTTTACCACAGAGGGAGAAAAGAAATACTGTAGACTTCGGCAGAAACATTGATATTTATATGGGTTGGCCAAAACATTTGTTCGGGTTTTTCATAGCATCTTACGGAAAACCCGAGCGAACTTTTTGGCCAGCCCAATATTAAATTTTAAAACTATGGCTTTAAAAGTTTTAGTTAATTACCTACACACAATGAGTAAAATGACATTTCTAGGAGGACTCTGGGTTTGTGTAGAAGCACATGCTTGCACGTAGTCAGCATTATTCATAACTAAAATGCAAATACGCAGATTAGAGTAGAAGGCAGTTGCTTTTTTGTAAAGAAGCTGTTTTCAGAGATTTGCGTAATCCAGAAGTCACCTATTTCAAGATTTTCTCCCCACAGGAATAAATCTGAATTAGGAGGGGTGAGGTCTCCAAGCACAATAAATCTACAGCCATTTTAGCTGAGAGGCTTAATATAGTCACAGTGATCTTGTAGCCAAGTCAACAGAATTTCTTCTGCTTATTTTTCTCTTATCCTTCCTTGGTTATGTGACTTTTCTTTTCTTTTTTTCAAATTTAGAAACAATCTCATTTTACTGATGTTTTTTAATTTACTCAGCATTGTCTCTAATATTTCCCAGAATGCACTCCTTTCTAAATGAATAACTCCTACATCATGGCATTTGTTTATTCTTCCAAGCATTGTAGCCAATTAGCCCATCCTATTTCAAAGTTACAGGCTTGAGGGGCATCTCAAAACTAACATCACACTTAATGAGGAATTAGATGACATAGAATAGAAAAAAGATTTAAATGACAGTGTGAATGTACTTAACACTACTAAACTGTACACTTAAAAATAGTGAAAATGGTGAATTCTCTGTTATGTATATTTTACCTCAGGTGGAAATAAAATAAAATTTGAAAAAGAGAAAAAACAGGTTAAAATGATAGAGAGTATTAAAAGATAGGGAGTATTACATAGCTATGG